>NW_024070188.1:17719175-18200645 GCF_014754425.2 Oryx dammah | reverse complement strand
AATAACTCCAGAAAGAATGAAGGGATGGAGCCAAAGCAAAAACAATACCCAGTTGTGGATATGACTAGTTATAGAAGCAAGGTCTGATGCTGTAAAGAGCAATATTGCATAGGAACATGGAATGTCAGGTCCATGAATCAAGGCAAATTGGAAGTGGTCAAACAAGAGATGGCAAGGGTGAATGTTGACATTCTAGGAATCAGCGAACTAAAATGGACTGGAAAGGGTGAATTTAACTCAGATGACCATTATATCTACTACTGCGGGCTGGAATCCCTCAGAAGAAATGGAGTAGGCATCATGGTCAACAAAAGAGTCCGAAATGCAGTACTTGGATTCAATCTCATAAACGACAGAATGATCTCTGTTCTTCTCCAAGGCAAACCATTTAATATCACAGTTATTAGAGATTAGAACAGCTTTAACTTTCTTCATGGAAGTATTTTAAATATTATTAAAAATGTTAACATATTTCAGGATTTGGGTATATTTATATATTTGTGAATTTTATTATATTTACATACCATTTTGAATTATTTTTTTCTGAATGTAAGAGATATTCTGGTAACTCCTGCTAAGTATGTAACACATATATGAAGAGTGAAGAATATAATTTCTAGAACTTAATTTTTTATTTTGTTTTATGAGAGAACAAAGTGGAAGATGAAAATTTTTTTCATGTTTAAATTTAGATTTTTCCATTCAGTGTGACAGTTACAAATAGTTGATTTAAGATAGTGGTGCCACTGGAAATATTTATTAACCTCAAGGAAAAATGTCAACATTATTCACTCACTATCTTAACTATAATTTTCTCACATGTACACCCATGGTGGATTCATGTCAATGTATGGCAAAACCAATATAGAATTGTAAAGTAAAAATAAATAAATAAATAAATAAAATAATAATAATAATAATAATTTTCTCTATATTTATTAGGATAATGGATAAAGAATTTATAGGGAAAATGAATAAATGAAGTCATTAAACAAGATTTTACTAACTACATATAAGGAAATAATTATATCATTTTCATTTTTTTTCTGATGTAAGGTTTCCAATTATTTCTATTTTTTACTCTTTTCATTTGTATCTCCAACTATGATTTGAAATTCATCTATAAAGCTGAGCAATTATAATGACATCTCATGCATTTATATAAGCAGTATGTTTAAGGGGGGAAAATGGAATTGTAAACTAAACGAGAATTATAGCTATCAATATAATTATGAGGTAGGAATGCATTGGTTTTACTTAGTAGCAGATTTTTTTCTTTTAATTAAGAATTTTTGTGCAAAGTGCTGAATAAGTTAATCCCAACTATCTTAAGTAAAAGGGATTGGTAACTCCAAGTATAATTGTTATTTATTTTCTGCCTATTTTCTTCTTTCTTCCCGTCCACCCTATATCTCTCTCTCTTTATGGGAGTGGAATTTAACCTAAATATATCTTCTTTCTTCCCATCCACCCTATCTCTCTCTCTTTATGGGAGTGGAATTTAACCTAAATACATCTTTAGTAACTTTAAAACATGTAAATTTAGCATGCCAATAGGTTAACTTCTAAATAAAGTTACTTTAGTGGATGTATGGATGTGAGAGTTGGACTGTGAAGAAAGCTGAGTGCCGAAGAATTGATGCTTTTGAACTGCAGTGTTGGAGAAGACTCTTGAGAGCCCCTTGGACTGCAAGGAGATCCAACCAGTCCATTCTGAAGGAGATCAACCCTGGGATTTCTTTGGAAGGAATGATACTGAAGCTGAAACTCCAGTACTTTGGCCACCTCATGCGAAGAGTTGAGTCATTGGAAAAGACTTTGATGCTGGGAGGGGTTGGGGGCAGGAGGAGAAGGGGACGACAGAGGATGAGATGGCTGGATGGCATCACCGACTCAATGGATGTGAGTCTGAGTGAACTCCAGGAGTTGGTGATGGACAGGGAGGCCTGGCGTACTGCGATTCATGGGGTCGCAAAGAGTCGGACACGACTGAACGACTGAACTGATAGAAGTAATATGAATTTTAGGGTAAATTTCATGATATGTTTTAGCAAAGATAAAAATAATAGATGACTACTTTGTGTGCAGTAACATATATATTCTGACCCAAGGAATTAAACATTTATATCACATGGCAGTTCCTCTGACCACCAGAGTCATATATTCAACTGCTTCTTCCATCTCTCTCTGCATGTGAACAGGAGTCTCAAAATTAATATATCCAAAACTGAGTTCCCAGTGATTTTCTCAAAAAAAAAAAACCTGTTTTTTTTTTTTTCTGTGACATTTTACATCTCAGCAAATGGCCATTTTGTTCTTTCAGTTTTTTTTAAGACTTATTCTCTTATGCTCTGCATCTAATTTATCAGAAAATTCTATAGATTCTATCCTCACAAATATATCCACAACCTGTCATTTCTCACTGCTATTCCATGAGCACAAATTTCCATCTTATCAGCTCTGTCACCTTCTGACGTATTTTCCTAACTTAACTTCCTGATTCTCTCCTAGCCCCCACAGCAGAGGAAGCCTTTAACAACATAAGACCGATCATGCAATTCCTCTTCACAATGAGAGTGGCTCTCATTTCATTGATTTAGAGAAAAGTTCTTCTAATGGCTGACAAGGTCCTACATGGTAATCCTTAACTCTTCCTTCACACAGTCTTTTCATCTAGGCTATTCCTACCACACAGATGTGTTAATTCTTATAACTCATCAGATATCTCCTCACAAAGAGACTTTTACAGTAGCCCTTTCCTATGCCTGAAACTTTCTCCCCCAGATAAGTCCCTCACTTTATTTAAGTCTGCTTGAATCTCAGTGCTTTAGTATACTTTCCCTCACTTTATTTAAATGCCACGCATATTTTCTCTTGCTTTCACTTCTCTATTTTTTCTCTATTCCTCTCCCAATGTGAAAATTCCATGAGAGAAAGAATTTTTTGTATTTTATTCATTGCTATATGTCTTATGCTTAGAAAACTCCTAAAATATGGTAGGTATTAAATAAATATGTGTTGAGTAAATGAATACATTCATATTTCAAGTGGCAGAAAGGTAGCTTTAAAGAAAATAACCCAAGAGGACTAAGATGGTTAATTTGCTTTACAAAACCAGCAGTTCCACCCAGTAGTGAAGCATAATCTTCAGTCCCACCTGATGAAGGAGCCTAGCCAGAGACCTGATAGCTTCAGAGCCCATCTTCTTGGGCAGGGAGCCAAGCCCTCATCTACACTGACCATTGGACATAGCCTCCAGAGCTGCCTGACCAGGGAGCCTGAACAAAGTCCCTGGGCAGCCATGGAGCTCAGGTTAAGGTTCTGTCCAGCTGCTTTTTTACTTTTCCTTTTTTTTTTTTTTTTTTTTTAAGATATGACATCAGTAGTATAAACAACTAAAGCAAAAATAAGTACTACATCAAGTAAAAAGCTTCTGTACAACAACAACAAAAGGATCAACCAGAATGAGAGGAATCTAGGAAATGAGAGAAAATACTTCTAAACCATCTATCTGGTAAAGGGCTTATCTCCAAACTATGGAAGTAACTCATAAAACTCAAATAGGCTGGATTAGGGAAATGGCATGGTATTTTCAAAGGGTAAAAACTTCCAGTTATAAGACACATCAGTTCTGGAAATATGTACAGCACAATGACCATAGTTAGTATTGTATTGTAAATTTGTTGAGAGGGTAAATCTTAAAAGTTCTCACCACACACACACATACATACATATAACTGTGTAAGGTCATGAATACGATATGTTCAATAAACGATTATGGTAGGTGTCTTCAAATAAAATCATACACCTTAAACTTATCTTATACCTTAAACTTACACAGTATTATATGTCAATTATATCTCAATAAAACAAGAGATAAAGAAATGCAGGTGCTTGAGAAAAATTAACTGGTTAAGTATTTAATTGAGATATTAATAAAACTTTTAAAATTAAAAGAAGGTAGTATAATTGTAAAGAACCTTAGTTCTGTTCATTAGTATGGAAAAATTTTTCCTAGTCCTTAAATAATTTGAATCTGGCAGTTAAGGAATATCTCTAACATTCAGTTCTACGGTGATTGAGTCACTGACTTTCAAGAAACTCTGACAAAAATTCAGGGAGATCAGGAATCAGCACTCTGTGCTCTGGGAAAATCGATTGAAAAGGACTTCAGATAGCTATTTTTAGGAGAAAATTTTGTGAACCCCAGTTCTTGCATCTTCCTAGACTTGGAAGAGCACTAAAACCAATAACCAAGACAGGGACTGGGGAACAAGATGGTGGAGGAGTAGGTGGATTTGGAGTACATCTCTCTCCATGGATACACCAGGAATACACCTTCAGACACAGAAGTGCATGCAGAACAGAGTGAATAGGAATACCGGACCAGCAGAAAAGAATACATCAGTCAGTTCAGTTCAGTCGCTCAGTTGTGTCTGACTCTTTATGACCCCATGAATCGCAGCACGCCAGGCCTCCCTGTCCATCACCAACTCCTGGAGTTCACTCAGACTCACGTCCAAAGAGTCAGTGATGCCATCCAGTCATCTCATCCTCTGTCGTCCCCTTCTCCTCCTGCCCCCAATCCCTCCCAGCATCACAGTCTTTTCCAATGAGTCAACTCTTCGCATGAGGTGGCCCAAGTACTGGAGTTTCAGCTTCAGCATTATTCCCTCCAAAGAAATCCCAGGACTGATCTCCTTCAGAATGGACTGGTTGGACCTCCTTGCAGTCCAAGGGACTCTAAAGAGTCTTCTCCAACACCACAGTTCAAAAGCATCAATTCTTCGGCGCTCAGCTTTCTTCACAGTCCAACTCTCACATCCGTAGAACCACACAAAACTTGGTAGGATGAAGGAACTAGGGGGAAAACAGGAGTGTTAGTAGGACTGGACCTGCCTTCGGCAGGTGGGGAACTGAAGCGGGGGTCTGATCCCTACATCAGGGCAATTGTCTGAGTCAGAGGAGAAACATTTAAGGCTGAGAGGGAAACAGCTGATCTGTGGCAGCCTAAATGGAATAGAGAATCAGACAGTCCTTGCCGCAGCCATACATACCCCGGACAGGAGCGCTGGCCTCCTGGAAGGTGCAATAGCAGGGAGTTGGAGTTTATGGATTGTGGAGCAATCCCAGGGTGAGGGCTGCTGTTGACTCTAGAGAGATGGATCAAGGGGATATCAGGGAGGAGATTGTGGTGGGAAATGCCTGTTGAGGAAAGCCAGGCAGCCATGGAAACAAGATGATACTGTTGAGTCGTGTAGGGGGTGGATTGGCAGATGAACAATAGAGAGGCTGGCCCATCAAATGCCTGATGCACTGAACTACAGAGTAGGACCCCACTCACGGCGCCCCTTTAAGTGCCTGACACCCCAATCTACAGAGTAGGACCCCAGCCAGGGGGGCCCATCTATGTGCCTAACCCGTCAAACAACAGAGAAGGACCCCAGGCAAGGGAGCCCTCTAAGTGCCTGAATGGGCAGAGCTATGGAGAAAGACTGGCCCAAGAGGCCTTTTGATCGCCAGCTACAAGAGGCTCAGGAAAAGTCTATGATAGGGCCATAACTCCTGCGGTGGAGGCAGTCTGTGTTCCTGTACACTAGGCACCACCAAGCTCCCTGCAAGCCAAGCAGCTGCAGCACTTTCATGCTCAACTCTCACTGGGATGGAGCTGCCACAGGCAAACAAAACAAAACAAAACAATCTTGTGTCTATGCGTGCAGTGTCACTTCAGTCATGTCTGTCTCTTCCTGACCCTGTAGACTGTGGTCTGCCAGGCTTCCCTTTCAGGGAGGTTGGGGTCTCCAGGCAAGAATATAGAGCATATTGGCCAATACTTATTGCCATACCCTTTTAGAGCACTGTATTTCCTGCTGCCATAGCCACCAACTTCCCTGAGTACCTTATGCTGCCAGAACTCCTGTGACCCAAGCAGCTGCACCACCTCCACCCCTGGCCCTCACAGGGGCAAACCCAAACTCTCCAGGGCAGCCTCAGGAGCAAACCCCAGTGGATGACCCACATGTAGAGGTGGAAATAAAACCACAATTGAAACTCAGGGGCAGTGTGGCTAAGGGACAAGACCCAAAACCTTCCCATCAGCTATACAAGTTGCAAATAGAATCCACATGATCTACTAGGTAGACTGTGTCTATGGAATATATAAAAGGCCAAAGAGAGCTCCCACAAAAACAGAAAATGCACTAGTTCTGATAGTTTTGGACATTGGAGACAAGAACACATAGGAGTAGGAGCAGATTAGAATCTGAGCTGTCCCCACGCAGATCCAGAGATCAGCAAAGTGTTGGAGGGCGTCCTAGGGATGCCCTAGGGAGGTAAGGTGGACTGTGACTGCTAGCGAGGGAAAGGACTCTGACAGCAGTGACTCAAAGAAAACATTTATTATTATTATTTTTTATTTGTTCTGTAGATTATTTTGGATTTTTTTTCTTTTTTTTTTCCCCCTCTCTGCTGTATTTCTCAATTTCATTGGCACTATGAAATCCAATTAAGCTTTTGAGCTTTTTTTTTTTCAGTCACATTTTTTATTGTTGTTGTAAACTTCTGCCTCTACATTGGGCTTTTGCAGTTCTGTGGAGTTTTCCTTTTTTTTTTTTTTCCACTTTTTAAAAAATTTTAATTTCTTAAACCTATTTTTTTTTGTACATTTATTCCTTTGCTTTTCCTACAGTTCTCTTCCCTTTGCAGTTAATCATTAATGTATATAAATCTTCTTTATCTACCTCTATTTAACTTTACATATCTATGCTTTCTTTCTTTTCTTTTCTTTCTCTTCTGTCTTCTCAACATGCTTATTAGTTTTATTTTCATTGCTTTATTTTCTTGTTTTCCAGTTTGTGTTTTTTTTTCTGGTAGATATAATTTTCGATTTCCTTTGTTCACCAGATCAGGCTATTCTATTTCATTTTTGTTGGACTGTTTTGATTTTGCTTATGGGTACATACGTATACGTGTATATTCAGTCACACTTTTTATTGTTGTTATAAAATTCTGCCTCTGAGTTGCACTTTCTGCAGTTCTATAGAGCTTTCCTTTAATTTTCTTTTTTCCTTTCTTCTTCTGTTTTTTTTTTCTATTTTTTATAATTCTAATATTTAAGTTTTTAAAACATTATATTTTTTCTACATTTATTCCTTTGTTTGCTTTTCCTACTGTTCTTTTCCCCTTGCAGTTAGTCTTTAGTATATATAAATCTTCTTCATTTACCTCTATTTAACTTTGCATATCTATTCTTTCTTTCTTTCCTTTTCTCTCAACATATTTGGTAGTTTTGTTTTCACTGCTTTATACCACAATTGGCATCTTGCTTTAGTTTTGTTTTCATTGCTTTATTCCCCATTTGGCACCTTGCTTTAGTTAGTTTTGTACTTAACTGGTAATTATAACTTTTTATTTCCTTTGTTTGCTGGGTCAATCTACTGTACTTAGACTTCCCTGGTGGCTCAGATGGTAAAGCGTCTGTCTACAATGCGGGAGACCCTGGTTTGAGCCCTGGGTTGGGAAAATCCCCTGGAGAAGGAAATGGCAATCCACTCCAGTATTATTGCCTGGAAAATGCCAAGGACAGAGGAGCCTGATAGGCTACAGTCTATGGGGTCGCAAAGAGTTGGACACGACTGAGCGACTTCACTTTTGCTTTCACTTTCTACTGTACTTTATCTTTGTTGGACTGTTTTTACTTTGCTCATGGGTGTATATGTATATGTGTACATTCCATTATTTTAATTATTTGCCTGATTACGTAATTGCCATTTGCCTGGGGTTCATCTTTGGTTTCTCGTTTTTTGGATATTTGTTTTAATCTCACTTAATGCCATAACAAACCACTTGTAGAATCTTCATTTCTGACTGGAGATCAAGCCCTGAGACGTTGGAGTGGGAGCATTGACTCCAAGACCCTAGACTACCAGAGAACTAACCCTAGGGAGTATCAAGCAGTGAGACCTCAAACTTGAATACAAACCACTTGAATACAAGACCTGGAATCACCGAACTATAATAGCACTCTGTATAGGACACTTCATCTAAACAACAAGCAGTACAAAAATACAAACCAAATCATCAGCAGATAGGATTACCACCTCACTCAGCCTTGCCCATTAGAGGGAAAACAAACAAAAACTCAGCACAAATCTCACCCTATATGAAGCTTACACAAACCACTGGACCAGCCTTAGGAGGGCAGAAACCAAAAGGAAGAAAGAATTCAACCTCCTTCAAGGAAAGAATTCAACTTTCCCGAAGGCTGGGAAAAGGAGACCTCAAACACAATAAGTTAAAAACAAATAATGAAAATGCAAAGAAATGCTACACAAATGAAGTAACAAGCTAGAAACACAGAAGTCCAAATAAATGGAGAGGAAATAGGCAAACTACCTGAAAAAGGATTTAGAATAATGATAGTAAAGATATCAGAAACCTTGAAAATAAAATGGAGAAAATGCAAGAATCAATTAACAAAGACCTAGAATAACTAAAGAATAAACACAAAGAGACAAACAACACAATTACTGAAATTAAAAATACTCTAGAAGGAATCAATAGCAGAATATCTGAAGTAGGAGAATAAATCATTGAGCTGGAAGATAAAATGGTGGAAATAACTTCTGAAGAGCAGAAAAAAGTAAAAAGAATGAAAAGAACTGAGGATAGTCTCAGAGACCTCTGGGACAATATCAAACACACCAACATTAGAATTATAGGGGTCCCAGAAGAAGAAGAGGGAAAGAAAGGCTATGAGAAAATTTTTGAAGAGATTATAGTTGAAAATTTCCCCAACATGGAAAGGAAATAGTTAATCAAGTTCAAAAGGCACAAAGAGTCCTAAATAGGATAAACCCAAGGAGAAACATGCCAAGACACATACTAATCAAACTAACAAAGACTAAACACAAAGAAAGAATATTAAAAACAGCAAGGGAGAAGCAACAAGTAACATATGAGGGAAAACCTATATGCTTAACAGCTGATCTTCCAGCAGAAACTCTGCAGGTCAGAAGGGAATGGCAGGATATACATAAAGTACTGAAAGGGAAAAATCTACAACCAAGATTACTATACCTGGCAAGGATCTCATTCAAAACTGATGGAGAAATAAAAAGTTTATCAGACAAGCAAAAGTAAAGAGAATTCAGTACCACCAAACAACCTTACAACAAAAGTTAAAGGGACTTATATAGTCAGGAATACAACAGAAGAAAAAGATCTACAAAATTAACACCAAACAATTAAGAAAATGGCAATAGGAACATATATATCAATAATTACTTTAAATGTAAATGGATTAAATGTTCCAACCAAAAGACACAGAGTGGCTGAATGGATATAAAAACAAGACCCATATATATGCTGTCTATAAGAAACCCAATTCAGACCTAAAGACACATTTAGACTGAAAGTGAGAGGATGGAAAAATATATTCCGTGCAAACGGGAAGCAAAAGAAAGCTGGAGTAGCAATACTCATATCAGACAAAATAGACCTTAAAATAAATAAGATTACAAGAGATAAGGAAAAACACTACATAATGATCAAGGGATCAAACCAAGAGGAAGACATAACAATTGTAAACATCTATGCATCATGAGTTTGGGTAAGCTCCGGGAGTTGGTGATGGACAGGGAGGCCTGGTGTGCTGCGATTCATGGGGTTGCAAAGAGTCGGACACGACTGAGTGACTGAAGTGAACTGAACTGATGCATCCAACACAGGAATGTCTCAATACGTCAGATAGACACTAACAGACTTAAAAGGAGAAACTGACAGCAACAGAGTAATAGTAGGAGACTTTAAAATCCCACTCACACCAATGGACAGATCATAAAAACAGAAAATTGATAAGGAAACACAGATCTTAAATGATACATTAGATGAGATGGATCTCATTGATATCTTCAGGACATTCCATCCAAATGCAAATGAATACATCTTCATCTCAAGTGCACACAGAACATTCTCCCCACGATAGACCACATCTTGGGTCACAAGTCAAACGTCAGTAAATTTAAGAAAATTGAAATCATATCAAGTATCTTTTCTGACAACAATGCTATGAGACAAAATATCAATTATAAGAAAAAAAATAAGAAACACGAACACATGGAGATTAAACATGTTCCTAAATAACCAAGAGGTTACTGAATATCAAATTTCAGTTCAGTCCAGTCTCAGTAGTGTCCAGCTATTTGTAACCCCATGGACTGCAGCATGCCAGGCCTCCCTGTCCATCACCAACTCCCAGAGTTTACTCAAACTCGTGTCCACTGAGTTGGTGATGCCATCCAGCCATCTTATCCTCTGTTGTCCCCATCTCTTCCCACGTTCAATATTTTCCAAAAAGTCAGTTCTTCACATCAGGTGGCCAAAGTATTGAAGTTTAAGCTTCAGCCCTTCTGATGAATATTCAAGACTGATTTCCTTCTAGGATGGACTGGTTCAATCTTCTTGTAGTCCAAGGAACTTGCAAGAATCTTCTGCAACATCACAATTCGAAAGCTTCAATTCTTTAGCACTCAGCTTTCTTTACAGACCAGCTCTCACATCCATACATGACTACAGGAAAAAAAACATAGCTTTGATTAGATGGACGTTTGTTGGCAAAATAATGTCTCTTGCTTTTTAATATGCTGTCTAGGTAGGACATAAATTTTCTTCCAAGGAATAAAGCGTCTTTTAATTTCATGGCTGCAGTCACCATCTGCAGTGATTTTGGAGCACCCCAAATAAAGTCTGTCACTGTTTCCATTTTTCCCCATTTATTTGCCATGAAGTTATGGGACCAGATGCCATGATCTTCGTTTTCTGAATGTTAAGCTTTAAGCTAACTTTTCACTCTCCTCTTTCACTGTCATCAAGAGGCTTTTTAGTTCCTCTTCACTTTGTGCCATAAGGGTGGTATCGTCTATGTATCTGAGGTTATTGATATTTCTCCCAGCAATCTTGATTCCAGCTTGTGTTTCATCCAGCCCAGCGTTTCTCTTAATGTACTCTGCATATACATTAAGGAGCAGGTGACAATATACAGCTTTGACATACTGCTTTTCCGATTTGGATCCAGTCTTTTGTTCAATGTAAAGTTCTAATTGTTGCTTCCTGATCTGCATACAAATTTCTCAAGAGGCAGGTCAAGTGGTCTGGTATTCCCATCTCTTTCAGAATTTTTCAGTTTATTGTGGTCCACACAGTCAAAGGCTTTGGCATAGTCAATAAAGCAGAGATAGATATTTTTCTGGAACTCTCTTGCTTTTTCCATAATCCAACGGATGTTGGCAATTTGATCTCTGGTTCTTCCGCCTTTTCTAAAACCAGCTTGAACATCTGGAAATTTACTGTCACGTACTGTTGAAGCCTGTCTTGGAGAATTTTGAGCATTACTTTACTAGCATGTGGGATGAGTGCAATTGTATGGTAGTTTGAGCATTCTTTGGTATTGCCTTTCTTTGATATTGAAATGAAAACTTATCTTTTCAGTCCTGTGGCCACTGCTAAGTTTTCCAAATTTGCTGGCATATTGATTGTATAGAATTTCACAGCATCATCTTTTACGATTTGAAATAGCTCAACTGGAATTCCATCACCTCCACTAGCTTTGTTTATAGTGATGCTTCCTCAGGCCCATTTGACTTCACATTCCAGGATGTCTGGCTCTAGGTGAGCGACCGTACCATCATGATTTTCTGGGTCATGAAGATCTTTTTTGTACAGTTCTTCTGTGTATTCTTGCCACCTCTTCTTAATATCTTCTGCTTCTGCTAGGTCTATACCATTTCTGTCCTTCATTGAGCCCATCTTTGCATGAAATATTCACTTGGTCCCTCTAATTGTCTTGAAGAGATCTCTAGTCTTTTCCATTCTATTGTTTTCCTCTGTTTCTTTGCAAGACCACTGAAGTAGGCTTTCTTAGCTCTCCTTGCTCTTCTTTGGAGCTCTGCATTCAAATGGGTATATCTTTCCTTTTCTCCTTTGCTTTTCACTTCTCTTCTTTTCAGAGCTATTTGTAAGGCCTCCTCACAGCCATTTTGCTTTTTTGCATTTCTTTTCCATGGGGATGGTCTTGATCCCTGTCTCCTGTACTATGTCATGAACCTCCATCCATAGTTCATCAGGCACTCTATCACATCTAATCCCTTGCATATATTTCTCACTCCCTCTGTATAATCATATGGGATTTGATTTAGGTCATATGTGAATGGTCTAGTGGTTTTCCCTACTTTCTTCAATTTAAGTCTAATGTTGGCAATAAGGAGTTCATGACCTGAACCTCAGTCAGCTCCTGGGCTTCTTTTTGCTGACAGTATAGAGCTTCTCCATCTTTGGCTGCAAAGAATATAATCAATCTGATCTCAGTATTGACCATCTAGTGATGTTCACGTGTAGAGTCTTCTCTTGTGTTGTTGGAAGAGGGTGTTTGCTATGACCAGAGCATTTTCTTGGCAAAATTCTATTAGCCTTTGCCCTGCTTCATTCTGTACTCCAAGGCCAAATTTGCCTGTTACTCCAGGTGTTTCTTGACTTCCTACTTTTGCAGTCCCCTATGATGAAAAGGACATCTTTTTTGGGTGTTAGTCTAGAAGGTCTTGTAGGTCTTCATAGAACCATTAACTTCACCTTCTTCAGCATTACTGATTGGGGCATAGATTTGGATTACTGTGATATTGAATGGTTTGCCTTGGAAACGAACAGAGATCATTCTGTCATTTTTGAGATTGAATCCAAGTACTGCATTTTGGACTCTTGTTGCCTATGATGGCTACTCTGCTTCTTCTAAAGGATTCTTCCACACAGTAGTAGATATAGTGGTCATCTGAGTTAAATTCACCCATTCTAGTCCATTTTAGTTTGCTGATTCCCAAAATGCTGATGTTCACTCTTGCCATCTCCTGTTTGACCATTTCCAATTTGCCTTGATTCATGGACTTATCATTCCAGGTTCCTAGGCAATATTGGAAGAAATCAAAAGGGAAATCAAAAGGGAAATTTCTAGAAACAAATGACAATGAAAACATGACAACTCAAAATCTATGGGATTCAGCAAAAGAAGTTCTAAGAGAGAAGCTTATAACAATACAATCCTACCTCAAGTAACAGGAAAAACATCAAGTAGACAACCTAACTGTACACCTAAAATAACTGGAAAACAAAGAACAAAAATCACAAAATTAGTAGAAGGAAAGAAATAATAAATATCCAAGCACAAATAAGTGAAAAAGAAATGAAAGAGATAATAGCAAAAAAAATTTAATAAAACTAAAAGCTTGTCTTTGAGAAGATTAACAAAATTGACAAACCTTCAGCCAGATTCATCAAGAAGAAGAGAGAGAAGAATTAAATCAACAAAATTAGAAATGCAAAAGGAGAGGTTACAACAGACAATGCAGAAATACAAAGGAGTATAAGAGACTATTATGAACAACTGTATGACAATATAATAGATAACCTGGAAGAAATGGACAGATTCTTAGAAAATTTCAATCTTCCAAGCCTGAACCAGGAAGAAATAGAAATTATGAATAACCCAGTCACAAGCAGTGAAATTGAAGCTGTGATAAAAAAAAATCTCCCATGAAACAGAAGCCCAGGAGCAGATGGCTTCACAGGAGAATTCTATCAAACATTTAGAGAAGAGCTAAGGCCTCTCCTTCTAAAACTCTTTCAAAAAATTGCAGAGGAAGGAGTACTTCCAAACTCATTCTATGAGGCCACCATCACCCTGATACTCTTCAAAAATGGGCATATAATGGACCTACCTCCACGTGGTAAAGGCCATATATGACAAGCCCACAGCAAACATTATTCTTAATGGTGTAAAACTGAAAGCATCCCCCCTAAGATCAGGAACAAGACAAAAGTGTACACTTTTGCCACTATTATTCAACATAGTTCTGGAAGTCCTAACTACAGCAATTAGAGAAGAAAAAGAAATAAAAGGAATCCAGATCAGAAAAGAAGTAAAGCTCTCACTGTTTGTACATGACATGATACTGTATATAGAAAACCCTAAAGATAGTATCAGAAAATTACTAAAGCTAATAAGTGAATTTAGCAAAGTTGCAAAATACAAAATTAAAATACAGGAGCCACTTGCATTTATGTATACTAACAATGAAAAATCAGAAAGAGAAATTAAGGAATTAATTCCATTCACCATTGCAACAAAAAGAATTAAATATCTAGGAATAAACTTACCTAAGGAGATAAAAGAACTATACACAGAAAATTATAAGACATTAATGAAAGAAATCAAAGATGACATAAACAGATGGAGAGATATTCCATGTTCCTGAGTAGGAAGAATCAATATTGTAAAAATGACTATACTACCAAATGCAACTTACAGATTCAGTTTGATCTCTATCAAATTACCAATGGCATTTTTCACAGAATTAGAACAAAAAATTTCATAATTCATGTGGAAACACAAAAGACCCAAATAGCCAAAGCAGTTTAGAGAAAGAACAATGAAGGTGGAAGAATCGACATTCCTGATTTCAGATTATACTGCAAAACTACAGTCATCAAGACAGTATGATACTGAGACAAAAACAGAAATATATACCAATGGAACAAGATAGTAACCCAGAAATAAACCCATGCACCTATGCATACTTTATTTTTGACAAAGGAGGCAAGAATATACAATGGGACAAAAACAGCTTCTTCAATTGATGGTCCTGGGGAGACTGGACAGCTACATATAAAAGAATGAAATTAGAGCACTTCCTAACACCATACACAAAGATAAACTCAAAATGGATTAAAGAGCTAAATGTAAAACCAGAAGCAGTAAAACTCTTAAAGGAAAACATAGGCAGAACACTCGATGACATAAATCAAAACAAGATCCTCTATGATCCACTTCCTAGAGTAATAGAAATAAAAACAAAAGTAAACAAGTGGGACCGGATGAACCTTAAAAGCCTTTGCACAGCAAAGGAAACTATAAGCAAGGTGAGAAGAACCCCCAGAATGGGAGAAAATAATAGCAAATGAAACAACTGACAAAGGATTAATTTCCAAAATATACAAGCAGCTCATATAACTCAATACCAGAAAAACGAACAACCCAATCAAAAAGTGGGGGAAAGACCTAAACAGACATTTCTCCAGAGAAGACATACAGATGGCTAACAAATACATGAAAAGATGCTCAACATTGCTCATTATTAGAGAAATGCAAATCAGAACTACAATGAGATATCACCTCCCACTGCTCAGAATGGCCATCATCAAAAAGTCTACAAACAACAAATGCTGGAGAGGGTGTGGAGAAAAGGGAACCTTCTTGCACTGTTGGTGAGGATGTAAATTGATACAGATACTATGGAAGACAGTATGGAGATTCCTTAAAAAACTAGGACTAAAAGCACCATATAACGGAGCAACCCCACTCCTAGGTGTATACCCTGAGGAAACCAAAACTGAAAGACACCTGTATCCCATTGTTCATTGCAGCACTATTTACAATAGCTGTAGCATGGAAGCAACCTAGATGTCCATAGACAGATGAATGGATAAAGAAGTTGTGGTACATATACACAATGGAATATTACTCAGCCACAAAAAGGAACACATTTGAGTCAGCTCTAATGAGGTGGATGAACCTAAAACCTATTATACAGAGTGAAGTAGGTCAGAAAGAGAAAGATAAATATCACTTTCTAATGCAAAAAAAAAAAATGGAATCTAGAAAAATGGTGCTGAAGAATTCACTTGCAGGGCAACAATGGAGAAACAGACATAGAGAATAGACTTATGGACATGGGGAGAGGGGAAGAGAGGGTGAGATGTATGGAAAGAGTAATGTGGACACTTACATTACATATGTAAAATAGCAAACAGGAATTTGCTGTATGTCTCAGGAAACTCAAACAGGGACTCTGTATCAACCTAAAGAGGTGGGATGGGAGGGAGATGAGAGGGAGCTTCAAAAGGAAGGGGATATTTCTATACCTATGGCTGATTCATATTGAGGTTTGACAGAAAACAACAAAATTCTATAAAGAATTATCCTTCAATAAAAATAAATTAATTAAAAAGAAAAAAATAACCAAGATAACCATCCTTGTGTCTACCCATTACATTTTACCAAGATCTGTGCTTCACTGCATGTATTCCACTTTGCCAAAATCAAATGTATACTGACCTCCCCATTCACAGGGCTTTCCTGGTGGCTCAAAAGTGAAGAATTCACTTGCCAGTGCAGGAGATGTGGGTTTGATTCCTGGGTCAGTAAGACCCCCTGAGAAGAACATGGCAACCCACTCTGGTATTCTTGCCTGGGAAATCCCATGGACAAGAGGAGCCTGGCGGCCACAGTCCATGGGATCACAAAGAGTTTGACAGGACTAATCGACTGACACTTCCACTTTACCCAAAGTACCTGATTTCTATTTTTACTTCTACACAGAGAAAATTGAAACATGGATAATAGAGACCAGTTTGCAAACTATCTAAGTGGTTGAATATACACTAGTCTCATTTACTAAAGATTTACCTTAGTTATTTAAAATGTTTTGAGTTTGCACTTACTGATAGAATTTTTTTTTTTTAGTCCACAATTTTAAAGTATTAGAGATTTGTTTTTATTATTTCCTGGGGGAAAATGCTTAAATAAATGCTTAATTATGTTTTAAACTAATCAGAATAGATATCTTTTAATTTAGTGGACATTATAATCCAATGTATTAATATACTCTGAAGAAAGGAAAATATTTTATCATCACATAAGTGGTCAAGACATCTCTGAATTACAAACACATGGATACATAAACACATAGAGAGCTTATAGCTCTACTTTACAATTTTAGCAAACAGATCAAGAATACAAACAGAAACTCAATCATTCCCTCCAGACTTCAAAGAGGCTTTCTTCTCTCAATAGACATAAAATTCCTCATTGATTCGATTTTAAAACAGATAAGCAAATATGAGGAACTAACAGTCTGAGGAGGCCTCAGAAATAGCTGAGAAAAGGAGACGTGAAAGGCAAAGAAGAAAAGGAAAGATATACCCATTTGAATGCAGCATTCCAAAGAATAGCAAGGAGAGATAATAAAGCCTTCCTAAGTGTTCAACACAAAGAAATAGAGGAAAACAACAGAATGTGAAAGACTGGAGATCTCTTCAAGAAAATTAGATACAAAGGGAACATTTCATGCAAAGATGGGTACAATAAAGGAAAGAATTGGTATGGACCTAATAGAAGCAGAATATATTAAGAAAAAATGGCAAGAATACACAGAACTATACAAAAAAGTTCTTCAGCTAACCATGATGGTGTGATCACTCACCTAGAGCCAGACATCCTGGAATGTGAGGTCAAGTAGGCCTTAGGAAGCATCACTGCAAACAAAGCTAGTTGAGGAAATGAAATTACAGTTGAGCTATTTCAAATCCTAAAAGATGATACTGCGAAAATGCTGCATTCAATATGCCAGCAAAATTGGAAAACTCAGCAGTGGCCAAAGGACTAGAAAAGTCAGTTTTCATTCCAGTCCCAAAGAAGGGCAATGCCAAAGAATGTTCAAACTACCACACATTTGCACTCATCTCACCCGCTAGTAAATAATGCTCAAAATTCTCTGGGTCAGGCTTCAACAGTACGTGAGCTGTGAACTTCCAGATGTTCAAGCTGAATTTAGAAAAGGCAGAGGAACCAGAGATCAAATTGCACACATCCATTGGATCATATAAAAAAGAACAGAAATCCAGAAAACATCTACTTCTGCTTTATTGACTACACCAAAGCCTTTGACTGGATGAATCACAACAAAACTGGAAATTTCTTCAGAGATGGGAATACCAGACCACCTTACCTGTGTGCTGAGAAATATGTATGCAGGTCAAGATTCAAAAATTAGAACCAGACATGGAACAATGGGCTGGTTCCAAATAGGAAAAGGAGTACGTCAAGGCTGTATATTGTCACCCTGCTTATTTAACTTCTATGCAGAGTACATCATGAGAAATGCTGGGCTGGAAGAAGCACAAGCTGGAATCAAGATTCCTGGGAGAAATATCAATAACCTCAGATATGCAGATGACACCACCCTTATGGCAGAAAGTGAAGAGGAACTGAAGAGCCTCTTGATGAAAGTGAAAGAGGAGAGTGAAAAAGTTGGCTTAAAGCTCAACAGTCAAAAAATAAGATCATGGCATCCAGACCCATCATGTCCTGGCAAGTAGATAGGGAAACAATGGAAATAGTGACTGACTTTATTTTCCTTGGCTCCAAAATCATTGCAGATGATGACGGCAGCCATGAAGTGAAAAGACACTTGCTCCTTGGAAGAAAAGCTATAACCAACCTAGACAGCATATTAAAAAGTAGAGCATTACTTTGCCAACAAAGGTGCAGCTAGTTAGACCTATGGTATTTCCAGTAGTTCCTTGTATGGATGTGAGAGTTGGACTATAAGGAAAGCTGACTGCCGAAGAATTAATGTTTTTGAACTGTGGTGTTGGAGAAGACCCTTGAGAGTCCCTTGGACTGCAAGGAGATCAAACCAGTCAATCCTAAAGGAAATAAGTCCTGAATTATCATTTAAGGACTGATGCTGAAGCTGAAACTCCAAAACTTTGGCCATCTGATATGAAGAACTGACTCATTTGAAAAGACCCTGATGCTGGGAAAGATTGAAGACAGGAGTAGAAGGGGGTGACAGAGGATGAGATGGTTGGATGGCATCACCGACTCAATGGACATGAGTTTGAGCAAGCTCCAGGTCTTGGTGATTGACAGGGAAGCCTGGTATGCATCAGTTCATGGGATCACAGTCGGACACAACTGAGTGACTGAACTGAACTGAATAAAGTAGCTCTTTAGTTTCTAGATACTTTGAATGGGATCTCTCTCTCTCTCTCTCTCTCTCTCTCTCTCTATATATATATATATATATATATATATATACACTGTATATATGTGTGTATATATGTATGTACACTATATATATATACATGTATATATAGTGTATATATGTATATAGTGTATATATGTGTATATGTATATATAGTGTATATAGTGTACATATTGTGTATATATGTATACACTATATATATGTGTGTATATATAAACACACACATGTACATACACACACACCCAGACTTAATCTATCATAAGTAACACTTTTTATCTCTTCATCAGTTGAATCTCTCTTTAAGCATATCAGTGGATGAACTCTAAAATTGTTGAAAGAATTTTTAAGGTAACTTTCATGCAAAAATTAATTTAGTATGTGTCTAAGAACTTTAATTTTCTTTTTAAGAGGAAAGCAGTAAGATAGAAACACTAATTCAAGGGAGAATTCAAAGAATACATATATATACATGTAATTAGAAGGGCTGGCTGAAATGAACTTGCAACTAAATGCAAAACTGGCTTCTTCTCTGGATATCAACTGCACCTTCACTGCGAGATGCACATTTACTTATTTAAAACAGAAATATCTGCACCACCATCAGCCCTCTACAAGAATTTTTTTCTCTACAAAGTTGCAAAATAATCAAAGATGATGAAAGATTCAGATCCCAACAATATCAGGTAAACCTGGGAATTGCCTCTAGATGTAAATAATGCCTAGTATTTCACTGAAAGTCGAGTTTTAAGCCAGTATTTTGACTGTCCTCTTTCAATTTCATCAAGAGGCTCATTAGTTCCTCTTCTCTTTCTGGCATAACGGTGGCATCACCTGCATATCTGAGGTTTTGATATTTCTCCTGGAAATCTTGATTCAAGTTTGTGCTTCATCCAGCCAAGCATTTCTCATGATGTACTCTGCATATAAGTTAAATAAGCAGGGTGACAATATTAAGCCTTGGTGTACTCCTTTCCCAATTTGGAACCAGTCTGTTGTTCCAGGTCTGGTTCTAACTGTTGATTCTTGACATGCATTCCGATTTCTCAGGAGACAGGTCAGGTGCTCTGGTTCTTCCATCTCTTGAAGAATTTTCCACAGTATGCTGTGATCCACATACTCAAAGGCTTTAGCATAGTCAATAAACCAGATGTTTTTCTTGAGTTTCTTGCTTTTTCTATGATCCAATGGAAGATAAGCTATGAGCAACATAGACAGCATATTAAAAAGCAGAGACATTACTTTTCTGACATAGGTCCGTCTAGTCAAAGCTATGGTTTTTCCAGTAGTCATGTATGGATGTGAGATTTGGACCATAAAGAAAGCTGAGTACTGAAGAATTAATGCTTTTGAACTGTGGTATTGGAGAAGACTCTTGAGAGTCCCTTGGACTGCAAGGAGATCAAACCAGTCAATCCTACAGGAAATCAGTACTGAATATTCATTGGAAGGACTGAGGCTGAAGCTGAAGCTTCAATACTTTGGCCACCTGATGGGAAGAACTGATTCACTGAAAAAATCCTGATTCTGAGAAAGACTGAAAGCAGGAGCAGAAGGGGATGACAGAGGTTGAGATGGTTGGATGGCATCACCGACTTGATGGACATGAGTTTGAGCAAGCTCTGGAGTTGGTGATGGACAGGGAAGCCTATTGTCATCCATGGGATTGCAAAGAGTCAGACATGACTGAGCAACTGAATTGACTGAACTGAACTGATTTCACTGAATGGATACCAATTTATCTTTTATTCCTTTTTAAATGTTTCACGTTTTTTCCCTTCTGACATAATGTTTTCAAAAAAGGAGGCTCTGGCTCTAGTAACAACCCTGCATCTGGGAACTGGATATGCAAATATGAATTCTAATCACTTTTGTGTCCAGTAGACTCAGAATTCTATTTCTATGATTCATGTAACCTTTAGTAGAATGCCCATCTATTTAACTCTTTGAGGCTCTAAGATGCATTACCTATCCTCACAGACTTCTGAACAAAAGAAGCAACCTGGATACAACATCCCTGTAGCTTATGATGCCAGTTATTCCCAGTATGTGCCTAAGGTTTAGCAGTCTCACTCACCTCTGTCTGGGATCTCATTGCCTTTGAAATCAGGAGCCAGATAGCTCAGAAGCATGTTTTACTATTATTTCTAGCCAAGACTGGAAAGACACTGCAAAAATTTAAAAAGGAGGCCGTTGGATGCTGTCTATTATATAGATAGATTTCTCTGTTCTACTTTTTCGTGTTACATGTTTCTGCTACAAAAGCTAACTTATGGAAGACATCTAACATCTAACATCTGTTATTCCTAACAATAAACTTATTTCTGATTGAATCATCTTGGTATTTCCTCTTCTTTGGATTATTTATGTCATTCTTTCAAACATTTACATTAGCTCTTACCATCTTTTTATGTTAATTATTTTGCTTATTACTGCTTTTCAAAATTCACTTATAGAAATAGTTCCATGCTATTACATTCATTATTATTTTGTTATATTTGATCGCTGCTCTATTTTATGGTATATGGTATATATGTGCAAATTAGCATTCAAAATTATATGTTTTACTATATTTAGACTTCATTCAAAATGGTTAGAACAATCAACCAATTATTCAGATCTATATTCACAATAATTACTGCATCACCTGGAATAAAGTAAATTCTCAAGATTAATAACATCAACAATATGCAATAATAGACTGAATGAAATATAGAGATCAAATTTAGAATTATGTATTTCTAAAGAAGTTTAATTCCTGCAAAAAGTAAAAAATACTCTCACGATAACAATAGAAATACATGATGTTAAGAAATTATTATCACATATTTTCAGTTGAGTTCAGTTCAGTCACTCAGTCGTGTCTGACTCTTTGTGACCACTTGAATTGCAGCATCCCAGGCCTCCCTGTCCATCACCAACTCCCGGAGTTTATTCAAACTCATGTCCATCGAGTCCGTGATGCCATCCAGCCATCTCATCCTCTGTCGTCCCCTTCTCCTCCTGCCCCCAATCCCTCCCAGCATCAGAGTCTTTTCCAATGAGTCAACTCTTCGCGTGAGGTGGCCAAAGTATTGGAGTTTCAGCTTTAGCATCAGTCCTTCCAAAGAACACCCAGGACTGATCTCCTTTAGAGTGGACTGGTTGGATCTCCTTGCAGTCCAAGGGACTCTCAAGAGTCTTCTCCAACACCACAGTTCAAAAGCATCAATTCTTCAGCACTCAGCTTTCTTCACAGTCGAACTCTCACATCCATACACGACCACTGGAAAAAGCATAGCCTTGACTAGGCGGACCTTTGTTGGCAAAGTAATGTCTCTGCTTTTCAATATGCTCTCTAGGTTGGTCATAACTTTCCTTCCAAAGAGTAAGCGTCTTTTAATTTCATGGCTTAATCAACATCTGCAGTGATTTTGGAGCCCCCCAAAATAAACTCTTACACTGTTTCCACTGTTTCCACATCTATTTCCCATGAAATGATGGGACCAGATGCCATGATTTTCGTTTTCTGAATGTTGAGCTTTAAGCCAACTTTTTCACTCTCCTCTTTCACTTTCATCAAGAGGCTTTTTTGTTCTTCTTCACTTTCTGCCATAAGGGTGGTGTCATCTTTGTATCTGAGGTTATTGATATTTCTCCTGGCAATCTTGATTCCAGCTTGTGTTTCTCCAGTCCAGCGTTTCTCATGATGTACTCTGCATAGAAGTTAAATAAGCAGGGTGACAATATACAGCCTTAACATACTCCTTTTCCTATTTGGAACCGGTCTGTTGTTCCATGCCCAGTTCTAACTGTTGCTTCCTGACCTGCATATAGATTTCTCAAGAAGCAGTCAGGTGGTCTGGTATTGCCATCTCTTTCAGAATTTTCCACAGTTGATTGTGATCCACACTGTCAAAGGCTTTGGCATAGTCAATAAAGTAGAACTACATGTTTTTCTGGAACTCTCTTGCTTTTTGATGATCCAGCGGATGTTGGCAATTTGATGTGTGGTTCCTCTGCCTTTTCTAAAACCAGCTTGAACATCTAGAATTTCACATTTCACATATTGCTGAAGCCTGGCTTGGAGAATTTTGAGCATTACTTTGCTAGCGTGTGAGATGAGTGCAATTGTGCGGTAGTTTGAGCATTTTTTAGTAAATTACAATTTAAAGATGAAGAATTTATCCATTGATGCTACTTAAATCCATTTGTACAGAATAATTGTACATCGCCATGATTTTCATACCCAAGGATGTCTTTGAATACTTCTTTCCACTTCTTACTTTCTTTCATTCAATAACATGTCATACTAAAGTAAACTTTTTGCAGAAAACCAAGAGGCTTTATAATCTTTGTCTGTAATTCCTACTATCCCTGTAATTTTTATTAAAGAATAATAACTACTTTATCACTGATACAGTTAATGAGAAATGCTACATGCTGGTTATGACACAGCAGAACTGGCTGTCAGCTGCTTACATCTAAAGTCAAGGATGCAACAGCTATAAGAGATTTTTTTAACATCATACACATTAATCTTTCAGTTATAGAAAGAACATGAAACTTGGAGATAACAGTGATTTGTCTTAGTCATACAGCAAAGGTCAGAGCTGGTAGCCTAGAAATTATATTCTTTTAACTCCCAAATACATAAAGAAAGAAGAAATAGCTCAAAGTTTAAATTTTTCCCAGAAACATGCTGGAGTGTACCTACATATCTCTTTTTTATATTTGTGTTTATTGTGAACATGTAATAGATGAGAATGTATGCATGATGTGTATTTCAATAATAATAATATTCTCATTGTGTACCAAAAACACACACAAAAATAGAATTTTACCGACATCTTAAAATCTCCGTGTCTCTCTCTCCTCAGTTGTGAACTCCTACATTCTCACTTCTTTTTAATTTGTTATATCATCACTGAAGAGATGAAATGATGCCATAGAGAATTTGTTTAAGACAGTGTAATGTAGGAATAAAAGAAGGACTCATTTTTGTTCAAAGGCTCATAAAAAAATAAAGATAGGTCATTTTGCACAAGGAAAATTGATAAATAACAATCAACAGCAAGACTCATACTCAAATTCAAGGTTAGAGAAGAAATCCAACAATAATACTAGTGAAATATGTAGGGAAAAAAATCAACCTGGCATGGGTGTTACTTAACAAGATTGGCTTTCTGAAAATTGAATAATGCTTACAAAGCTCAGAAGGGAATACTATGTGACATGGTAGTCTATATTCTTAATTATTAAGGAAAAAACCCAGAGATGTAAATAAGTCTTATGAAACTCTAAAGTGTACAAGAATAGAAATCAAGTGAGAAAATATTTAATATTTTCAACAAATACAGTCACGCAACTCAAAAAATTGCTAAGGTGCATAAATAAATTTTAATCAACTCATACAAATTGAGTAAATTCTATTTGTAACTTTACAGCTTTCTTTCTTATTTATCTTATAGCATAATATCTAGAGTTAAGAGTAATTAGGTATATATGAGTGAACAGAGGCTTTTTTGTCTGAATTCATGAAACTTGTGCTTTGATTCAGATAGGAATTTTTATTTTATTTCTTAAAGATTTTTTTGATGTGGACCATTTATAGTCCCTATTGAATTTATTATACTATTGCTTCTGTTTAATGTCTTGGGTTTTTGGCCATAAGGCATGTAGGATCTTAGCTCCCCAATTAGGGATCAAACCCACAACCCCTACATTGGAAGGTAATGTTTTAACCATTGGAAGGTAACATCAGGGAGGTCCCCAGATGGAAATTTTTAAATTTTCATTTTAAACAGAATATTTTTAAAGGAATCCAAATTAATGATGTATGATTTATTTTCAATGTTATTTATGGAAGAAATTTGGAGACAAGATTTTAATGTAAATTAATTTGTTCATGGTAGTTGAGTCAAAATGCTCTTTACATTAACCAGAAAATTACTCCTCATTATCATAAATTGAAGATGTTATGATTGCAAAGCTCCACTTGAGAAAACCTGGTAAAGAATTTTTCCAGTGAGCTTGTTAATAGCACTAATAATGGATGAAAAAAGATGCATACTTTGCACTCATCTTAAATCAGGTAGATGGAGTAGTTATTGGCTATCATCAATACTGATTTTATCTCCCCTCAAAAAATGGTAAAACAAAAAAGACCTAAAATTCTTTTCCCTAGAGCCAAAGAGTTTGTATCAAACTCTAAAATTTAAGAAGTCCATATGTGCATAGATAAATGAAACCCTATGCATCCTACAAAGGTCAAAATTCTGTGATAATACTGGAATGTTTTGTCTCTAATTGTTTTAATTTGAAACTGGTGAACAATGAAGCAGCAGAATAATAGTTGTTTGCCTGTATAGTAGATTCCAAGTATACTGTATTTTCCAGCTCCTTGATTAATTAAATAGTACATCAACCCTGGAAGGGAGTCTTTTCACAGTTGGCACGTATCTATTGCAAGTTATATTTACAATCAAATAATACATTTGAGACATCTGTACATAAAGAATCATGATATTTAGAGAGCACATCACTTCTTTCTCTTCAAATTCATCATGATATTAATTCAATTAGAATATTTAATTTATATAACTGATTGATGTCAATGTATATAAAAATATTACAATGCAATCTGGAAAGACTGATGATCTTCTGGAGTTTATTTGAATAATGAACTGTATATATGTTCTATATATGGTCAGTTCAGTTAAGTTACTCAGTGTCTGACTCTTCATGACCCCCATGACCCATAGCACACCAGGTCTCCCTGTCCACCACCAATTCCTAGAGTCTACTCAAACTCATCTCCATTGAGTCAGTGATGCCATCCAACCATCTCATCCTCTGTTGTCCCCTTCTCCTCCTGCCCTCAATCTTTCCCAGCATTGGAGTCTTTTTATTTTTATTTTTTAAAATTAATTTATTTTTTCTCTGCTTCTTTTATTTTTCAGATTTTATTTTATTTTACTTTACAATTTGAGTCTCTTCGCATCAGGTGGACAAAGTATTGGAGTTTCAGCTTCAACATCAGTCCTTCCAATAAATATTCAAGACTAATTTCCTGTAGAATTGACTGGTTGGATCTCCTTGCAGTACAAGGGACTCTCAAGAGGCTTCTCCAGCATCACTGTTCAAAAGCATCAATTCTTCAGTGCTCAGCTTTCTCTCTAGTCCAAATCTCACATCCATACATGACTACTGGGAAAACCATAGCTTTGACTAGACAGACCTTTGTCAGCATAGTAATGTCTCTGCTTCTTAATGTGCTGTCTAGGTTGGTCATAGCTTTTCTTCCAAGCAGCAAGCATCTTTTAATTTTATGACTGCAGTCACCATCTACAGTGATTTTAGAGCCCCCCAAAATAAGGTCTCTGACTGTTACCATTGTTTCCCCATCTATTTGCAATGATGTAATGGGACTGGATGCCATGATCTTAGTTTTCTTAATGTTGAGTTTTAAGCCAACTTTTTCACTCTCCTCTTTCACTTTCATCAAGGGGCTCTTTAGTTCTTTGCTTTCTGCCATAAGGGTGGTGTCGTCTGCTTATCTGAGGTTATTTATATTTCTCCTGGCAATCTTGATTCCAGCTTGTGCTTCATCCAGTCTGGCATTTCTCATAATGTACTCTGCATATAAATAGCCTTGACGTACTCCTTTCGTAATTTGGAACCAGTCCGTTGTTCCATGTCTGGTTCTAACTGTTGCTTCTTGACCTGCATACAGATTTCTCAGGAGGTAGGTAAGGTGGTCTGGTATTCCCATCTCTTTAAGAATATACTCATGTTAATTATAATCTTATACTCAACTCTTAGTCTTTCATGCTGAGATTCCATTTGCTTTCATGTTTTGGGGATTTCTGCCATGAAAAGATGGCAAGTCCTTCAAATCTTTGTTGTATAAGCTATCTGCTCCCAGATAAATTCTGAAACAGGAGTATAAAGGGATTTATCTCTGAAAAGCTAAAATTTATCTGGAGGCAATGAGTGTTGATGAACCATTCCAAGGAAACTAAGCATCCTGTTAAACAATGACACATGTAAAGTCCTTAAGAGTTTTCATTTCTGACTAATAAGGACCTACTGCACAGCACAGAGAACTCTACTCAATGCTCTATAATGGCCTATATAAGAAAAGAATCCAAAAAAGGAGTGGATATATGTATTTGGATAGCAGGTTCACCTTGCTGTACAGCTGAAACTAACACAAAACTGTAAATCATTATACCCCAATAACAAATTTTTTTTAAAATCAGATCAAATTTTATTCTTGTAACCTATGGTACAATTCCAGGCACATAACAGATTCTCAATAAAAATGTACTTTATTGATTCTTTTAAAAAATATTTTTTGTTGCTGCAAAGAGTTTTCTTTCGAGTACTTATAAGTATGAGAATATAGACAAGTTTCTAGTTTCAAAATTTTTCCTGACATGTTAGAGTGAAACAGTACCAAATTTATGTGTGTTTAATTGAAGGTTCTGTTTAGTGAGAGTTGTTCTAATGCATGCTTCATTACCACTGCCCTTTTTTGAACGTAAGATACCTGGCAGAGCTGTGTATTTATTTGGTGCTTCTAATCTACACGCATTGGACTCATGTTCTAGGCTTAGCTTCATCTGTGTCTACCCTTTACATACTTCAGATAAGGGATTACTTTAAAAATGTCAAGGAGGCTTTCTCATCTTTCTAAGTTTTAGTCAGGTTTATTGAGTTTATGAATTTAAGACATTAAATCTATATTTTACTGTATTTTATACTCTCTAGGGCAGCAGAAGCTTTCAGAATACTCGGTAAACTTTACAGAGTAAGGGCCCTACATGCAAAGCTTCCAGTTGCAAATGTGTGTTTGCATGTCCAATCGTGTTCACAGTTCACATGTCTGGCGTGCATTGTCACATGGATGTATCCTCTACAAGTGGTTGTGCACTAAGTTGTATTTTACTGTCCAGTATGGTATAGAGTACAGTAGTATGGTATCATTATTTCAAGCACAGGACCTAAACATAGAATGGTCCACAAAGGTTGCAGCAGCCACCAAAATGCAATCTAGTACAATGTCATCCATGACATGAACATAAGAGCTACTACCCAGACATCACTGGATCTTTTTTTTCAAAAGGATAGCTAGAATTGAATGCAGCAAGGAACCAGATCCTGTGCCATCAATGTCAAGTGTTAGTGAAATTGAAGCTTACCCACCATCTACTACTGCTGATGATCCTTCAGCTCTGCTATCTCCCACCTTCTCACCCTCCTCCAGTCAGTACCCTTCTTGCCTGCTGACTTGATGCCATCACCTGTATGCCAGCTGTTGGGAGATGGTTGAACTTTGGACTTCCCAGGTGAAGCTAGTAGTAAGAACCTGCCTGCCAATGCAAGAGACATAAGAGACAAGGGTTTGATCCCTGGGTTGGGAAGATACCTGGAGGAGGGCATGGCAACCCACTCCAGTATTCTTGCCTGGAGCATTCCATGGACAGAAGAACCTTGTAGGCTACAGTCCACAGAATTGCACAGAGTAGGACAGGACTGAAGCAACTTAGCATGCAGGCACTCTGTAAGATTAAAAATCTTTTATTTTGTGCTTGCTTGTTATGTATTATTTGTGTAAAAAGTATTATAAACTTATTAGAGTACAGTACTTTATAGCCAGCTGTGCTGGTTGTGTACCCAGGGCTAACTTTGTTGGACTTACAAACAAATTGGACTTATGAGCATGTTCTCTGAACAGAACTCACTCATGTAGGAGATTTACTGTAATTGCCATTGACTCCATATGTTTAAGCGCTAAGCCCACTTTTTCTTCCAATGTTTAACTCTCCATCTCTCTTTAACCCTGTGCCACTATTGTTTATATCTAAAGCATTCATAGTACCACTGCCTTGGATTATTACTGTTTCATGTTTTTTCTCCAACAAAGAAGTTGTCCCTAAATTAATTTAATTGATTGATGTACCAAATCCAGAATCTTATTTTTAGGGTACTTTTCATGGATCTACTCATGGTACTAATTACTGTACCAGTTCTGCTCCCAGAAGAATGACTTATTCAAAGAGAAAAATAAATAGAATTTAACAAGGAGATTATATATAAATCTATGGGTAAAATTAAGGGAATTAACAAAGAAGGATAATATACCCAGCAACTAGGAACAATGTGAATTATCATACTTAGGTCTAAGTGGAGAAGAAAAGTTGGTAAATTGAACCTGAGGAAAGCTTAAATTTGGGAGAGGATGGCCAAAAAGGAGCTATGGCTATGGGTGGAAATTGACCACTAATTTAATCACAGACTGGTAGGAGACAACCAAGAAAAATAATTCCCTCCAAACTTTCTTCAACTCACAATCTCCTGCCAATACTTTGCATTATCTGAACCTAACTAGAAATCAAGAGAATAAGAATCCCAATTAGTACAATAAGATAAATTATCCTCATAGAGCACAGAGAGCAACAAAGGACAGAGAATATTTCAGAAATGATAAATACAGAATAAACTGCCCACTCTATCAAACTTCATTGGCCTAAAATAATGATGATGCTTCCACTGTTTTTTTCTTAGCTTATAAGGATTGAAAACTGCTATATTCATTCAAATAAATCTAGGAATTTCTGTTGCTTCAAAGAGTAGTAACTCTACACTTCTATTATCTTTTTCTGTAGCTTTATCTTGGTTGTGTTCATGACACTAAGCCTTCTGCCTTAGTTTCTACCTATTACATTCCTCTGTTTAAAACCATGGCCCTTTAAATTACTCTTCACCATGTTCTGTCCATAAAGTCGAATTCATCACTGTTTCTATTTCTTCTTGATTCTTGATGTAGAGATTTTTTGTTTGAGTCCAGATCTTTTATCCAAGATGGATTGATTATATTTACTTCTCTGTAACTCAAAGTGAAAGGGAAAAAGGGAGAAGGAGAGAAGGGAGGGGAAAAGAGAAAGGAAGAGTGAAGAAAGAAGGAAGGAAAGAAGAGAGCAAGAGGGAGGGAGGAAAGAAGAAAGAAAGAAAGAAGGAAATAAAAACTAAATGTATAAATTTGAATTCCTCTTATCCCATCATTCAGATCTGTTCATCTGTGCATTCTCCATCTGTGGGTAAGACACTGCTTTTGTCTTAGTTGCCAGCATTGGATATCTTTAAGTTAGCACTTTTTTCTGTTACACACTTGAACAGAAAATTTAGTGTTGATATCTTGTTCATTTAACCATCTGAATATTTCTCAGTCAGTTATTTTTCCTGATTCACTATTGTTAGCTAAATGTCTACCTTTCTCAATTTGAAACTGCATCACTACCACAGGTTCCTAACTCCTTCCAGAGTGCTATCTAAGTGAACTGTACAAAACACAAAACTTGGCATAGAAAGATCCTGAAAATCATCAAGTGGTTCTCCATGACTGTTATATTGACACACAACCTCCCTGATCTGGTCTTTGTGTATGAAGCTGACTGTCCTTCATATTACTTTCCTTCCATAAGTAACTGATGATATAGTAGCGTTTGTGGTTCTTTGGATATCTCTCTCAATAATAGATACTAGTCGATTATTCTTCTTAATTTATGTATCTCCAAACTTAAAGTGTCCATTCACTTCAGGAATTTTCTCTTACATTTTTTTGTGACTTGTTATTCTGTGGCCCTGTAATTACTTTGCTTGCTTCTATCATACTGTATTATAAGTATCTTCTTTTTCCACCAGAATGAGATACTTAATTGTAAGGATGAATCTTATTTATGTTTTGATATTTATAGCTCCAGTATCTACCAAAGTATCAAAAGAAATCTTGTAGATATCAAAAGAATATTTAGTGAATAATGAGTGAATGTTTTGTTGTTATTCAGTCACTCAATCCTGTCTCTTTGCCACCCCATGGACTGCAGCACACCAGGCTTCCCTGTCCTTCACCATCTCCTGGAGCTTGCTCAAACTCATGTCCATTGAGTTCGTCATGCCATCCAACCATCTCATCCTCTGTTGTCCCCTTCCCCTCCCACCTAAAATCTTTCCCAGCATCAGAGTCTTTTCCAATGAGTCAGTTCCTCACATCAGGGGGCCAAAATATTGGAGTTTCAGCTTCAGCATCAGTCCTTCTAATGAATATTCAGGATTGATTCCCTTTATGATTGACTAATTTGATCTCTTTGCTGTCCAAGGGACTCTCAAGACTGTTCTCCAGCACCACATTTGAAGGCATCAATTCTTTGGTGCTCGGCCTTTTTTATGGTCCAGTTCTCACATCCATACATGACCACTGGAAAAACCATAGCTTTGACTGGATGGACCTTGTCAGCAAAGTAATGTCTCTGCTTTTTAATATGATGTCTTGATTTGCCATTGCTTTTCTTCCAACAAGCCGATTTCTTTTCATTGCTGCAATCACTGTCCACAGTGATTTTGGAGCCCAAGAAAATAAAGTCTGTCACTGTTTTCATTGTTTCCCTATCTATTTGCCATGAAATGATGGGACCGGATGACATGACCTTCTTTTTTGAATGTTGAGTTTTAAGCCAGTTTTTTCACTCTCCTCTTTCACCTTCATCAAGAGGCTTTTTAATTCCTCTTTACTTTCTGCCATAAGGGTGGTGTCATCTGCCTATGTGAGGATATTGATATTTCTCTCAACAATCTTGATTTCAGTCTGTGCTTCATCAAGCCTGGAATTTCTCATGATGTACTCTACATACAAATTAAATAACCTGGGTGACAATATACAGCTTTGACATATTCCTTTCACCAATTTGGAACCAGTCCATTGTTTCGTGTCCACTTCTAATAGTCACTTCTTGACCTGCATACAGTTTCACAAGAGGCAGATATCATGGCCTGGTATTCCCACCTCTTGAAGAATTTTCCATAGTTTGTTGTGATCTACACAGGCAAAAGCTTTAGTATAGTCAATGAAGCAGAAGTAGGTGTTTTTCTGAAATGCTTTTTCTATGATCCAATGGATATTGGTAATTTGATCTCTGATTCCTCTGCCTATTCTAAATCTTGCTTGTACATCTTGAAGTTCTCAGTTCACATACTGTTGAAGCCTAGCTTGAAAGCTTTTGAGCATTACTTTGCTAGCATGTGAAATGAATGCAATTGTGTGGTAGTTTGAACATTCTTTGACATTGCTTTCTTTAGAATTGTAATGAAAGGTGACATTTTTCCAGTTCTGTGTCCACGGCTGAGTTTTCCAAAAGTGCTGGTGTATTGAGTGCAGCACTTTCACAGCATCATCTTTTAGGATTTGAAATAGCTCAGATGGGATTCCATCGCCTCCACTAACTTTGTTCATCATGATGCTTCTTAAGACCCACTTGACTTCACACTCCAGGATGTCTGGCTCCTGGTGAGTGATCACACCATCGTGATTATCTGGGACATTAAGATCCTTTGTGTATAGTTCTTCTGTGTATTCTTCCACTTCTTCTTAATATAGTCTGCTTCTGTTATGTCTATGGCATTTCTGTCCATATTGTGCCCATCTTTACATGAAATGTTCCCTCGGTATCTCTAATTTTCTTGAAGAGATCTCTAGTCTTTTCCCATTCTGTTGTTTTCCTCTATTTCTAAAAAGACTTTCTTATCTCTCCTTGCTATTCTCTGGAACTCTGTATTCAGATGAATATATCTTTCCTTTTTTCCTTTGCCTTTCTCTTCTTTTCTCAGCTATTTTTAAGGCCTCCTCAGACAACCATTTTGTTATTTTGCACTTGTTTTTCTCAGGAATGGTTTTGAACACCACCTCCTGTACCATGTTATGTACCTCTGTCCATAGCTTGTCAGACACTCTATCGGATCTGATCCCTTGAATCTATTTGTCATCTCCACTGTATAATCATAACAGATTTGATTTAGGTCTAACTTGAATTACCTAGAGGTTTTCCCTACTTCCTTCAATTTAAGTCTTAATTTTGCTGTAAGGTTTTCATGATCTGAGCCACAGTCAGCTCCTGGTCTTGTTTTTGCTGACTGAATAGAGCTTCTCCATCTTCAGCTGCAAAGAATATATTCAATTTGATTTCATTATTGAACATCTGGTGATGTCCATGTGTAGAGTTGCTCTTGTGTTGTTGGAAGAGGGTGTTTGCTATGATCAGTGTGTTCCCTTGACAAAACTCTGTTAGCCTTTACCCTGCTTCATTGTGTGCTCCAAACTTGCCTGCTACTCCAGGTATCTCTTGACTTCCTACTCTTGCATTCCAGTCCCCTATAGTGAAAAGGACTGTTCAGTATCACAGTAACCCAAGTCTATGCTGCAACCACTAATGCCAAAGAAGCTGAAGTTGAATGGTTCTATAAAAACCTACAGGACCTAGAACTAGCACCAAAAAGAGATGTCCTTTTCATCATAGTGGACTGAAATGCAAAAGTAGGAAATCAAAAGTGAATGTTCAATCTTTATCTAAAAGATATATTCCTGAATAGGGATCACTCATTTGAATTTTTATACCTGAAGAGTCCCCAACATATGACAACATTTGACTCTGTGGAACTAAAACGTAATAAATCCTTGTTTCTACTAATATAATGCTGGCCTCTGACTGTGACAATACTACTTGGCTAGTTTCTTGTAATCAGGTAAATAACTCTTTATCTGTGTCCTGTCTTGATGCATTGACCTGCAGTTAAAGTACTTTATACTTTCCTTTCTCTAACTCCTAGGTGTTTCTCAATTTATCAGTTATTACCAAGACATGAATTTTATCATATCTCTAACGTATTCTTATTTTCCAGACATATATAAAAAATCTCTTTTGGATTTACTTTCAGAGCCAAAAAGAACACCTTTACATATTCTCAATGATTCTGATTATTTCTCCTAAAAAAACTAACTGTATCCCCTTCAAAATTACTAAAAATCATTTAGAAGCAAATATGCTAAATAAAGTGAACTAGAAACCTGGTAAAACAGTTTTGACCAAGTACACAAGTTTTATAGAAAATGAAATCATTAATTTATTCATGAACATACCACACAGACATCTACAAAGTATAGTAGAAAAATGAACAAACATGTAAGATGCTAGCATCAAAAACACAAAGAATCACAAAATAGCAATTTTTTAAAGTGTATTTTTATAATTTATACTGAAATTAAATATTTTTCAGCATATTTGTATCATCTGATTTTAAGAATGAGAAAGAATTTGGTGGAAAAATATTGAAACAAACAAAGCATAGGCACCTCCAAACTTGGACATAATTGAGCCCAGTCATCTGGTCACAATATGTTCTCATGTATTTGCTTCCTTGGCCTGCCATGATGAAATACTACAGACTGGGTAGCATAAGCAATAGAAATTTATTTTTTCCCAGTTTTGGAAGCTAGGAGTTCCAGATTGAAGTGCCAGTGAATTATGTTTCTGGTGAGGCCTCTGTTTCTGGCATGCAGACAGTCACCTTCTGCTAAGTCTTTACATGGCTTCTTCTTGTCTGCATATCAGAGAGAAAGAAATCACTAGTGTCCCTTTCTATAAGGACACCACTTCTATTGAATTAGGGCCCCACCCTTGCAACTTCATTTAACTATAATTATGTCTTTAAAAGCTCTTATCTCAAAATACAGTCACATTTGGGGTTAGGATTTCAGCATAAGAATTTTGTGTGAGGTAGTATGCACAAATCAGTCCATAACATTTTCTCAGCAAATATCATACTCTAAAGCAAGATCTGATAAATGTAGTATCAGAAAAGGAAGCAAATATACTTACACTTTTGTAGTGTGGTGTTGGAGAAGACTCTTGAGAGTCCCTTGGGCTGCAAGGAGATCAAACCAGTCAATCCTAAATGAAATCAGTCCTGAATATTCTTTGGAAGGACTGATGCTGAAGCTGAAACTCCAATAATTTGTCCACCTGAGGCGAAGAACTGACTCATTGGAAAAGACCCTGATGCTGGGAAAGGTAGAAGATGGGAGGAGAAGGGGGTGACAGAGGATGAGGTGGTTGGATGGCATCACTGACTCAATGGACATGAGTTTGAGTAAACTCCAGGAGTTGGTGATGGACAGGGAGGCCTGGGGTGCTGCAGTCCATGGGGTTGCAAATAGTCAGACACTACTGAGTGACTGAACTGAACAGACGTGTAGGATGGAGGTGATGCCATAATGAGTCATGAGGGGGCACTGATTTCCATCTTCAAAACTTTAACTTATACACTCTGAAGCTGAAAACACAGCAGAACATATGAGATGGATTCTGAAAGGAGAAAGCAAGATATCATTTAACTCAATCACAAGGGTCTCCTGCATTGCAGGCAGATTCTTTACCAGCTGAGCTACCAGAGAAGCCCATAAAATGCAGAACTAAAGCCACTAAATGTGTTTTCTTTGCTAACACATATTTCTCGGCATTATAAAAGGGAATTTTTGTTGTATATTTTCAGTCATAAAACCTGTCATGATTGACCTGTGATGAATATACTTTGCAAGTTTATTATATAACTGATAGGGTTAATGTAAATATAAGCGAAACCAAGTAACTTTCAAAGATGGTGACAAGAGAAAGATCAATCTCTATCATTTTGGAAATTCTTTAGTATAAGCAAAAAAATCTGTAGCACTTGAATATGCATGAGTATTTTGAATATGCATGACTGTTATAATGAGAGAACTTTGCTGACCTCTAGTTCTGAGGTCACAAGAAAGTCAAAAGCAAGAACATTCTATTAAGAAAAACTTTATTGGTTAAAGTAGTAATCTGAAAATTAATAACTGAAAGTCATCTTTGTCTAAAATAATCATGGCACATTTTCTAGGAATGAAATTATTCTCCAGTTTCAAATAGATATTAAACCTTTCAAGTTCTCATAGTTATTTACTGCTTATAGAAATAAATGTTGTTAAGTTTCTATCTTTCTATTATTGTACACAAGATTTCATGATAGATGGACTTTTCAGAATCTGTTTGATAAGGTCTAACCTGAACCACTCTACCGGCTTTCTTTCCAGGTTTTATTCTTTATTGCCTGATTCACTTTTTCTGCTTGATCTCTTAACTGGTGGCATGCTAGCGCTTGATTGTAGAAAGTCTATATATATTCTTCTACATATAAAATCTACGTATATTCTTTCCTCAACATTTTATCTAGATGTATTACATTAGTAACCATCTATATCCTGGAGAAGGAAATGGCAACCCCTTCCAGTATTTTTGCCTGGGTGTGTGTGTGTGTGTATGTGTGTGTGCTTTATACTCCTAACTGTTCACTCTAAGTGCTGAACTTTCCCATGAATTCAAACATGTGCATCCAGTTCTTTACTTGATATATTGTTCATTGGTAGACAAATATGATTTAAAACATAACATGGAAAAAAGATAATTTTCATGAGTGTTCATCCATATCTACTTTTTACCTCACCATACTATAAAATGTGGTCTTCTGGTTACTCTCAATCACATCTAGAAGACAAATTTATTTACTTATTATCAATCTTTCCTACTCTAGGATATAAGCTCCTAGGGGGAAGGGATTGTACTTATCATTTCAACACATAATTTCCAGCCTGAAATGAATCAGTGCACAACAAATATGAGTTAATAAAGTAATGAAAGGAAGACATAGACAATGCATACTGTGTGTAACTTACCTTAAAGAAACCAGTAGTCATAATCTAAAGATGCTAAAAATAAGGTACCACAAACACAATACCCAGTTGTGGAGGTGCCTGGTGATAGAAGCAAGGTCTGATGCTGTAAAGAACAATATTGCATAGGAACCTGGAATGTCAGGTCCATGAATCAAGGCAAATAGGAGTGGTCAAACAGGAGATGGCAAGAGTGAGCGTCGACATTGTAGGAATCAGCAAACTGAAATGGACTGGAATGGGTGAATTTAACTGAGATGACTATTATATCTACTACTGTGGGCAGGAATCCCTGAGAAGAAATGGAGTAGCCATCATGGTCAACAAAAGAGTCTGAAATGGAGTACTTGGATGCAATCTCAAAAACGACAGAATGATCTGTTTGTCTCCAAGGCAAACCATTCAATATTACAGTAATCCAAGTCTATGCCCCAACCAGTAATGCTGAAGAAGCTGAAATTGAATGGTTCTGTGAAGACCTATAATACCTTTTAGAACTAACATCCAAAAAAGATGTCCTTTTCATTCTAGGGGACTGGAATGCAAAAGGAGGAAGTCAAGAAACACCTGGAGTAACAGGCAAATTTGGCCTTGGAATACGGAATGAAGCAGGGCAAAAACTAATAGAGTGTTGCCAAGAAAATGCACTGGTCATAGCAAACACCCTCTTCCAACAACACAAGAGAAGACTCTACACATGGACATCACCAGATGGTCAACACCAAAATCAGATTGATTATATTCTTTGCAGCCAAAGATGCAGAAGCTCTATATAGTCAACAAAAACCAGACCAGGAGCTGACTGTGGCTCAGATCATGAACTCCTTATTGCCAAATTCAGAATTAAAATGAGGAAAGTAGGGAAAACCACTAGACCATTCAGGTATAACCTAAATCAAATCCCTTATGATTATACAGTGGTAGTGAGAAATAGATTTAAGGGCCTAGATCTGATAGATAGAGTGCCTGATGAACTATGGACAGAGGTTTGTGACATTATACAGGAGACAGGGATCAAGACCATCTCCATGGAAAAGAAATACAAAAAAGCAAAATGGCTGTCAGAGGAGGCCTTACAAATAGCTGTGAAAAAAAGAGAGGTGAAAAGCAAAGGAGAAAAGGAAAGATATAAGCATCTGAATGCAGAGTTCCAAAGAATAGCAAGAAGACATAAGAAAGCCTTCTTCAGCGATCAGTGCAAGAAATAGAGGAAAACAACAGAATGGGAAAGACTAGAGAAATCCCTTAAAGAGGGATTTCTCTTTAAGAAAATTAGATACAAAGGGAACATTTCATGCAAAGATGGGCTCGATAAAGGACAGAAATGGTATGGACCTAACAGAAGCAGAAGATATTAAGAAGAGGTGGCAAGAATACACAGAAGAACTGTACAAAAAAAGATCTTCACGACCAGGATAATCACGATGGTGTGATCACTCATCTAGAGCCAGACATCCTGGAATGTGAAGTCAAGTGGGCCTTAGAAAGCATCACTACGAACAAAGCTAGTGGAGGTGATGGAATTCCAGTTGAGCTGTTTCAAATCCTGAAAGATGATGCTGTGAAAGTGCTGCACTCAATATGCCAGCAAATTTGGAAAACTCAGCAGTGGCCACAGGACTGGAAAGGGTCAGTTTTCATTCCAATCTCAAAGAAAAGCAATGCCAAAGAATGATCAGACTACCACACAGTTGCACTCATCTCACATGCTAGTAAAGGAATGCTCAAAATTCTCCAAGCCAGGCTTCAGCAATATGTGAACCATGAACTCCCAGATGTTCAAGCTGGTTTTAGAAAAGGCAGAGGAACCAGAGATCAAATTGCCAACATCCGCTGGATCATGGAAAAAGCAACAGAGTTTCAGAAAAACATCTATTTCTGCTTTATTGACTATGCCAAAGCCTTTGACTGTGTGGATCACAAGAAACTGTGGAAAATTCTGAAAGAGATGGGAATACCAGACCACCTGATCTGCCTCTTGAGAAACCTATATGCAGGTTAGGAAGCAACAGTTAGAAGTGGACATGGTTCATATCAATGTATGGCAAAACCAATACAGAATTGTAAAGTAAAATAAAAAATAAATAAATAAATAAATAAATAAAAATAAAAATAAAAGAAGTGGACATGGAAAAACAGACTGGTTCCAAATAGGAAAAGGAGTGCATCAAGGCTGTATATTGTCACCCTGCTTATTTAACTTATATGCAGAGACAATCATGAAAAACCCTGGGCTGGAAAAAGCACAAGCTGAAATCAAAATTGCTAGGAGAAATATCAATAACCTCAGATATGCAGATGACATCACCCTTATGGCAGAAAGTGAAGAGGCGCTAAAAAGCCTCTTGATGAAAGTGAAAGTGGAGAGCGAAAAAGTTGACTTAAAGCTCAACATTCAGAAAACGAAGATCATGGCATCCGGTCCCATCACTTCATGGGAAACAGGGAAACAGTAGAAACAGTGTCAGACTTATTTTGGGGGGCTCCAAAATCTCTGCAGACAGTGATTGCAGCCATGAAATTAAAAGACGCTTACTCCTTGGAAGAAAAGTTATGACCAACCTAGAGAGCATATTCAAAAGCAGAGACATTACTTTCCCAACAAAGGTCCGTCTAGTCAAGGCTATGTTTTTTCCAGTGGTCATGTATGGATGTGAGAGTTGGACTGTGAAGAAAGCCGAGTGCTGAAGAATTGATGCGTTTGAACTGTGGTGTTGGAGAAGACTCTTGAGGGTCCCCTGGACTGCAAGGAGATCCAACCAGTCCATTCTGAAGGAGATCAGCCCTGGAGTTTCTTTGGAGGGAATGATGCTAAAGCTGAGACTCCAGTAGTTTGGCCACCTCATGCGAAGTGTTGACTCATTGGAAAAGACTCTGATGCTGGGAGGGATTGGGGACAGGAGGAGAAGGGGACGACAGAGGATGAGATGGCTGGATGGCATCACGGACTCGACGGAGGTGAGTCTGTGAACTCCAGGAGTTGATGATGGACAGGGAGGCCCGGCGTGCTGTGATTCATAGGGTCGCAAAGAGTTGGAGCTAACTGAGTGACTGAACTGAATTGAACTGAAAATCTCTTATAGTTAGTAAAGATATGCAACATATGTTTGGGGACGCATGTACACCCGTGGTGGATTCATGTCAATGTATGGCAAAACCAATACAGAATTGTAAAGTAAAATAAAAAATAAAGAAAGAAAGAAAAAAAATTAAAAAAAAAAGTATTGTGGACAGGAGAAAAATGTAATGGTTTTAAACATAAACTCTAATCAGACATTAAACACATAGAAGCTCTGGAGCACATGGTATATGGTTTTGCTGCCTCTGCTGTGAGCCAGTCTTTTCAGCGTACTCTAGTACTGAAAGCAAGAATGATACATTTTAAAATGCTAAATGATTCTACCAGGCCATATAAAAATCCAAATAAATAACATGTTTAGGAATTCTAATAAATTATATATTAATTACACATTACAGATTATATTACATATATATATACATTATTATTAATTATAATTAATTATACATCTAATATAGAAGAATTTTGCCAGCCAATGATGAGACTTTGAGGCTTATGTTGACCTGACATATGAACATAAGCTTCAGTTATACACCCAATTAGGAAAATAAATGTAACTGTGTTTATAGTCTGGAATTAGAAAAGTGAAGATGAGATACAGCACTGAGACTTTTCACTTTAGAATACATGCAAACCTTTTATCGAAGAAGGCAATGGCACCCCACTCCAGTACTCTTGCTGGAAAATCCCATGGATGGAGGAGCCTGGTGGGCTGCAGTCCATGGGGTCGCTAAGAGTCAGACACGACTGAGTGACTTCACTTTCACTTTTCACTTTCATGCATTGGAGAAGGAAATGGCAACCCACTCCAGTGTTCTTGCCTGGAGAATCCCAGGGACGGGGGAGCCTGGTGGGCTGCCGTCTATAGGGTTGCACAGAGTCGGACACGACTGAAGCGATTTAGCAGCATAGTTTTACAATGTTGTGTTAGTTTCAGGTGTGCAGCAAAGTGAATCAGTTATACATATACCTGTATCCACTCTTTTTTGGATTCTTTTCCTATATAGCCCATTACAGAATATTAAGTAGAGTTCCCTGTGCTATACAGTAGATCCTTATTAATTACATATTTTATATATAGCAGTGTGTATAAGTTATAATGAATGATTCTTGAATATTAAATTGTCTTTTAATTCAATTAAGTTGTAAAATGTTATCCCTTTTATATATTGCAGCACTCAATTTATTAATATTATGTATTTTTCTGTCTATATTTATAGTTTGTGTATCATTTTTGAGTATCAGGCTCATAAAACAATTTATATAAACATGATTCTATATATTTCCTGAATTTTTATTGAATTTCCTAGTGAGGGCATATGGTTGTAATTTTCTTTGTAATAACTTTTTTCCTGACAATAATTCTCTAAGGATAACTTTTAAATTACTTACTAGACTATTTGAATTATCTACTCCTTTTTTTGTCTCTGTTTTTGTAAGTTGTGTTTCTCCAGAAACATATAAATTTCATCAAAATCAGAAAGTTTATCGCCAAGAGGTTTTCATAATATATCTTATTTAATGTCTATGTCATTTGTAATAGTTTTTTCTCCTTCCTTCCTGATGTCTATCATTCTGTTATCTGTGATTTTTATTCTTGACTACTTTGACTGGAAGATAGTCTATTTTATTTATTTATTTTCAGAAATCTACTCATCACCAAGTTTTTCTCTATTTTTTGTGTATTTGATTGATATCCACAGTTATTTTCATTGGCTCGTTTCTTCTATATAACTAGGTTTCATGTGTTCCTTTCTAACTAGTGTAGCTAAAATGATTAATTTTATACTTTTTATGACAGGAACTTTTAAATCTATAAATTTATCTCGAAGGAGTACTTCAATTGGACAGTTATTTTGCTGTCAAAGCAATTCTTGGATGACAATTGTATTCTTTCAGCACTTTGAAGATAATGTCCCAGTTCTTCTGCCTTCATGTCTGATGAGAAGACAGCTGTCATTCTTAACCTTTACCCACTATATTGCAAGGGTCTTTTATTTTTTTTTTTTTTACTCCTTTATCCACTATATGGAATGTGTTTTTAAAGTAATTTGTTTTTTATTTTCAGTAGTTCACCTCTGATGTGCTTACATGTATTTCCATTTTTGGTTCTGTTTTTTTTTTTTTTAATCCAGCTTGTTCACATTAATATTTATATACCTTTGGGTTGATGTATATTATCAGTTTTGTAAAATTATGAGGCATTATCTATTCAAGTATTTCTTCTGCTCCATTTTTTTTTTCCTCTTCTCTGATAGTATTATAGACTGACATTTTCATATGGGTCACAAGTACAAGGTCACTTTTTCTTTCACCATATGTTTCCTGATTAACTTAGGATTTGTGATCATAATTATTGGCAATGGAATCAGTTTTTAAGATCTTAAATAGAATTTATCATCTTGGGTATCACATTTCTTTTAAGTTTTAGCATTTCAGGTGACTCATTTTTTATAATTTCCTCTCTCTACTGATCTCACTCACTATATATTCATATTTTCCGTTTTTTAAACTAATCTTTTATCATGTTTGTCATAGTCCTTAACATTTTTTGATAATTCCTACATTTTATCCATTTTTAGTCTGCTTTTATTGAACCTTTCTTTCTTAAGCATATGTCACTTTATCTTGCTTCTTCACCTGCCAGATAATACATGCTAGTAAACAGTGCAAATGGAGGTAAATGATATTTACACTCAGAGCAGGGAAGATCGCTTCTTCTCCAAGCCCACTAATCTGAATTGAGCAGAATGTATACTGTGTTGAAACCAAAGCTAATTCCAGTTTCTTCTGTGGTTCAAACTATTAAAGTGGAATCTGTATTTAATGTTTGCTGCTAAGTCGCTTCAGTCGTGTCCGACTCTGTGTGACCCCATAGACGGCAGCCCACCAGGCTCCTTCGTCCCTGGGATTCTCCAGGCAAGAACACTGGAGTGGGTTGCATTTCCTTTTCTTTCCATGGAATTCTTTAAGCAAGAATACTGGAGTAGGTTGCCATTCTCTTCTCCAGTGGATCTTCCCAACCCAGAGATTGAACCTGGGTCTCCTGCATTGCAGGCAGATTCTTTTACCAGCTGAGCCACCAAGGAAGCCCATTTAATGTTTAGCCTGGTTTGATATCTAAATACCAGCAACACTAACATTCAAGATACTTTTTATCTCTAGTCTAGCAGCTAGCTTTCTGACTCATGGGAGATTTTGCTCTTCTTTACTACCTAGTTGCCAGTTTTTTGTTGGTCTAGTGGAGTTTCTATAGATTCTAATTTCAATCCCAGCACCGAACCTTTCTACCTTAATGTCCTATCTCCAACATTTGAAGGACCTCTGTTGTATACTCAGCAAAGATTCAGAGAGCTTCCAAGTGATTTCTTTTGGGTCTCCTCTTTTGCACCCAGCCTTCAAGAACCAGAAGCAAATAATGATTGGCTTGCTTTCAGTAAAGTCTAGGAATATGTGGGTGATGTTTTTTAACTCTCTGGCCCTGCTTCCATCCTACTTGATAGTCTCTCAGTTTTCCCTTTTCAGTAAACTGTTCAGAGATTTCCTTTGGGAAAGTGCAGATAGTGGGTACACACTGTCTATATTGAAAGCTCCTGGTAATTTCCATCTATTACACCATCCTCACATAGATGCCAAAGTTTATTTAAAATATGACTTTTTTATTACCAATATTTAATGCAAACCCCTCCTCTTCCTACCACTTTGTCAGGAATGAAAATAAATTTAGGTATCTTTTTCCTAGGAATTTCTTGGCATTCTCTATATTTTAATGAATTTGGGTTTATTAGAATCTTCAGCTCTCTCATGATGGAATAACATTATTGTCTGTTTGTTTTTGTATTTAAAGTTGGCAATAAAATTCATGAGACTTTCTACAGCCTATTAAGCAAAATCAAGTTTTGTTTTTGTTTTTAATGAAAACATAATCACAAGTCAGATATTAGTTTTAAAATGCAAATTGCTTCTTATTATTGTTTTCTGAGTAAAGGACTCTTAAGGTGTTGCTGAAATTTCCTCACTTTTTTAACAACTTGTCTTTAGTCAAATAATTATTGGGCGTCCACTTTCTATTTGGTCTTCATATAATTACTGATTTTTGCTGTAAAATGAATCACATCAAACATGAAAAAACTTAATAAATGAAATCGAGAAAATTAGAAGACTTTGGAGTTTTCCCTTAAATATTAAATCAAAAGAAAAATTACAAATCACACTGAACATTTCTCATAGATATAAGGCCCTCTTGTACTCTTGGAAATTTTTAATGGTAACACTACATTTATTTCTTGAGCCAACTTTTCTCACACTATTGCATTATTATACTTTAATTTGTGTCTCCATTTTTTACATGATTTCCAAAAATACTGTGATTATATATGGACCACAGACATCATCTCTGTTTCTTCAATCATATTTTCTCTAAGTTCTGGTCTGTGAAAGTTGTAACAGTGACACTTTGAATTGTTTTTGCTTGTCTTTTATTTATAATTAAAATAGCATTTCTTCCAAAACTACTAAAGCACAGAAAACAGTAGTGATGAAAGACCTTGCAGAGTACAGATAAAGAAGAAATTAACTGTCTAACTTATTTGTGGATTAAAAATAAACACCCAAACAAGGGGGATTGAATATATAATAAAATTATTTTCTAGTAAATATTGAAAAAATGTTGCAATAGAATACTGGAGTGGGTTGCCATTGCCTTCTCCAATGAATATATAGGAAAAGCAAATTCCATTCAGTAACCTGATGATTTTTTCCTATCCATTAAGGAAATGATCATGAATAAAATTGAATATTGTTGAAATAATTAATCTTTTAGTAGTAATGACAGTCACTTGGTTGTGTCTGAGTGACCCCATGAGTGAGTGTGACCCCATGGACTGCAGCCTGCCAGACTCCTCTGTCCATAGAATTCTTAATTTTAAAACTAACAGGCAAGAATACTGAAGTGGGTATTCTCCAGGGGATCTTCCCAACTGAGGGATTGAACCCAGGTCTCCTACATTAGAGGCAGATTCTTTACCATCTGAGCCTCCAGGGAAGTCCAAGACTACTGGAATGGGTAGCCATTCCTTTCTACAAGGGATCAAACTGGGATCTCCTGCATTGCAGGCAGATTCTTTACCATCTGAGCTATCAGGGAAGCCCAATTAATCTATTAATAGAAAAACTGGGTTTAAATGCAGTTCCTAATCTATTAATATCAAATTCATATATTGATCTAGATGATGATTATTATTAATTTAGACCCACTTTTCCTATTCTGATATATTATGACAGTTAATGCCTTTATTCTTGCCTGGAGAATCCCAGGGATGGGGAAGCCTGGTGGGCTGCTGTCTATGGGGTCGCACAGAGTTGGACATGACTGAAGCAACTTAGCAGCAGCAGCAGCAGCAGCAATGCCATGATGAAAATCTGTCGATACCAATCTGAATCTTGGACACCTGAGAATCATGCTTTTTCATAAATACGTGATTTTAAAATCACATACGCATGTGGTAAGACAGTGTGTATTTACAATGTTTGCTGATTGCATTTATGTTATAGTGAAATGAATTAACTAGATATGGCAAACTTAAAGAGACCAAAAACAGAGTGATTACTTGATATCGTGTCATTATAATGAAAAAATATTTCTATATTTTCCACCTAAAATTTATGACACTGTATTTCATTGAAAAAATAAAAATCAACATCTAAAACAAATCATTATCACACATTTTTCCTAGTATGTTCTTTTCCTGAGCAAATCATGTCTTTCTAATTTTACTTGAAATAATCTTTAAAAATACTGATAGTTCCATGTGATAATGTGAGCCTGATACTTCTTAATTTTAAAACTAGCAGGCAAAAACCTACTAGCCAGAAAGTCTTGTCCCAGTTTTCTAGGTTAGAAATAGGAATTAATTAAAACCTTAATAAGGATTTCCCCATTTGTTGTTTGTACTTTTGAGACAAGAAAAGATGAATGCAAGGTAAACTTTTGGATGCTTCTCATTCCCTAATCATTTCACATGTGATTCTTGGCAATCTGCTGCATAAAACTCAAGGGGCTTAATGAGAATGCTTTTTTTGATTAAGAAACAAAAACTTATAATCTACAACTTTTGAAATAGCCTCTAATACACCTTTAAAAGAAAGCCTAGAGAGAATGGGAAAATCCACTAAAAATATTTAGAATAATTAGCATCTAAAAATGGTTTTGTTGTTTACATTGGTTTGCCACTTTTCAACAAATCATTTCAGCATATAATAATTTTAAAATATACTAGTGAGATATTCTTCCCTTTTTTTACTTAGAAATTCTGACTAGCTACATTTCAGTTGCTCAATAACCACAAGTAAATGCTATGTTAAGACAGTGTACTTAATTCAAAGGACATTTAATCAGCACATTATGTCATACACTGACTTAACTCCTAATTAATTAAATCAGTTTCCTGAATTTTAGAATTTGGTGATGAAGGAAGGTTAACAAATAGCCCATATTAAACAAATATTTTCGTAGAGATTTAAAGTGTAATATGGAGATATGGGATCATACAGACACTTCCTTTTACATTGGCAAGATAGATACATATTAGTTTTTGAAAGGTTTCTCAAATTCAGAACAAAAAAGGTTAAAAAGTAGGGTTAAAAATACCTGAAATCATTAAACTACCTGAAAGTTATTTAAAAATTTTGGAATCTTTTAAATGATTTTAGTAGTAAATGTAGTAACCTTAAGATCATTACTGTATTAAAGAGTATCTGTCTTAGCTATGCTGCTGCTGCTAAGTCACTTATAGTCATGTACGACTCTGCAACCCCATAGATGGCAGCCCACCAGGCTCCCCCGTCCCTGGGATTCTCCAGGCAAAAACACTGGAGTGGGTTGCCATTTCCTTCTCCAATGCAGGAAAGTGAAAAGTGAAAGTTAAGTAGCTCAGTCTTGTCTGACTCTAGCAACTCCATGGACTTCAGCCTACCAGGCTCCTCTGTCCATGGAATTTTCCAGGCAAGAGTACTGGAGTGGGGTACCATTGCCTTCTCTGGTCTTAGCTATACTTACAGAAAATCTAATTTAATAGGTGTTTTCTGGGTCTGGGAAATTGTTTCTGATTATTAAAAATCCTCATTGTTGATAGTAAAAGTAATCCACATGTTACACTTTGAGAAGCACTATTCTAGTATGAGTTTTTTCTTTAGTCAAGTTTTTTGTAGTTTTTGGTCTTCATTAGCTCTTTGAAAAAACAAAAAATTTGAGAAATTTCTCCAGGTTATCTATTTATTGTATTTGTTTACTTATTTTTATATTTTATACATAAAGGAATTACCAACATTAGCTTCTTTTCAATATATCTCTGTGAATGTTTCTTATTTATATTATACTGTTTATATGGGGCTTTTTGAGGATTATTTTGGTTCAGTTATTGGGGTTATTTATCTTTCTCTTTCATATTGATAATTATTTTGTACATATATGATAATCCCAGTGGTCTATTGGATATACTTTACCAAAATTATCACACATCAACATCAAATTTGTTTCCACTGACTAACAAGTCTTCCCTTGAGAGCTACAGAATATAGTCTTTTCATTTAAGCATTCTCTGCCCTCAGATTTTTTGGCAAATACTTTAGAGTTTTATGTTGTTGATTCTGATTAATAGCACAATTTTTTTTAAGATTCCTAACCATTCATACTTTTCTCAGTTTTCTAATTTTTACTTGGCACAAAGATATATTTTTTCATGACCAACTTATGATTGCTCAAGATTTAAGTAGGAATGTCAAAGTAATTTTAAATTTAGCACAGTGAATGTTTAGTTCAATAGGGCCTTTCCTGAAGTTGTACCTTTAAAATCTGCCCACAAATTACCTTATTTTTTGTCGTGGAGATAGTTCAACCTTCAGTTACCTCAGAAGATAACTGTATCCCAGTTTCTTTTGAGAAATTATGAAGTTTTGCCTTTGGAAAGTTCATTTTATCCATGCTTCTTTTTTCTGTGCCCACAAAGTGAAATTAAGACACACAGAAGATTTTAGAGAAGTATAATTTGTAACTTTTAAGCATAGTCATTTCATATAGGATTTTGTTTTGCTTTGTTTTGCTTCAGTTGCTACACAAGCAAAATAGCACAGCAATATTTTTAGAGGACTGCATTATTAGAAGTATGGAGTGTCACCATCCTGAAATACTTATGTAATTATATGCAAACAACACAAAAGTACTAGGTACTGAAGAATTAACTTTTTAGAGAATATATTTAAGTATATCATATCAGAACTGTTATCCATACTGGTTAATTTCTGCAAAAATAAGTTGTTGCCTGAGGAAATACATCTGCTTTCTCTATGTGGAGCAAAATCAACTATAGTGCAAATGTGATTAGAGAACAGACTATGCTGTTTAGGAGTAACTACCTGAACAAACATATGTCTCTCTTACAGCAGTCTTTTGGCACATGACTGCTTCTAGAACAATATTTACAGTCTGAATGTGCATCAAATTAAGGATGGAAGAATAAGATTGACATTTCTAGGCTTCCTGAGAGATGGTGATGGAGGCAAACATGAAGGAAATTTGTAAGGGATTCATATACATTCCTTGAGGTAGCAAAGATGTATGGAAATTGCCACATAGTTTGATCACAGAAGACAACAGAATTCTTGTGTTAGAAGGAAAACTGAACAATTGGACAATACAGATAACCTGTATGTGAGGGCCATAAGGGAGAGGTTTTCAAAAGTAAAGAATATCATGGCTAATAAAATTAATGTATGTGATATGCTGAACAGATGCCTGGCATGTAGGAAAATGGACACAATTCTTTGGATAATTTTAACAATTTAATAATTGAATTTTAACAATTCTATTTTCAAATACTTCTAAAAATATATTTTTTAATTAAGCAAAACTATGGACTGTCTACAAGAAATTTGCTTCAAATATAATAAATTAGGCAGGCTAAAAGTAAAAGGATGGAAAAATATGCAGCAAACAAATATTTATCCAAAAGAACCCAGACTAACTGCATTAATATCAGATAATATTAGCAAAAAATAATTATCAGTGACAGCGATGGGCATTATATAATGATAAAAGATTAGTCCACCTAACGTTTTAGGAAAGTATGGCAATCCTAAATGTATATGCACCAAACCATTATATTTCAAAATATATGAAACAAAACTGATAGAACTGAAAGGAAACATAGACAAACCCATGTTTAAGCTGGAGATTTTACTACCCCTTTCTCAAAAGTTAATTTAAAAAAACAAGACACAAAAACAGCAAGGATATAGAAGCCCTCATGCAAGCATCAATCAGAAAGTTCTAATTAACATTCATAGAAAAATCCAACCAACAGTAGAATTTGTATTTTACGTCCTCACAGAATATATATAGGCTATATTAGGGATTTTTAAAAAATCTTTAACATATTCTAATGAGTTAAACCCACATGGAGTGCTTTCTTTGACCACAATGTAACCAAACTACAAATAAATGACAGATAATTAAAATCCCCAAACTCTTGGAAACTAAGTAACCCACTTGTGACTAATTCAAGGATCAAAGAGAAGGTGCCAAGAGAAAATGAGAAAATATATTGAACTGAATGAAACTACAATAAAATATATCAAAATTTGTGACATAGAGTTGAAGAAATACTGAAAGAGAAATTTTAGCATCAAGTGCACAATTGAAATTAAAAAGCTATTGATCATTTACAATCTCAAGAAATGAGTAAAAAAGAAGAAAATAATCCCAAACAAACAGAAGAAATAATAAAGATAAAAGAAGTCAATGAGATTGAAAATAAAAATAATAAAATCAGTGACATTCTTTAAAAAGATCAAAGAGATAGACAAATCTCTAGCAAGACTGACAAATGTATAAAAAAAGACTATAAGTGACCAATATGGAGAATGAAACAAGTGATATCATTATAGACCTTGTACATCAAACGGGTAATCGAAGAACAACAGAAACAATTTTACACACATAAATCTAGCAATTTAGATGAAATTGACTCCTCCTCAAAAGACAATTATGATGCCTCACATAATATGAAATATATAATTGAATAATTAACAATTTTGTATTTTATATTAGCACAACTGTACTTACACTTTTAAAAAGTGAATTCATGAAGTATCATGTTCTGACATGCAGAATTTAGAGCCATTTGTTTCTTCCAAAACACTGTTTTGTATCGGAGATAAACTATCTAATTCGTTTTGTCTGAGTCTTAGATCTCTCTTTTCCAGAACTCTGTAAAGTATATAGCCTAAAAACTTGTATCAGTTTGTGTCAACTGTTGAGGAGCCCTCCTGCTGAAGCTGAACCTCGAATACTTGGTCACCTGATGTGAAGAACGGACTCATTGGAAAAGACCCTGATGCTGGGAAAGATTGAAGGCAGGAGAAGGGGACAACAGAGGATGAAACGGTTGGATGGCATCACTGACTCAATGAACATGAATTTGAGCAAGCTCCAGGAGTTGGTGATGGACAGGGAAGCCTGATGTGCTGCAGTCCATGAGGTCGCAAAGAGTCAGACACGACCGAGTGACTGAACTGATTACGAACCCAGAGCCTTTTTGCCATGTAGCTATTTTTGAGAACCATACGTAATAATCTTTCCACAACCCATGACCTACACACTCAAGAATCATCTATCTGGGCAAAAGATACCAGTATCCTAACAACCAAAAAAAAAAAAAAAAACCCTTTAACATGTTTACATGTGTGTTTGTTTACTGGTGAAGCAAACCGGGAGAAATGAGAATATGTGAAAACCAGAGTGATGATTTAGGTCGTGAAAACAGTTAAGCAAGGACAGTACCTGCTTTCCCTTTTACCTCCCAAAGCCAAAACACAGATAAAGGTGAGGGTGCCAGTTTGGAAATGGATATAAAGCAGAAAGATGGCATAAATGCACCCCTGCCTTCCTTCTTGAATTGCCACCTAACATAGGGACACTTTGTCACATTTTGGGTCCCCTAGAGAGACAAGGAAAATTACTGCAAACATAAACTAGAGAGGCAATAACCCTGAAAATAAAATGAATGTGGCTGAAGATGAGACCTGAGGCTCCAGCACTGTCAGTATGCTCCTGTGACTTCCTTTATATCATTACTTCCAGCCAAAGAAATAGTATATGGACCAGGCAAGGCCAGCCCTATACAGCTGTATCATGCAAGAGAAGGAATAAACATGGCAAGGGAATGAGCAGAAGATCAGGACTTTTTCATTGTTTCTTCAGGGTCAAGTAAGCTCTGAAGTGCCTGTTATAGTTCCAAGAAAGAAGAGGCTTCCAAAGTAATAATTATAAACCAATTAACCGCAATGAATGGTATGTTAATGTGTACAGGAGTGCGTGTGCAACTAACATGTATAATGAGAGATTTGTTAAACTTCACAAATTAAGGAAAATTTTATATTTCTTACATTTCTTATATTTCATAATTTCTTGTGTCTTTTTTTCCTTTCAGTTTTAAAGTAGAGGGATGTGGAAGCCAATAGAGACTAAGAAGTCCCTTTGGGAAACGAGTTTATATATCATTATTATCTTTGCCAGGTAGCATTTATTGAGCAACCAGACACTTGATTCTTTGAGTCCCCATGGAAACCCAGATTGAGATAGATTTCTACATTGTGTATGGTCATCTGTAAAGAGGACAAGATTAACATGATAACGTATTATATCATGTGGAATTAGGTTTTTTTCCTAAAGAAGATAATATTTTTAAACAAATCAATCTGTGTATATCATTTAGATATTCATAATTGGAACTTTGTTTCAATAAATATGATTTTACAGAGTTGGAAGAAATTTTGTCTTATAAACTGTTGCTATGAACATTGGGGAGAGCTATGGACCAGTTCTTACTCATGTTAGCATAGATCTAACAAGTTATGTTTTCCAATCAGATATTTCCAAAAGTAAAAAGCTTGCCCATTCTAAGAGAGGAATTTTCCATGTTAAATGTTATTTACATTAAATTCACTCAGATGTTATGAGAATTTTCCTTTCTCTAGCAGCTCTAATTTAGTATCATTTTTTATAATTATGGTAATAGAATTAAGCAATAGAAAATAGTAAATATTGTCTGTGCTCATTTCTCTGCTAAAAATGAATGTTCACAATGTCTTTTAAAGTCTAACGTGGGTGTTCTGTTGCTTAGTCATGTCCGACTCTTTGTGACCCCATGAACTTCGTGACCAGGTTCCTCTGGTCCATGGGGATTTTCCAGGCAAGAATACTGGAGTGGGTTGCCATTTCCTCCTCCAGGGGATCTTCCTGACCAAGGAATAGAATTTGTGTCTGCTGCAGTTCTTGCATTGGCAGGCAGTTCTTTACCACTGAGCCACTTGGGAAGCCCTAATATTAGCTCTCATACATGCTTCAAAAAATAAGGCCATTTTGAAGCTTTACAGGAGTAAAAAACAGTTACTATGCTGAGAGTTCCAAATTCACTCCCTCAACAAGTCAAATATAGAGAAGAAACACATTCTCTTTATATAATTTACTAATATTCAGTACGAGACTCTACCGGCTGGGAAGGAGAAAAAAAAAATTAAAGCAGCCCCCGTGGCTGATTCATAGAGTCCCTTTACATCATACTTATTTCTTTGAGATAGTCACTCTGCGTTGCAGTTATTGTTGTCTCAACGTTTGCTCCTCTCTGACGTTGTCTGGATGTCTATAGGGAGAGAGACTCATGTGATCTCTTGGCAGCATTGTTGAGAAGGCAGAGAAAGTGTGGTCAGACAGTGAGGATGAGATTTCACTCCAGATACCCACCTTGTAAGCACTGATACTGAGTTGGGAGCTAATAGACTGACCATGAAGTCTGCCTAGGCAGGGCTGAAATGACCCTTGAACAGGCACTGTGTGTACAATACCTAATTTAGGAGCTAGGTAAAGGCTAATGCCAAGGATAATAAATCAGCAGTTTTTAGTTTCCAAGGTATAGTTTATTTGAGAAAGATTACTCAGCTGGTAACAAATCCACCTGCAATGTGGGAGACCTGGGTTTGATCCCTGGGTTGGGAAGATCTCCTGGAGAAAGGAAAGGCTACCTACCCACTCCAGTATTCTGACCTGGAGAATTCCATGAAATAGTCCATGGGGTCACAAAGAGTCAGACAGGACTGAGTGACTTTCACTTTCACTTTCACAAATGACTATGAAGGCCAGCAGCAAGCCACAATAAGATGCCTAGGGATTGGACTAGCCACACCCAAATTTATCAAACCAACTACTTTGCAATTTGTCCCAAGAACTCAGAGAACACCTTGAGGAAATCAAGATTCATTTATTTTGCCATTATGTCAGATGATCACATATATCCCCAAGAGGAAATAGAGGATAAATATGAGAGAGATCGAGCTGTTTTCTCCTAAAAGATTGACCGTTGCTTAAAATGACTGTATATATTCTCATTTCATAACTAAATGATGAAAAAGACTAAATGTTTTATTTTCCACCACTTTATAGATTCCTCTACTCATCAGACTTGGTGTCCATGTCCTCACTACAAATGCCATCTCAAGTAAATAATGAATAACTTTCTGCCTAAGATTCCTCTGAGAGCTACATCCATAAGATAACAACAAGCAAAATTATATTTCTTTTATATCTTTAATCTTAAGTCTCAAGCACTCAGGAATTCTCATGAGTTGGTATAAACCTTACAAAGAGGTCTTATATTCAAACTAGCTCTGCTAAAATAATCTGTAAAATATAAGGCCAGCTCTAACTACTTCACATAATGAAAACACTAATTTCTTTAATTTTTACCATTTTTAAATTGAAGTATAGTTAATTTACAATTAACTATATAATGCTGTATTAGTTTCAGGTTTACAGCAAAGTGATTCATATATATATATATATATTCTGAAAAATATTCTTTTCTTTTTCAGATTCTTTTTCCATTATAGGTTATTCTAGTATTTCTTAACTTGTCTTACTCCTACAACCAAATAGAGAACAACAAATTAATTAAAAATAGTATAAAAGGAAAAAATAAACATATTAAAACATTAGTACAAGTGGAATATAAAGAACAGAAAACAAGTCAAAGGGGAAAGCAATGAACTATTGTTTAGAGTAGCATTGGTCTAAGCTTGTCAGTCCATGCCTTCCAGGACAAGTATATTAATTCTGAACTTAGTTATTGTTCAGAATTCTTAGTTATTGTTCAGAGAATGGGTACAAAGAGAGATACATTATGCTTCAACTCTTCTGTTCTAGTTTATAACCACATAGATAAGAGAGAAATTACTGGGACCACGTATTTTTAATTTCTTGGAAAATGTCATCCTGATGGACTGAGGACAGGAAAGTAGTTCTAATCACTGAAAATCCAAAAGATAAAGTGATCTTCCTCTAAAGAAAGTGAAAGTTGCTCAATCCTGTCCGACTCTTTGTGACCCCATGGACTGTAGTCCATGCAATTCTCCAGGTCAGAATACTGGATTGGTTAGCCTTTCCCTTCTCCAGGGGATCTTCTCAACCAAGGGATCGAACCCAGGTCTCCCACATTACGGACGGATTCTTTACCAGCTGAGCCACAAGGGAAGCCCTTCCTGTAAGGGATGTGGAAATAGAAGTATAGAACAGCAAAAGAGAAGTTCTAACCCTGAATGGTCAAAAGATATAAAGCAGATAATTGATGATACTGTTGTTGTTCAGTTGCTATGTCATGTCCAACTCTTTGCGACCCCATGGACTGCAGCACACTAGGCTTCCCTGTCCTTCAGTATCTCCCAGAGTTTGCTCGAATTCATGTCCATTGAGTTGGTGATGCTATCCAACCATCCCATCCTTTGTCATCCCCTTCTCTTCTACCCTCAATCTTTCTCAGCATCAAGGTCTTTTCCAATAAGTCGACACTTTGCATCAGGTGGCCAAAGTATTGGAGCTTCAGCAATAGTCCTTCCAATGAATATTCAGGGTTGATTTCCTTTAGGATTGACTGGTTTGATCTCCTTGCAATCTAAGGGATTCTCAAGAGTCTTCTCCAGCACTACAGTCTGAAAGCATCAATTCTTTGGCACTCAGCCTTCTTTATGGTCCAACTCTCACATCTGCACATGACTACTGAAAAAACGGTAGCTTTGATTATACCTGTAAGATATATTAGAAAATGAAAAGATTGGGTTCATCCTGCATCTCATCAGTTTGCCATCATATGAAAGCTGGCACAAGAGAAATATTCATTTCTTATTTTCTGTACTCTGTAACCCTGTTTTTTGTTTGTTTGTTTTAACATTTGATAAACTCATGGAAGCAAACTATGTGTAATTTTGCCTTGGCCTACATGGAGAGGCCCATAGCAGTTCATTCTTTCAAATAAGCTTGAAATAAAGATCTTGAGAACATAAATGGTAATTATATCTGACATTTCAAATTTGGGAAATATGAAACCCCTACTCTAAACTCCTTTCAGTTATGCTTATATAGTATTACTTTTCTTGTATCTGATAAAATAAGTAACTTAATCCATCTCCTTGCCTTCAAGTAAACTCACACATACCATTTCTAGCCATGAGATAAGGCCTTTTGTTAATAAATTTCAGAGAAAGAAATTCTATATTGAGTTTTGCTAATTCATTTTCATTTAGCCTCAATATGTCAGGAAATGTTATTTTGATTATACTTTAACTCACATAATATTGTCAGCACTTGTCTTAGAAATGAAAGAAAATTGTGCAAATCATGAAAAATTTTCTATAGTCTCTTTTACTAAAGATTAAAACTATATTTGCCTTAGTTTCCCATATACTCTGAATTTTTATATTCTCACCTGATGTGTCTGACTCTCAAAATCTGTAACTATTCTTAGGCTACCTTCTGAATTTCCACTTCACTCACTTTCTAATACATCTTTGCCAGTGAAGATAACAAATTTAAGGCCATTTCTGTGCAGTACCTTGTCTCTTTATCCCCTTAGCTGTGTGCAGGTAAGTCACCTAAACCTTAGATTGTTACCATTAGCACTCAAAAAAAAAAAAAAAAAATCTTATACAGCATCCAATAGATGAAAGAGTAGCTACCCTAGCATATCCTATCAGATTATAATAAAGTAAAAAAAAATTGATAAAAGTCTAGTCCTAGGTCCCTATTCTTTTTATTGCTCTGCAAAAATACTAAATATATCAGGGGCAGAAAGAACTATCAAAGCCACATTTAGAAGAACCAGCAGGGCATCAAGGGACTATCTAAAGATTAAAGCTAGGTTAAATTTTTCCTAAAGAAACACAAGAAGAATAAGATAAAGCATTTTTTGTTTAATAACAAAGATTAGACAATTGCTACCAATTAGCTGAGCAACTAAAGAGTAATTTATACCTTTTCTGTATAGAATTTAGGATGTTCACAACACACAAATTGATTATTGCTCTAAAATCACTTTAATAGTACTTTTCCACTTCTAACTTTAAAATTCTTAATTCATTCTAATTTTAGAGCTGCATTACTAAAAGATAATTATTTCCATAGCAGAAATTTAATGCTAACAGAGTAAAAACAGAGAATAAGCCACACTGCTTCTTTTCCAGTTGAAATATCTTCAAATTGATTATACAGGAATGACTATTCTTCTGAGTACAGAATTTGAAATAAAATGAGCATTTATCGTGTCTTTACCAGCACTGTGATGGTAATATGGCATATATGAGGGCTCACTAGACTATCCCAACAACAAAAAAGGTCTTAAAATGGAAATACATTCAATAGGGAAATGAGTTTTATTTAAACCTGACTCTGAAACAAAATCTATTATCAGAGTCCTTGCTCATTTATTGTATGACAGCTACATGTTAAAAAATATTTCTAATGAGATGATGACTTGTTTCTCCATTTTAAAATTAATTTCTAAATTATCACATATTTTGTGATCACTTCTTGGTCTGATCTATCTTCTTATTCTAATTTGACCAAGAGTCTGAATTTTTTTCTACACAATTTTATGTCTAGAATTGAATCTTAATATTTTCTAGTAAACAATTTATACATTCATTTTGTATCACAAAATGCCACTAAGGCAAAAAAAAAAAGAAAGAAAAGAAAGAAAAGAAAAGCATTTGCTTTAAAAAATAGAAACTAGCTGATTATTTCATATTATTTTTACTCATTATTTGTATATTAAAAAATTTAGTTTCTAACTGATTTTATTTTACATTGATTTCATACAATATCTATAAGAAAACAGACTTGGCATGACCTCAGTATTATTTTAGGGTATATCAATGATCTATGATACAGAACATGCCGTGTGAACTTGAAAAGAGGGTATATTCTACTGCTGGTGGACTTTTGTAGAGATGTCTGTTTGATGTAGTTGATTTACAGTGTTACAGATGTCTTTGTTGTTCAGTCACTAAGTTATGTCCAACTCTTTGTGACCCCATGGACTGCAGGATGCCTAGCTTTGTTACTGTTCAGCACCACAATTCAAAAGCATCACTTCTTCGGCTGTCAGCCTTCTTTATTGTTGATATCTTATATTTACTTACTGATCTTCAGCCTACTCATTTCATCCATTACTGAAAATAAGATATCAAAGATTCCATCTATTACTGTTAAATTGTATATTTCTCTCATATCAGTTTTGGCTTTTTTTTTTTTTTTCCTTTGAGACTTTGTTGTTAGGCACATTTTTTTTTTTTTTAATTTGCTGTTGTTCTTAAATTTGACCTTTGTGGATAATGATCACCTGCATTTCTAAATCTCTGCATGGTTTTAGCTGTTATCTTTATAATGGATTGCTATTTTAGCATTATAAGATATCACCTCTAATAAGAATTTTTGTATTAAAGCTTTTTTCCCCTGATATTAAAAGTCACTCCTACACTATTTTAGTTATTGTTTCTGTGGTATATCTGTTTCCATCCCAGATGTGTATCTTTGAAAAAAAATAATAAAGATGAATGACTTTGAATCTAAAATGTGTTTCTTGTAGAAAGCTACAGTGGAATCATGTTTCTGTTTTTGTTTTCTTTATCTATTTTTCTAATCTATGCCTTTGATTGGAGTATCTTATCAATTTATTTGTTGTTGTTGCTCTTTGGCTAAGTCACGTCTGACTCTTTGAGATCCCATGGACTATAGTACGCCAGGCTTCCCTGTCCTTAACTATATATCTCCTGGAGTTTGATCAAACTCATGTCCATCGAATTGGTGATGCCATCCAACCATCTCACTCTCTGTTGCCCTCTTCTCCTGCTATCAATCTTTCCCAGCATCAGGGTCTTTTTGGATGAGCAGGTGTTCACATCAGGTAGCCAAAGGACTGGAACTTCAGCTTCAGCATCAGTCCTTCCAATGAGTATACAGGGTTGATTTCCTTTAGGATTGACTGGTTTGATCTCTTTGCTGTCCAAGAGACTCTAAAGAGTCTTCTCAGCACTGCAATTTGAAAGCACCAATTCTTTGTCACTCAGCCTTGATGAAAGTGAAAGAGGAGAGTGAAAAAGTTCGCTTAAACATTCAAAAAACTAAGATCATGGCATCTAGTGCTATCACTTCATGGCAAATAGATGGGGAGACAGTGGAAACAGTGACAGACTTTATTTTCAGGGGCTCCAAAATCACTGCAGATAGTGACTGCAGCCATGAAATTAAAAAAAGCTTGTTTTTGGAGGAAAAGTTATGACCAACCTAGACAACATATTTAAAAGCAGAGACATTACTTTACCAACAAAGGTCTATCGAGTCAAAGCTATGGTTTTTACAGTAGTCACATATGGATGTGAGAGTTGAACTATAAAGAAAGCTGAGTGCTGAAAAATTCATGCTTTTGAACTCTGTTGTTGGAGAAGACTCTTGAGAGTCCCTTGGACTGCAAGGAGATCCAACCTGTCCATTCTAAAGGAAATTAGTCCTGAATATTCATTGGAAGGACTGATGCTGAAGGTGAAACTCCAATACTTTGGCTATCTGATGCTAAGAACTGATTCATTTGAAACTACCCTGATGCTGGGAAAGATTGAAGATGAAAGGAGAAGGGGATGACAGAGGATGAGATGGCTGGATGGCATCACTGACTCAATGGACATGAGTTTGAGTAAACTCTGGGAGTTGGTGATGGACAGGGAGGCCTGGCATGCTGCAGTCCATGGGATCACAAAGAGTCAGACACAACTGAGCGACTGAACTGAACAGCCTTCTTTACAGTACAGCTCTCACATCCCTACATGACTACTGGAAAAACCATAGCCTTGACCATACAGACCTTTGTTGGCAAAGTGATGTCACTTTAATACACTGCTTTCGTTTGTCATAGATTTTCTTCCAAGGAGCAAGCGACTTTTAATTTGGTGGCTGCGGTTATGGTACATAGTGATTTTCAAGCCAAGAAAATATAATCTCCCACTGTTTCCATTTTTTCCCCATGTATTTGACTAGAGTGATAAGACCAGATTCCATGATCTTAGTTTTCTGAATGTTGAGTTTTAAGCCAGCTTATCAATTTATATCTAAAGTAATCATGGTAAAGAAAAGATTTATTTCTGCTAATTTCCTCCTCTTTTCTGTATGTCTTTTTTTTCTCTATTCTTTTATTACTGTCTTTTTTGTGAAATAGGCATTTTCTAGTATAGAATTTTAATTCCCTTGTTATTTCTTTTAGCATTTTAACTTATTTTAATAGAGATTGTCCTAAGTATTACAATTAACACCTTAAAACTGTCAAGATTAATACCAACTTTGTTTCAATAGTATACAAAATCTTTTCTTCAGCATAGCTTAATTTTACCCCCTACCTTTGTGCCATTGTCAATTTATATCTTTATACATAGTAAGCACTTAAACACTTTTATAATAATTTTTTATGCAGTTGTATTTTAAATCAGGTAAGAGAAGAAAAAGGCTACAAACAAGATGCATGTATTATGGCTTGCATTTACCTATGCAATTTTTTTTACAAGCAGTCCTTATATCCATGTGTGAATTCAACTTATCATTATTAATTTATGGTTACTTTCCAGGGTCCTGAAAAAGTTGATTTTTACAATGTTTGCAAATGTTCTGATTGAATTTAGGGAGAGTTGGCTTCCTGAAGTTCTTACTGTGCCATATGGGAAATCCCTTCCATAAATATTTTTAGTGTTTAAAGATATCTTAAGGAAATAAGAGATGTCTCAACTTTATATCATTTATATATTTTAAAAAGTCATCTCAGAATATAGCACTATTCTGAATATTGAACTTCTCTACTTTGTGTGGGTCCCTTTATTACAAATTACTCTATCATGGGACCTGATCTTTTGAAGAGTTCAAATCTATGTAAGTATAAAAATTGATATATTTTAAAGAAATATTTTACTTTAGTGCAGTATTTTCAGTTTTGGCAAGGAGGGTTGTCACAGTTACTTACATAAAACCTAGATATTTTAACATCAATCTTTCAAACATGATTTTCATAAGCTCTATCATGTAACATTCTATACTTCTATTTCCAAGGACAGATATAATATTCATTGATTGCATTTCACTTTCTCATATATTTTTCTATTCTGTTTATCTTGAGGTTTGTCATTCTGTGTTCCTCAAATTTATTTTCATCATTTTTTTAAGATAACGGAGTGAAAATGAGAGAGACTAAAGTTTGAAAAAATGTGATTCTCTTTTTTTCCCCCATGTTTAATGTCTTATTCTTTGAGAGGAAGATAAAGAGAGATTGGTGTAGTATCATTGTGTTTTGAATGTATTCTTTAAGAATATGTCAGTTTATGAAAGAAACATTATTTCTACCAATTTTAGTTAAAATCCACCATTAGCATTCTAAATAAAGTCATATTTTTTCCCACCTAACATGTATTCCCAAGGCAAATATTTCATGATGGAGATCATTTGGAACTCTTTCTAATTTCCTGCTGATCCAAAATATGTCAAATATTAAAAAGGAAAACAATTGTTGAATATCTGTATTGCAAGAAGAGAAAGAGGAAAGGGGAATTCTCCTTGAGAATTGCCCTCTAAAAAGGCCCAACAAAAGCTTGTTGAAGGAGATGCCAAGCTTGATTGTTTGGAAATCTCAATTGTATATATTTCCATTAAAATCCCATCCAGGTCTATTTAATTTATTCACAGATAAACAAAATGCCCTTTATTGCTTTGAATGCAGTTTTGACAGATGGCTCTTAGTATTCTGTCCAGGTGTAAAAAGACAAAGATAAATGAATCTGTTCCTTTTAATTCACACACTTTATGACTTTCATCTCCACTGGAAAGCACCCTTTGGCTCTCTATCTTCTTCATGTTCCAGTAAGAGACAGCTCTTTTTCTGGCTGGAGCTCGCTTTATTGTGCTTCTAAAGAGAAGCTACCTTTGCTTGAAATAATCAATTGAAAACACAGCAAGGAAACAAACTGTTCTTTCCAAAATTTCAAACTTACTTTTAAGTTTATTAGAATTGTCTTATATATATATATAAACCCATGAATTTACCTACATAATAACTAGAGTTTAGGGTAGTTAGAACTGTTCAGTTCAGTTCAGTTCAGTTGCTCAGTCATGTCCAACTCTTTGTGACCCCATGAATTGCAGCACGCCAGGCCTCCCTGTCCATCACCAACTCCTGGAGTTCACTCAGACTCACCTCCATCGAGTCGGTGATGCCATCCAGCCATCTCATCCTCTGTCGTCCCCTTTTCCTCCTGCCCCCAATCCCTCCCAGCATCAGAGTCTTTTCCAATGAGTCAGCTCTTCACATGAGGTGGCCAAAGTACTGGAGTTTCAGCCTCAGCATCATTCCCTCCAAAGAAATCCCAGGGTTGATCTCCTTCAGAATGGACTGGTTGGATCTCCTTGCAGTCCATGGGACTCTCAAGAGTCTTCTCCAACACCACAATTCAAAAGCATCAATTCTTCGGCGCTCAGCTTTCTTCACAGTCCAACAGTTAGAACTGTTAGGATTTTCATTATTTGGCAAGTGCTTAGTAAATGTTTTTCACTTGATGTGAAACATATTTAAAATTAACTAAATAACTGAAACTATTTTTAATTTTATGCTTGTAATTTATAACATTAAAATTTGAAAAGTAAAATATTGAGCTTAAACTCAGATTACATGAAATTGCCAGAATTACTCAAAATCTTCAGACATGTATTATAATGCTATTTCAAAGAATTTAACATGTATTATTACTACACTTTATTTTATGTGTAATAAAATAAACTCTCATTAATTTTCAATAAAATAAGGAGAATTATGTCAAAGTATTAAATTCTTATGTATTTAAAAGCACACAGTGAACAGTAAGATACTGCCCCCTATATTTACATGGCTCAGAAATAAATTATTCTTTTAAAAATTCAAAAATGAACTTGTCCTCATAATTTAGTTTAGGGACAGGAATTTATTATAGTTTATTTTTACTATATATAAAAAGCAATCTAATGGTTTAAAAGTCAACTGTTATGTGCTCTTTGAAAATATTTCCTCTGTATTTGCCCAACTGTTTATATAGAATTTTATATAACTGACGGAGTGCTTTCTAAATTGTAACCCACAGACTTTTCAGGACTGTCTATATAGTTTGAAAATTCAAAATATTACTAGGAATTATTTCATGTTCACCATTTTTACTGTACTAATATTTGCACTAACATTTGCAATTTGGTTTCTAAATTGTAACCCACAGACTTTTCAGGACCGTCTATATATTTTGAAAATTCTTTTCAAAATATTACTAGGAATTATTTCATGTTCACCATATTTACTGTACTAACATTTCCACTGATGGTACATGAAAACCAGTGGTGAGTAAAACAGCATGTGACTGAGCAGGAATTAGGACAATAGCAATAAACTCTACTTCTACTGATTACATTCTCAACCACGTTCCTTGCGTGAAGGTCATACGTATACTAATCTTCATTCTGCCCTATGAAGGTCATACGTATACTAATCTTCATTCTGCCCTATGTGTCATCAGCATTTGGAAGAATTTTCATTCTTCTGTCTTGAAAAAAATAGCCTCTAATTTGATTCAAAGATACCATATATTTCTTTTTCCTTTAACTTACCAGTTAGTACTTCTCAATTGTTTTTAAACATTTCTATTATTCTTCCATACTTTTTAAACATACAGAACACACCTGATGTGTGTGTTCTAGTAAAAATACCACCTAGTAAAAATACCACTGATGAAATGAAAAGTCTCATCTCAAGATTGGACTCCATATACCAACTTGCTTACCCAGCATTTCCACTTTGATCTCTAATAGATAAGAAAGAAAACACTTCTATTTTCTGAAAACAGAGAAGATAATTCTAACAAAAGAAAAATTCTTAAACATTTCTGGACCAATGAAACACAAGGTTGGATGGACAAAAGACAGGATAAACGAGAATCTACATGAGGAGAAAGTTGGCAGGAATAAACAATACAACCACAACCTTTCCTCTAACAGAGGGTGGTAAAAACACGGACCCGTTGTGGAGGTGTGTACTTAAGTATGTTAATATGTCAGGCATATCAGTTTCTTATAATCTGAGCAACTGGCATTATAATTCACATCGAGGTTTATTCAATTCAGTCTGCTCCCTCAGTAAAGTCAAATATTGTTAAGACACGTACTTTAATGTGAAAAATCAGTTAATGTAGGGGCAGAAATCTCTACTATATTTGGGAAACCTCTACAAAATTGAGAGAAGAAAAAATTTTGACACAAATTAAATGCCATAATTTTCTCTGATGTTTTTCTAACAGTTTAATTCAGATATAATTCAAACATCATAAAAATTCACCCATTTTAAGTGTATGATTCAGTTGTTTTTAGTACATTCATCACAGTCTAACTTGAGAATGTTTCAATTATCCCTCCAAAAAAGCCACAGCAATTAGCAGTCATTTTCCCTTCCTCCCCGTCCCTAGCACAAGTCTATGAACTCATATCTAACACATATATACAAACTCTTTTAGTAAGTTACTTATTTCACTTATCATAAAGCTTTTAAGATCTATCCATATTGCAGCAGTATTTCATTCCCTTTGAAAACTAAAATGTTTATTTAAATAAGTATATATTGACATACAGTTATAAGAAATAACATAAGGAGATCTCTTATATACTTTATCCATTTTCTCCCCAAAGCAATTTGCTTTGCAAAGCTATAGTAAATACCACAGTTTAGATGTTTGTATTGATCCAATCCACTGATTTTATAAATATTCAGATTTCTACACTTTTCCTTATATTTCATTATGTGTATCTGCATTTTATTCTATATGATTTCACTACATAGGTAAGTTTTTGCATCTACTAACAGAGTTAAGAGGAACTAAAAAGCCTCTTGATGAAAGTGAAAGAGGAGAGTGAAAAGTTGACTTAAAGCTCAACATTCAGAACACAAAGATTATGGCATCTGGTCCCATCACTTTATGGGAAATAGATGAGGAGACAGTGGAAACAGTGTCACACTTTATTTTGGGGGGCTCCAATATCACTGCAGATGGTGATTGCAGCCATGAAATTAAAAGATGCTTACTCCTTGGAAGGAAAATTATGACCAACCTAGACAGCATATTGAAAAGCAGAGATACTACCTTGCCAACAAAGGTCTGTCTAGTTAAAGCTATGGTTTTTCCAGTGGTCATGTATGAATGTGAGAGTTGGACTGTGAAGAAAGCTTAGTGCCGAAGAATTGATGCTGTTGAACTGTGGTGTTGGAGAAAACTCTTGAGAGTCCCGTGGACTGCAAGGACATCCAACCAATCCACTCTAAAGGAAATCAGTCCTGGGTGTTCCTTGGAAGGAATGATACCGAAGCTGAAAATCCAATACTTTGACCACCTCGTGTGAAGAGTTGACTCATTGGAAAAGACCCTGATGCTGGGAGGGATTGGGGGCAGGAGAGGAAGTGGACAACAGAGGATGAGATGGTTGGATGGCATCACTGACTTGATGGACATGAGTTTGAGTGAACTCTGGGAGCTGATGATAGACCGGGAGGCCTGGCGTGCTGCGATTCATGGGGTCGCAAAGAGTCAGACACGACTGAGTGACTGAACTGAACTGAGCTGAACAGAGTTAAGAATCTGAAAAGTTCCATCAACACTCCTCCCATGCCCTTTCCTTCCCATAGACCTGAATCTGATAATCATCAATCTTTTCTTCATTTCAAAAATGTTATATGAATGAAAGAATACAGTATATAATGTTTTGGATAGTCTCTTTTAACTCAGAGCAATTCCCTGAAGCTTCTACAAAGTTAGAAGGAAAGTGTGTGTACATTCATGGTGTATGTGTAACAGAATCTGTTTAACCATTTACCTATTCAAGGACATCTGAATTATTTTCAGTTTGGGTCCTTTTGTTTACTGTTATATATATATATTTAATTTAATTGATCTTCTTCATTGATCTATGGTTTATTCAGAAGTATCTATCTTGTATTGTCATATATTGGAGATTTGTTTTTTATTGTCTTTCTGGTAATTGATTGCTAGATTGATTCTTTTATGATTGGAAAAGACCCTGATGTTGGGAGGGATTGGGGGCAGGAGGAGAAGGGGATGACAGAGGATGAGATGGTTGGATGGCATCACTGACTCGATGGACATTGTTAATTGTGGACATTGTGGATTTGTTAATCTCTCCTTTCAGCTCTATCAATTTTGCTTCATTGAGATTTACTGTTTGGTATATACACATTTAGGATCTTTATGTCTTACTATTTTATCAATATGAAATATATCTGTTTAGTAATTTTCTTTGCTCTGATATCTACTGTATCAGGTTCTAATATAGCCATTCCTCCTTCTTCAAAATTAATCTTTGCATATCAAGTGTTGTCCCATCTATTTACTTTCAACCTGATTGTTGTACATCTTAATTGTATCTTCAACATTCTTTCACAGCCATATCTAGACTAGCGTTTGACCAAACTGCCCATCAGAACTTAGCCAAATGGATATAAAATTAACCATAACAGCACAATTATACCACATTTTGCTTATCTACTTAGCTAATGGATATTTGTGCCATTTCTATTTTTTTGCTATTATTAAGAATGCTACTATAAATAGCTGTAAATAATTTTTAATATTGACATATATTTTCAGTTATCTTGGGAAGATATTCCTAAGAGAGGAATTGCTTGGTTATGTGGTAGTTCTCTGTTTAATATTTTGTGAAACTGCGAAACTGTTTTCAGAAGCACTATGCCACTTTATATTCTTATCTGCAATGAGTGCAAGTGCCAACTTCTCCGTATCCTCACCAACATTAGCTTTTACTGTGTGTCTTTTTAATTATAGCTACCCTAGGTTTATTAAAAAAAAAAGTCACTTGATGTAATTACAATGTAGTCTGGAGCCAAGAGATATTAGAGAAAAGGAGGAAATAGGGTTGGCTCAGGAAGCCATCTTCCATGTACAGCTAGAGGTCTGTGTTGCAAGGCTAGGAAGGCTTTTTCAGAGACTTGTCAAAATGTGATGATTTAGAGCACTACCTTGGTTCTAATCCTAGCTCTACCATTTCCAGTTTATGTAGTGTTCAGCAAGTTATTTAACTTCTCTGTTTTGCTTCCTTTATCTAGAAATAGAAATCATACTAGTAACTCTCTAATTGAAAATGAGCTATATAATAATTTATGCTAAAATGAACTTAAGACTTTTGAGGTACTGTAAAGAAGAACTGCCTTTGATCTCATCCAAAAATAATGATGACTGATGGATTAAAATGGTTATCCTTTAGACACTTTATTGTCATGGACTCCCAGAAATATCATTGTAATATGTCTATGTTTTTACATTATATATCAAATTAGAGAGTGAATTTTTATATGTACTGTTTTACATATGGAAGATATTTTATAAACAAACGTGGAAACAGATTAACACCACTGAGGCAGCACTGGACTTGAAGTCCAGTGTGATTTACTCAGTTGAAATCACTTACAGTCATGAACTTTACTTTTCTCATCTGTGAAATAAGGAGATTTGACTTGATAACCTCTGGGGTTCTTTAAATCTCCTCACTCATGGTTGGGAATACAGTTTCCATATTTAAAGTGTTTTATTTAAATCACTCCCTTCTCCTGTTTTAATGACATAGTTATGTAAAGCATATCTATTCTTTTGTTATTCTAAATGCTGTCAGAATGCATGTCAGAAATCAAGGAGACAGACAAGATCTGTTATTTACTAATGAATTATTTAATTGATGAGGAGTTATATATTCAAGCAGTGATTGAACTTTATCTTCATTGATATATCTATAGCTGAACTTACTTAATAGTCTTGATCAGACAAAATATCCCCTCAAGATAGATAGTCTCAGTAAACTTGTTTAACAGTGTTCTGAACCACTGCTGCTGCTGCTAAATCGCTTCAGTCGTGTCCGACTCTGTGCGACCCCATAGACACAAACCCACACATTATATCAGAATCTTAATGTAAAACTTTGCTCTTCTTCTATATTCTTTATAAATGGGGGGGGCGGTATTTAGTGCACCTGTGACCATTTAGAAAAGCAATTAAATAGAAATCACAGAAAAAGAAGTCAAGTTTAAATGATTAGTCCATTAATCAAGCTTATTTGTCACTTCATTTGTGAAGTCATGATGACACCTGGAGATCAAGATTAAGTCAGACCACAAAACCAAATATGTTCTTGTTTTGAGTTTAATTTCTTCCTTCTGCAAGGCTTCAAATAGCCATTTAAAATTTCTCCATTGAGTCATGACTGCAGCTATCATTGGGAAAATAAATACAACAATATTTTAGGATCATTATTGATACAAATATGTAACAAAAGATCTCTTAGTAAATAGTTTATTGCTAATTCTGGCTTATACAACTTCCAAATTATTTCCATATATCAAGAACTTGCAAACCCTAAAACCATCATCTCTCCTACAGTCTTATTTTGTGTGTGCTGTGTGTGCTTAGTTGCTAAGCCATGCCCAACTCTTTGTGACCCTATGAATTGCAGCCTGCAAGGCTCCTCTATACATGGGGATTCTCCAGGCAAAAATACTGGAGTGAGTTGCATGTCCTTCTCCAGAGGATATTCCCAACATGGGAATCGAACCCAGGATCCCTCATTGCAGGTGAATTCTTTATTGACTGAGCCACCAGGGAAGCATACTTTGTACAGGTGCTTTCTTCTCCCATAAAGAAAATTTTTGTTCAGCTTTACCATTTTCAAGAGATATCATAAAAGCCACATTTTTGTAAATTTTTAGACTCTCTCCCTTGTACCATTATTGGCATAGGTCTGTCTTCCAGAGTTTTCTAGTGTATACACGTCTCTATTTATTCTTAACTTTTTTATGTAATTTTTTCCCCAAATGTTAATACTATAAATAGATGATCATTGTTTAAGATATATATTGGGTCATATGTTTCCTAATTGTATCATTGATGCCTGGCACTCAAATTGGTAACAATTCAGTAAATGGTCCAAATGTCCTCTTAGAACAACTCTGTTCAATAAAAATGCTAGTTGATAACTGTGAGATTAAGATTTCTAGAGATAAATACTTTGAAAGTGATGAAAATTTTCTATGAGAGCATAAATAGAATCAATGTGCATCCTTGCTAATGCTTGTCTGAAAGGAGCAGTCCAAGTCTTAAGGGGACAAATAAAATGAGCTATAGCATTTTCTTAACTCTGGCTTGATTTCTGAGGTTTCAGCCTGTCATTTTTTATAGATCATCTGCCTTTCATTCTGAATGTTAATCATTAGTTTTAACAGTGTGCAAATGCAGAGCAGCCTGAATTAGGGAAGCATCAAATTATTGCAGACTAAAACCTTTGCCTTGGAATTGAATTTCTGTATAACATTTTTTCCTGTCTTAGCCACTCATGGTTTTCTTTACCCTCCAACTTCAACCAGTTATTCAAGACCTCATTAATATAATATTAAAAATATTATTATTAATACAATATTAATATATCATCATTTAGACAGTGTTATAAGTTATAAACAAGCAAAATTTTAAAATTTATCCCTGGAATAAAATTTTCAAGGGCTTAAAAATTTCAAGGTCTTGTTGCTTGAAATACATACAAATATGTATGTATATAGTACATATCTGTTGCTACTAGATATGTACACATCCAATCTTTTTCTCTTATAATAGAGATTTAAAACTGTATAAATTGTGTATATTATATACTATGCACTGTATGTAATACATTGTGTATCATGCTCACAATGGAGACTTCTACAAAATTCACAAATTATTTATCTCAGTATATTAATTTGATAGGCAACCTGGTAGCTCTGATGGTAAAGAATCTGCCTTCAATGCAGGAGACCCAGGTTCAATCCCTGGAGAAGGAAATGACATTAAGCAGTCTCTAATTTATCTCTGTTTTGAAAGAATTGGATAACTTTTACTGACCTTCCTTTAAGTGCATTAATTTTTTATTCTGCCATCTTCCCTTTATAGACAAAGATAAGAAAAGTAGTGAGGAATGATTTCCACCAGTAGCCAAAAAGTAGGTTTCATCTCTCATCCCCTAGAAAGAAACACCAGTTTAACAAATTCTCACACACAATACCTTTACTAGGAGCCGCAGCACCCAGATGGGGGATTATAGCAGTCAGGTGAGCACAGAAATGAGGAAAGATGCATCGAAGAGAGCAGGAAAGACAGTTTCAAACAACCTGCACTTTTGTTCACCAACTCTTGCTTGATTTTGTCTGCTCTTTGAGCTTGGTGAATTTTTCAGTCCCTTTATTGTATTCTTAAAAACCATAATTTCTCTTTGGCCTTTAAAAACTATTTTCTCTTATTGAAATGGGCTTCCCTTATAGCTCAGTTGATAAAAACTTTGCCTGCACTGCAGGAGACCTGGGTTCGATTCCTGGGTTGGGAAGATCCCCTGGAGAAGGAAATGGCAACCCACTCCAGTATTCTTGCCTGGAGAATCCCATGGACAGAAGAGTCTGGCAGGGTACAGTCCAGGGATTGCAAGAGTCATGACTTAGCGACTAACCCCCACCTTATTAAAATAATCATTTTGTTTATGCATTATTTTTTCTGATTTCATTGAGTATTTTAAGGCAGTCTCTAAAATTCTCTATTAGGGTTTTTTTTTTTTTTTGCTTTACAATACTGTATTGGTTTTGCCATACATTGACATGAATCCGCCACGGGTGTACATGAGTTCCCAGTCCTGAACCCCCTTCCCACCTCCCACCCCATATCATCTCTCTGGATCATCCCCGTGCACCAGCCCCAAGCATCCTGTATCCTGTATCGAACATAGACTGGCGATTCATTTCTTACATGATAGTATACATGTTTCAATGCCATTCTCCCAAATCATCCCACCCTCTCCCTCTCCCACAGAGTCCAAAAGTCCGTTCTATACATCTGTGTCTCTTTTGCTGTCTCGCATACAGGGTTATCATTACCAGCTTTCTAAATCCCATATATATGTGTTAGTATACTGTATTGGTGTTTTTCTTTCTGGCTTACTTCACTCTGTATAATCGGCTCCAGTTTCATCCACCTCATTAGAACTGATTCAAATGTATTCTTTGTAATGGCTGAGTAATACTCCATTGTGTATATGTACCACAGCTTTCTTATCCATTCATCTGCTGATGGACATCTAGGTTGTTTCCATGCCCTGGCTATTATAAACAGTGCTGTGATGAACATTGGGGTACACGAGTCTCTTTCAATTCTGGTTTCCTCGGTTTGTATGCCCAGCAGTGGGATTGCTGGGTCATAGGCAGTTCTATTGGCAATTTTTTAAGGAATCTCCACACTGTTCTCCATAGTGGCTGTACTAGTTTGCATTCCCACCAACAGTGTAAGAGGGTGTTCCTTTTTCTCCACACCCTCTCCAGCATTTATTGCTTGTAGACTTTTGGATTGCAGCCATTCTGACTGGTGTGAAGTGGTACCTCATTGTGGTTTTGATTTGCATTTCTGTGATAATGAGTGATGTTGAGCATCTTTTCATGTGTTTGTTAGCCATCTGTATGTCTTCTTTGGAGAAATGTCTATTTAGTTCTTTGGCCCATTTTTTGACTGGGTCATTTATTTTTCTGGAATTGAGCTGCATAAGTTGCTTGTATATATTTGAGATTAGTTGTTTGTCAGTTGCTTCATTTGCTATTATTTTCTCCCATTCAGAAGACTGTCTTTTCACCTTGCTTATAGTTTCCTTTGTTGTGCAGAAGCTTTTAATTTTAATTAGATCCCATTTGTTTATTTTTGCTTTTATTTCCAGTATTCTGGGAGGTGGATCATAGAGGATCCTGCTGTGATTTATGTCTGAGAGTGTTTTGCCTATGTTCTCCTCTAGGATTTTTATAGTTTCTGATTTTATGTTTGGATCTTTAATCCATTTTGAGTTTATTTTTGTGTATGGTGTTAGAAAGTGATCTAGTTTCAGTCTTTTACAAGTGGTTGACCAGTTTTCCCAGCACCACTTGTTAAAGAGATTGCCTTTAATCCATTGTATATTCTTGCCTCCTTTGTTGAAGATAAGGTGTCCATAGGTGTGTGGATTTATCTCTGGGCTTTTTGTTTTGTTCCATTGATCTATATTTCTGTCTTTGTGCCAGTACCATACTGTCTTGATGACAGTGGCTTTGTAGTAGAGCCTGAAAAGCCTCCATTCTTCTTTCTCAAGATTGCTTTGGCTATTCGAGGTTTTTTTGTATTTCCATACAAATTGTGAAACTATTTGTTCTAGTTCTGTGAAATATACCGCTGTTAGGTAATTTATATGATTTAGTCACTAAGTCTGTCTGACTCTTTGCAACTCCTTGGACTGCAGCCTGCCAGGCTTCTCTGTCCATTGGACTTCCCAGGCAAGAATATTGGAGTGGGTTACCATTTCCTTTTTCAACATAAGATTCTCTCTCTCTGTTTTGGCTACATTGTGTGGCTTACAGGATCTGAGTTCCCCAACCAGGGATTGAATCTGGGCCCTCAGCAATGAAAGTACTAGAGTCCTAACCACTGGATCACAAGGAAATTCCCCTCAAAAGGTTAACTGTGCCCAATTTATTTATTTTAATTTTTTAGCTCTGCTGGGTTTTTGTCACTGGGCAAGGGTTTTCTCTAGTTATGGCAAGCAGGGGGTACTCTCTAGTTTTATTGCATAGGCTGCTTATTGCAGTGGCTTCTCTTGTTACAAAACACAGACTAGGCTGGTGGATTCAGAAGCTGTGGCACACAGGCCCAGTTCACTGCGGCATGTGGGATCCTCCTGGACCAAGGATCAAACCCATGTCCCCTGCACTGGCAAGCGGACTGTTCACCACTGGGCCACCAGGGAGGCCCCTATACCTCTATGTCTTTAGGATCAGTTTTTTGAGATTTCTTGTAGTCCTTTGTCTTGGCCACATTTTTTTTTTTGTTTCTTCATTTTCTTTGACACTTTGTGTGGATGTTCGTGAATTTGGGAAAAAACAAAAACAAAAACAAAAACAGATACCTTTCCCAGTTGTTCTCGACCAGCTTCCTACAAAGAAAGACCATTGGGGCAGTCAGCTCTGCTAGAAGTTCTGGCAGCTTCTCACAGTTTTTCTGTGGATGTGTATTTGCTAGACTATGTAAATTAATACTTAGAAGGATCTTCTGGTTTCTTATTCAGGATTATATCTTCTCTTACTGCCTCTCATGTCTGTCTGCTGTACAGTAGGTTCTCTGCAGTAATGTCATACCACCCAACTGATTTTTTGTTGTTGTTCTCAGCAGGCCGTAGACATCTAGATTGTTCATTTCCCACCAGCACTCTGAGACAGATGAAACAGAGACTAGCCTCTTGGGCAGCCCTCTGAAAATCCTGGATGTTGGATATATGTTTCAGCGTTCTCTCTCCCTTCCCAGAGATATGCCAGAGGCTGTGAGAGTTTTCCTGACCATATCACAGGGGCTCTGATGGTGAGTGCATACTACTCTGAACCACCACTTTTGTTCTCAGTGGCCCCCAGGCATCAGGAATATGTCAGGCCCCCTCAGTGCTCTAACATACATGGTTCGGAATCGCGTCCCTTTGGCAGCTTCCTGAAAAACTGAAATGTTGGATGGGTGTTCCAAGTCATTACCTTCTTAGGGAGAAGCTGGGATTTGCAGGGCTTGTATGCGAGGGTTGCCTGCTGTTTCTGCGATGAACTGGAGAGAAGGGCTATAGCCAATAAGTGTGTATTAGTCCAGACTGTCTCTGTTCTTAATAGCTCCCAGCTAAGAGGCCTTTTGCTATTAGTGTATAGATTCAGGCATGACATTAACCAGTCCCTTGAAAAAGTCAAATGTTGGATGGACTACCTAGTTCTCTTCTTCCCTTGGGAGAAGCTGGGTGTTCAGTTTCCCTCTGATTATGTGATTATATGGTACTGCACTGGGAAGAGGAGTTCCAGAAAAGTATACCACAAATTTTTCTACCAGCTTCAGTGTGACTGGCTTCATGCTTGCCCAGAGTACAGAAGCATTCCAACTGGTCTCTGGGTTTCTCACAAAAGGAGTTGGCTCCCGTGTTGTTGAGTTATTGTGTCTGTGAGAAGAAGGAGAGGGCTTTCTATTTCATCATCTTGCTCATGCTTCCCAACTTCAGTTTTCTAAAGTCCTTCTACCTAAGAATGTTCTACTTATTTATTTTACAGCTGACTTGTAGCTTAATTGCATTGCACTCAGAAAACAAATTCTGTATGACTTTAATCATTTCAAATGTGTTAGCATTTGCTTATGGCCAGCCAGCATAGTATAATTATTACATATATTATTTGTGCTTGAAAAAAGAAATATGCTCAGAATATCTTGGTAAGATATCTTGGTAAGATATGCTTGGATATATAAAAATTACAGTCAATTTGATAATCATGTTCAGATTTTTTTAATCTTTGCTAATCTATTTGTCTTTTTAAAATTTCATTAATGACTGAAGATGTGTTAGAAATTTCTGTCTGACTGTTTTTTGTTTTAAATGTATGGAGGATATGTTTTTGGACACATAGAAGTTTGAAGGTGTTATATCTCTTGTGCTGTGCTGTGCTTTGCTTAGTCACTCAGTTGTGTCTGACTCTGTGACCCCATGGTCTGTGGCCTGCCAGGCTCCTCTATATCTCTTAAGCTTTTTAAAAATTGATTTCTCAGCATTCTATTCAATCTCAATATAAGTCTCCTATAGTCCCCTGCAGAAGGTGAGAGTGCTGGTGGTTTACTTTCGATTCATTCCTGTTCTGAAGGTGGTGGTGATGTGGATGAACATAAATATGATGCTGAGCCCCACTCTCCTCTTCCAGTGCATCAAAACCACACTTCAGTTTCCCAGTTTGATTTAATCGACTGAAGCACCTACTTTTGCGCATCTTGCTTACATCTCAGGATTTTCCCTCTCTCTTTATCATCCAGCTAATTTGACTTTCAGATCATTAATTAATTTTTGAAAATCATATTTTCACATTTTATCCAGAATTTTGAATTAAATATGTTTTTTCCATCACATGAAGATGCTTCTATGTGAACTAGCCCACCATGTACTTAAAATTAGAATTCATGTCTGCAATACTTTCTTAAGAGTTTGAAGCTGCTGTTTAAATGTGCCCACCAATAGCTGACTTCCAGAATCAGCTTCAGCTATACTATTCTGTTATATACTTTTATATATACTCTTATATCTACTTTTACTCTTGACCCCCACACTGTCTTCACTCTATGCTTTTGCTTCTATCTGAAATTTTATTTTATTCCTCTAGTTGTATAAGTTCTACTCACCCTTCAACTTGAAACTCAACCATAGGGAAGCTTTATCTTACCCCACCCCAAAGGCTAAATTTTCTTTTGTGCACTTAGAATAGCATCTCTTCTTAATGACACTTATCACAGTTGCTCTTTATATTGGTGTGTTTGTTTAGAGAGAAAGTTTCATTCAGGAAAGGTCTATGTCTGTTTTTGCTCCTTATATTGCTCACCAGATCCTATCACTATTCCAGAATATGTTTAAAAATTTGTATAAAATAACTGAATGAAATAACTGAGTGGATAATACATTGAAAGGTAGAAATACTTATTCAGATGTACAGTGTAAAATTCTGCTCACTGTTAACTTCTACATAAGCCATGTTTGCTTAATTTTTTTCTATGTATTTTTCATATTATTTGGATGGAGGAGAATGTGTCCAGATCTTATTTGCCCATTAGTTTGTTCTTTAGAATTAATCTTGTTTTTCTAGTATTAAAGTTTTAAAGGATTGCTTCTGTCATTCAGTCTTCCTAGAAAGAGATACATTATTATGTATAGGCCATCACAGCCAGTGTACTTTTTTTCTATTGGATTTCTCTATATACTGAAATCCCTTCCCCTGGGTTTTTTCATTTGCTCTGTCTTCATCTGGCTCAATAACTTAAACTCCATTTGAGTTTCTGTTTTTGTTTCTGGTTTTAAGTGACCTAGGTATTTAGTTGAGTAATTGAATTAGTGTGAAATGCCTCATTATGTGTTCTTATTTTGTGGATCAGAATTTATTTTTCTGTGTTTATCTATTTATGTTTGATAGTTGCTTTACAGCTATAAAATTGAGTTATAGTTCACTCTGCATCTAGTCTTGTTTTCCCACCTCTTCACCCTTCTACATGAAGGTATGGGCAGAAAATATATAACTGCATAGTTTCTTTTTATCCTAGATGCTAATGCTGATTCATAAATTGGGAATGGGGATTTCCATATCCTCTTGTTTTGACATGTCCTCTAACTTTAGGTCTTATGACAAGAGGACAATGGGCACTTTAGAAATGCATTCATTTGAATTGAGAGATTGGGATGACACATATGTGCTATTTATACCATGCATAAAATTGATAACTAATGAGAATATTCTGTATAGCACAGGGGACTATTTAATTCACTGTGATGACATGAATGAAAAGGAAGTCCAGAAGGATGGGGATATATCTATATGTGGGGCTTCCCAGGTGACTCAGTGGTAAAAAAAATCTACCTGCAAGGCAGGAGACAAAGGTTTGATTTCTGGATCAGGAAGATTCCCTGGAGAAAGGAATGGCAGTCCACTCCAGTATTCTTGCCTGGAAAATCCTATGGACAGAGGAGCCTGGCAGGCTACAGTCCATGTGGTCACAAGGAGACACAACTCAATGACTAAACAAAACAAGAAAAATATGTATAAGTATAGTTGATTCATCCTGGTGTACAGTAGAAGCTAACATAATGTTGTAAAGCAACTATACTTCAATAAAAATTAATTTAAAAAAGAAATGCATACACTTAGCTTATATCACATCACTCCTGTGCTGTGCACTTCACATTTTATTTTTTCCTGTTTAATTTTAATTTCACTAACTTCTTCAGGCCTAATACATGATCAGTGTCACCAATCAGGATTAGGTTTGAGTATGAGTTGTGGGAAGAAAAATAACATTGGCTTTAAACTTATAGAATTTTCTTTTGCTTTCATGTAATAGTTTAGAAATAGACTGATTGAGAATAGGTTGCTCCATTAATTCTCCAGAGATACAATCTACCTGAGGCATTCTACTCCACTGTCTCCTAATATGTCCTTTATTTTCATGAAAGATCAAGCTTCAAATCCATTATTTACAGTCGAAAGGTAAGGATCAAGGCATACATACTAGTTTTTTTCCTAAAAAATTTTCCAAGAAACTGCCACATGATGATTTGCCTAAAGAGGTGTATCTGAAATTCTATATCCACCTCACATCTAGGATCCCATGTAGTTCCCAGTCCTCTGTATATGTCAAGAGTTTACCTTTTCAATTGACACATAAACTGACAGATGATCAATTTTCTCAACCACTCCCCATGTACAATGGTTAAGTAAAAATGTTACATATACAGTAGAAATGCCCATTCACAAAAGAGGAGAATGTGATAAACTCGGTAGTAGTTAGTTCAGAGCCCTGACAAAATCCTACTAGATAAGAACTGGAAAGGTTTCATCCCACTGCTAGAGTATATGTCATGATTAGTCCACCAGAGAGCCCTTAGTTCTGCTTTCTAGGAAGAATTTACTTTTTCATTGTCTCGTCAGGCCCATCCATGGGCCCAGGTTCTTCTCCTAGTGAGCTGTACAGTTTTTAGCTTGCCTCATATGAGATAATGTTGCTGACAATCTGACAGTACTGATTTTATTTTCAATTATTTAAGTGAGTGTAAGCTATGTGAATTGCCATAAAGGTATCTGTCATTTCAGCCAAACCAATGCTACCATTGACACTTCATTATAATGTCTGTATACTGTGTTCTTATAAACAAATAATATATTACTTATAGGTACATTAATGATAGACCAGATTGATTATATAAACTTATAAATTTATAATAGATTGTAAACTATAATCCATAAACTAAGATTATAAACTCTACCTTAGTTTCCTCTGTAGTTATATGTCTGGTTATCCAGGAAAACTTTACGTGGAGTGGAATTATGGTTGGTAGTGAGGCTTCTAGAACATTTTTAAATTTCTCAGAAGCCCAGGGATATATTATGTGACTAGGCAGTATTCAGAGTTGGAATATCATGTTATAAACTCATTAGGGTATGAATTAGAATAATCTATTACATTTGAATTTTAGGCAATTATTATTAAATTTACTATTATCTGTGTATATAGCAGATATATATATCTGACAAAGTAATTTTATTTAAGATTATGCAATCTTAAAATGGAATTCCCTGGTGGCTCAAATGGTAGAGTCTGCCTGCAATGCGGGAGACCTAGGTTTGATCCCTGGGTCAGGAAGAGCCCCTGGAGAAGGAAATGGAAACCTACTCCAGTATTCTTACCTGGAAAATCCTAATATATATGAAATAAGTAAAAAAAAAAAAAAAATTAACAGCAATGAATGAAAAGAGTGACCTGATTACACAGCCAACTAAACAAAAAGACCAACATCAAAATAAGTTAGAAATAGAAATATATTTATAAAATTTCCTTAATTTTTATGTTTTTAAAAAATGTCTTCTAACTTGAATGGCTAATTGTTAAAATACAATAATAAAAATGTTAACACCTATTGTACAATATTAAGGGAAGATACAGAATGACTCATGATTAGTTATTCAAATTTAACGTTCTATAATTACTCAAATACCTAAATTTAAACAATTTAAAGTTTTTCTACTCCACCAACTTTAAAAGGCTGAATTTGTCTCTTCATAAAAACTTTAAGTATCTGCAGTATTTATATTTAGCATTTTAATTGTATGAATCAAAATATATTATCCATATATCGTCCATTCATCATAATAAATGAGGCTTGTTTTTCTTACCCTAACAATAACACAAGTGTAATTAAGATTCATAAGAATAAAATTACTGGATTTTTTTTTTACTGGATTAAATTCATTTTAATGATAAAAGCATTTGAGAAAAACTTGGGGTGAAGTCACTGTGATGTAATTTTAAATGAAATTGTATGTAAAATGAATTCTTAGAGGCTGCTGGACATTTCTTAATTATATAATTTATTTTTACACATAGGAATCTCTATTAGGCTATGGATGTGGTGAGCAGTAACTTCAACTTAGAATGGCCTCAGAAGTTAAGAACTATAAAATTCCCGTGAAGATGGAATAAAAATCGAAATATAAAGATACTTCAGTTCAATTCAGCCGCTCAGTTGTGTCCGACTCTTTGTGACCCTATGAACTGCAGCACGCCATGCCTTCCTGTCCATCACCAACTCCCAGAGTTTACCCAAACTCATGTCCATTGAGTTGGTCATGCCATCCAACCATCTTATCCTCTGTCATCCCCTTCTCCTCATGCCCTCAATCTTTCCCAGCATCAGGGTCTTTTCATATGAGTCAGCTCTTCACATCAGGTGGCCAAATATTGGAGTTTCAGCTTCAACATCAGTCCTTCCAATGAACACCAAGGACTGATCTGCTTTAGTATGGACTGGTTGGATCTCCTTGCAGTCTAAGGGACTCTCAAGAGTCTTCTCCAACACCACAGTTCAAAAGCATTAATTCTTCGGTGCTCAGCTTTCTTTATAGTCCAACTCTCACATGCATACATGACCACTGGAAAAACCATAACCTTGACTAGACAGACCTTTATTGACAAAGTAATGTCTCTCCTTTTTAATATGCTATCTAGGTTGGTCATAACTTTCCTTCCAAGGAGTAAGCGTTTTTTAATTTCATGGCTGCAGTCACCATCTGCAGTGATTTTGGAGCCCCCAAAAATAAAGTCTGACACTGTTTCCACTGCTTCCCCATCTATTTCCCATGAAGTGATGGGACCAGATGCCATGATCAGAGTTTTCTAAATGTTGAGTGTTAAGCCAGCTTGTTCACTCTCCTCTTTCACTTTCATCAAGAGGCTCTTTAGTTCCTCTTCACTTTCTGCCATAAGGGTGTTGTCATCTGCATAGCTGAGGTTGTTGATATTTCTCCCAGCAATCTTGATTCCAGCTTGTGCTTCTTCCAGCCCAGCATTTCTCATGATGCACTCTGCATATAAGTTAAATAAGCAGGGTGACAATATACAGCCTAGACGTACTCCTTTTCCTATTTGGAAACAGTCTGTTTTTCTACGTCCAGTTCTAACTGTTGCTTCCTGACCTGCATGCTGGTTTCTCAAGAGGCAGGTCAGGTGGTCTGGTATTCCCATCTTTTTCAGAATTTTCCACAGTTGATTGTGATCCACACAGTCAAAGGCTTTGGCATAGTCAATAAAGCAAAATAGATGTTTTTCTTTCTGGAACTCTCTTGCTTTTTCAATGATCCAGTAGATGTTGGCAATTTGATCTCTGGTTCCTCTGCCTTTTCTAAAATCATCCTGAATATCTGGAAGTTCACAGTTCACATATTGTTGAAGCCTGGCTTGGAGAATTTTAAGTATCACTTTACTAGCGTGTGAGATGAGTGCAATTGTGCAGTAGTTTGAGCATTCTTTGAAATTGCCTTTCTTTGGGATTGGAATGAAAACTGACCTTTTCCAGTCCTGTGGCCACTGCTGACTTTTCCAAATTTGCTGGCATATTGAGTGCAGCACTTTCACAGCATCATCTTTTAGGATTTGAGAGAGCTCAACTGAAATACCATCACCTCCCCTAGCTTTGTTTGTAGTGATGCTTCCTAAGGCCCGCTTGACTTCACATTCCAGGATGTGTGGCTCTAGGTAGGTGTTAGTAGATTAAAATTTTACAGGACATGATTATAATTTTAAAGTTCTTAATTAAGGTCTTAACACAGTAGCTGATGTAATTTTTCACATAGTCTTTTAGACATGACACATCATATTTTTGTGTGTTCCAATTACACTTTATTTTTAACTTATTTTTATTTTGACTTATTTATTTTATTTTAACTTACTGAAGTTACAACTGATTTACAATGTTGTGTTACTTTCTGCTGTAAGCAAAGTGATTGAGTCATATATATGTATACATTTTTATATCCTTTCCCATTCTGGTTTATGCAGGATAAACCAGAATGGGAAAGGATATAAATATTAAATATAGTTCCATGTGCTAAAAAGTAGGATCTTGTTGTTTGTATGTTAATATTTTATATGCAGTAGTTTGCACCTGCTAATCCCTAACACCCAGTCCATCTCTTTCTCAAACACAAACTCCTTGGCAATCACAAACCTGTCCTCGATAGATGTGAGTCACTTCTGTTTTGTTTATGAGTTCACTTGTGCCATATTTTAGATTTCACATATAAGTGATATCATGTGGTATTTGGCCTTTTCTTTCTGACTACTTCACTAAGTATGATTCAGTTCAGTTCAGTTCAGTCGCTCAGGCGTGTCTGACGCTGCGACCCCATGAATCCCAGCATGCCAGGCCTCCCTGTCCATCACCAACTCCCGGAGTTCACTCAGACTCACATCCATTGAGTCAGTGATGCCATCCAGCCATCTCATCCTCTGTCGTCCCCTTCTCCTCCTGCCCCTAAACCCTCCCAGCATCAGAGTCATTTCCAATGAGTCAACTCTTCGCATGAGGTGGCCGAAGTACTGGAGTTTCAGCTTTAGCATCATTCCTTCCAAAGATATCCCAGGGCTGATCTCCTTCAGAATGGACTGGTTGGATCTCCTTGCAGTCCAAGGGACTCTCAAGAGTCTTCTCCAACACCACAGTTCAAAAGCATCAATTCTTCGGCGCTCAGCTTTCTTTACAGTCCAAATCTCACATCCATACATGACTACTGGAAAAATCATAGCCTTGACTAGATGGACCTTAGTCGGCAAAGTAATGTCTCTGCTTTTGAATATGCTATCTAGGTTGGTCATAGCTTTTCTTCCAAGGAGTGTCTTTTAATTTCATGGCTGCAATCACCATCTGCAGTGATTTTGGAGCCCCCAAAAATAAAGTCTGACACTATTTCCACTGTTTCCCCATCTACTTCCCATGAAGTGATGGGACCGGATGCCATGATCTTCGTTTTCTGAATGTTGAGCTTTAAGCCAACTTTTTCACTCTCCACTTTCACTTTCATCAAGAGGCTCTTTAGTTCCTCTTCACTTTCTGCCATAAGGGTGGTGTCATCTGCATATCAGAGGTTATTATTTCTCCTGGCAATCTTGATTCCAGCTTGTGTTTCTTCCAGTCCAGCGTTTCTCATGATGTACTCTGCATAGAAGTTAAATAAACAGGGTGACAATATACAGCCTTGACGTACTCCTTTCTCTGTTTGGAACCAGTCTGTTGTTCCATGTCCAGTTCTAACTGTTGCTTCCTGACCTGCATATGATTTCTCAAGAGGCAGGTCAGGTGTTCTGGTATTCCCATCTCTTTCAGAATTTTCCAGAGTTTGTTGTGATCCACACAGTCAAAGGCTTTGGCATAGTCAATAAAGCAGAAATAGATGTTTTTGGAACTCTCTTGCGTTTTCCATGATCCAGCAGATGTTGGCAATTTGATCTCTGGTTCCTCTGCCTTTTCTAAAACCAGCTTGAACATCAGGAAGTTCACGGTTCATGTATTGCTGAAGCCTGGCTTGGAGAATTTTGAGCATTACTTTACTAGCATGTGAGATGAGTGCAATTGTGTGGTAGTTTGAACATTCTTTGGCATTGCCTTTGTTTGGGATTGGAATGAAAACTGACCTTTTCCAGTCCTGTGGCCACTGCTGACTTTTCCAAATTTGCTGGCATATTGAGAGCAGCACTTTCACAGCATCATCTTTCAGGATTTGAAATAGTTCAACTGGAATTCCATCACCTCCATTAGCTTTGTTCGTAGTGATGCTTTCTAAGGCTCACTTGACTTCACATTCTGTGATGTCTGGCTCTAGATGAGTGATCACACCATCGTGATTATCCAGGTCATGAAGATCTTTTTTGTACAGTTCTTCTGTGTATTCTGCCACCTCTTCTTAATATCTTCTGCTTCTCTTAGGTCCATACCATTTCTGTCCTTTATCGAGCCCATCTTTGCATGAAATGTTCCCTTGGTATCTCTAATTTTTTTGAAGAAATCTCTAGTCTTTCCCATTCTGTTGTTTTCCTCTATTTCTTTGCATTGATCGCTGAAGAAGGCTTTCTTATCTCTTCTTGCTGTTCTTTGGAACTTTGCATTCAGATGCTTATATCTTTCCTTTTCTTCTTTGCTTTTCAACTTCTCTTCTTTTCACAGCTATTTGTAAGGCCTCCCCAGACAGCCATTTTGCATTTCTTTTCCATGGGGATGGTCTTGATCCCTGTCTCCTGTACAATGTCACGAACCTCATTCTATAGTTCATCAGGCACTCTATCTATCAGATCTAAGCCCTTAAATCTATTTCTTACCTCCACTGTATAATCATAAGGGATTTGATTTAGGTCATACCTGAATGGTCTAGCGGTTTTCCCTACTTTCTTCAATTTAAGTCTGAATTTGGTAATAAGGAGTTCATGATCTGAGCCACAGTCAGCTCCTGGTCTGGTTTTTGTTGACTGTATAGAGCTTCTCCATCTTTGGCTGCAAAGAACATAATCAACCTGATTTCGGTGTTGACCATCTGGTGATGTCCATGTGTAGAGTCTTCTCTTGTGTGTTGGAAGAGGGTGTTTGCTATGACCAGTGCATTTTCTTGGCAACACTCTATTAGTTTTTGCCCTGCTTCATTCCGTATTCCAAGGCCAAATTTGCCTGTTACTCCAGGTGTTTCTTGACTTCCTCCTTTTGCATCCCAGTCCCCTAGAATGAAAAGGACATCTCTTTTGGGTGTTAGTTCTAAAAGGTCTTGTAGGTCTTCATAGAACCGTTCAACTTCATCTTCTTCAGCGTTACTGGTTGGGGCATAGACTTGGATAACTGTGATATTGAATGGTTTGCCTTGGAGACGAACAGAGATCATTCTGTCGTTTTTGAGACTGCATCCAAGTACTGCATTTCAGACTCTTTTGTTGACCATGATGGCTAGTCCATTTCTTCTGAGGGCTTCCTGACTGCAGTAGCAGATATAATGGTCATCTGAGTTAAACTCACCCATTCCAGTCCATTTTAGTTCGCTGATTCCTAGAATGTCGATGTTCACCCTTGCCCTCTCTTGTTTGACCACTTCCAATTTGCCTTGATTCATGGACCTGACATTCCAGGTTCCAATGCAGTATTGCTCTTTACAGCACCAGACCTTGCTTCTATCACCAGTAATCTCTAGTTAAAACATATATCATATTTTTAAAAATTGTTTGAAAGATAGGATTTTGTGAGGGAAAAATAAAAGAAATTCTTTCTTAGTTTGTAGATGATTTGCTTTGAATCAGAAAATTTGTTGTTTCATTTTGTACTAGTCTTTTTTACTGAAAACTTTTTGTATTTAAGTTGAATAGAAAGATAACTGGGTTGTATGTTTTATTTTGTTGAGATAAATTTTAGGATAAACTGTAATGGTATTAGGAAGATTCTTTACTTATTTCTCTACTGGAGTACACGTGCTAAAAATAGCATATTTAGAAGTTTAAAAAACACATCTATATCTGTTTATTCTTTCTGTTTTGCCTACTACATTGATTAGATTAATATTTTATTGATATGTTGCAGATTATTTCTAAATCAAAATAAAGATAACATTTATTCTAAAATAGCATTTCAATCCACTGTTATATCTAATGTTTAGTTACACTGAACATTTGATCAAAACTTAGTTTGCCCACTGTGCTATTTTTGAGCATTAATAAAACATTTTAAAATCCCTTTTGATGCCAAAGATATCAGTAAACTTTAATCTCTTATATACTGAAGCAACTTGCATTCTTGTTGCTAAGTGTTGCTTAAATGGGGAGTGCACTCCACTAACCTTTGAGACAATATTAAATCATTTGGCAGAAATTAAGAAACTATAGTGTTCAAAACTATATGTTATTTTATTATTGTTAGTATATTGTTTTCAGGATTAAATTGACTAAATTATTAGATTTTGATACATATTTTGTACATTGTGTGCCCAAAATATCGAAGCAAACATGCTAACTCAGCCTAATTTAAGGTAAAGTTAAAGATTCATTTTTCAATAGTATCAAGCATATTAGCAGGGTTTTTAAAAATCTGCTGTTATATAGACTTGTGATTAAACTACATAATACACAATAAGCGAAATAAAAATCACAAGCTATATTTATATTTCACTATTATCAAAACAAATTCATTTATTTACCAGACATGATGTTTTTATTTATTCATTAGCTGGTGCTTTATAGAGACCTGGGGGCAGGGAGAATGATAATGTATAAAGAACATCTTAAAGCATACCATGGACAGCCCAGTTGCACTGTGGACATATTCAATTTGTATGTAAAATGTTTAAGGTAAACATAATTTATGAATTTAGAAAATAGCACATATTCATATTTCTGTGGTAGAGACATGTCTAATTCAGTTGTATTTTATAGCCAATGTGTTACAAAAAATAAATTAATAAAAAATTAATATATTTAGTTAGCATTTACTTGGCTTTCTTCATTGCCTATTGTTATCAGGCAGAGAAAATAAATCCTGTGTTTTAATTCTCTGCTATTCATTGCTACCCTATGCTTCTCTACACACTCAATTTTCATCCTCTTTCCTGCATCTTCCTTCTCCTGCTCCAGAACACCCGTATACCTCTACACAGTGATAGCCACAAAACTTTGAGGAAAACAAAATTTACTCTCGGTAATGGAGTTCCACTTAGTAAAAGTCACTGGGGACTCCTCAAGAACTCAGTACTCGTGAGCCTGCTGCTGCTGCTGCCTACTACAATCAAAGATACCAGAGAAGCAGTAGGAGGATCTCTAAACAGATAAGAAATCAAGGTCTCAGCTAGTCATTTAAAACCTTGCCACAATGAGTTATTGACTTGCAATTGTGGGTTAATGAGTAGATAGGAATTAAAAAAAAAATCAGTGATCAAAATAGAGAATCAAAATCATGTAACTCTCATTAATATTCACAATGACTGTAAGCTTTTCCTGAAGAATTATGATCAACACTTGAATCACCAAGCAAAGCTAAAGTAATTGAAAGCACATGCTTAAAGACTTGTAGAAAGGAAATGATAAGCATCGGTGAGAAATAGAAAATAAACCTATAGAGAGAGCATGTGGATTAAAAGAATGGCTACAGTGAAAATAATAGTAGAAAGACCAGAAGAAGTCAAAGTGTGTTGGAAACTTTATTTAAGAAACAACATACCCCAAAAAGCACAAAATTCATCCTTTTCCTACCACCTGTGTGATAAATATTGTTTTATCTCTTGAAGTTGCCCACTGTCAGAACAAAAAAATTAGCACTATATATAACCAAACATGGGCTTCCCTGGTGGCTTAGATGGTAAGGAACAGGCCTGCAAGGCAGGAGAGCTGGGTTTGATCCCTGGTCCAGAAGATCTCCTGGAGAAAGGAATGGCTGGCTACCCACTTCAGTTTTCTTGCCAGGAGAATTCCATGGACAGAGGGGCCTGGCAGGCTGCAGTTCATGGGGTTGCAGAGTCAGACATGACTGAGGAACTTTCACTTTCATAACCTACAAAACTGGAGATGACCTAATGATGTCAAAAGGATTTTTTCATTACATTAGTTTATAATTCTATTTTTTCTGCTACTGATGATTTACCAAATGGATGCATTACATAGAAAATATAATTCTAATCTCCAAACTTCACATAACATTTGGTGCTCTCTTAGATACTGAAATGTTTAAATTTGGGAAAAAAAATCAAGAAAATAAAGCTAATTTAATCATCTCTTAATACTTGACTAAACTACTGGAAGAATTACCTGATTTTATGTAAACACTTATAGCAATGAAGAAAAGCTGTAGCTAGATCCCTTCAGAAAATATATTAGTGCTCATCCAATAGATAAAGAAGGTGTTTGTGTAAGTCACAGTTTTATATGTCATCAAAAGTAAGCTCTCATAAATTACCTTTCTTATTTTGTTAGTCTCACAAGTTTTAATGTAATATTTTGTGGTACTTAGTCTCAAGTAAAAACTTACTATTAAGAAATAGTTTCTTGTTAATTTCCAAAAGTCATCTAATCATCCAACCAATCTCAAAACAGTAGATACTAAACCTTTTTTACTAGACTGCCAGGAGAAATGAAAATGCCTCTGACTCATACATTAAAGGCTTTATATTTAGTTAATTAATGACCATGGAAGTGATCTTAAACAAATTTATACAAAATGATTTATATTGAATTGAGAAGAAAGGATTAAGGAACTTCTAGAAGGAAATGATATAAAAATATAGTTCTAAAATAGGAGACTTGATTAAGTTTTACAAGTTTTAAGGCACAAATCCATGATTAATATCCAAATTTAATTATGCCCTTTTAACTTTGCTTTGGAAATTCCAAATTACAGAATGAATAGCTTATAGCAGAACATATTATCAATTGTCACTTCTATTTTAAATGTACTAACTGAATATAGTATGATTTTCTCTGTGTTATTACAGTCCTGAATATCTAAAATTTACTTTTAAAATATTAGTCCATCAATCTATACTTGAGTTTGTCTTCGTCCGTTCTATTATATTAATAATTTATTTCACAAATAGTGTATTTTGACCTAATAGAGGAAACAATAAGCTATCTAGATAGATAATTTTTTTCTGTCATTTTTGGAAAAATTTGGAATACATAAATCTGTCATAAGTAGCCTTAGCAGTGCTCTATCAATGTTTGCCTAATCACTACTAAATGTCTATTTAACAGAGAAATATGAAAAATGGATTGTTTTTGTTTGTTTGTTTACTTGTTGCCTATGAGGCATATGGATTCTATGCCACATAGAAAACAAACAAGTTTCTTCAAATAATGGGGGTGAGTCATGTGGAAGCAAGTAAATGGTGCAATTAAAATTCCCTTTGAATCTACATAGTTGACAACCATTGGCCTAGAAAAGTATTTAAGGAGGAAAAAGAATGAGATCTCTTCTACCTCCTTCAAACTTCCAAAGAGCAATGATTTATTTTTACTTTACCCCAAGACTTTTTCTTACATGCTCTACCCTAAAGCAAATACTGAGAATAAAGCAAAACAGACTAATTCATTTCACTTACAAAACTGTCAGACACTTATTGTCTCTCTATATAAAACTATGTTTTGACTCCATCCTGAAAGGTTAAAATGAAGAAAACCATCTTTTGTCAGTGGAAATATCCTACATTCTGCTACACTCTGTGTAAACCTTTAAAAAAAATGATGATGGGCTATTAACTTTTTTCTTTCAAGTAATGACAACCAAGGACAGCCATGAAAATAGAATTTTTGGAAAGCAACTAGAAAAAGTTGAACATCACACAGTTTTCCATTCTCAATGCAGTCATGAATATTCATACTAACATATTCATTTTAACTGTCTGGCACTAGGGGAAGGATTTCTGAATTAGCATGCCTGATAGGGTATAGTACATTACTGGAAGTTGAAATGAATGCTGGACTTCTTTAACCTTTATAAAATCTGTTTTTGAGTCCTTGCCTATTCATTTTGCATCTCATCACAGCAGTCAAAGCCATAAACTCAATGAAAAGACTGAGAAAATTAAGTCAGCAGATACAAAGAATCACCAGAATGATTGCCAGGAAGAGTAATGAGAATTTTCCAAAACTCTATTGAACTGTATTCTCAGGATACCAAATAGAGAAAAGCAAGCATTATATGTAATTGCCTTCTATAAAATGAAATTTGAAACATATTTTTTTTTCTTTCAACTGGTATGAAGAATTTTAAAAATATGACTGGTAGGTAAATTATTGAAGACTTCTGAAAAATATAAATTTAAATATGAATGTAAAGAATGGAAAAAATGAAGGGTAAAAAAAAGAGAAGACAATTTGATTTACTTTTTAAAAGACGTAGTTCAATTAACTTCACTTCAACCAATAGTTATTGAGTATAAATTAGAACAACATAATATTATGTAATGAGGTAGTAAGGACAAATAATAGCAAATAGCTATTCAGTACATTCTGGGGAAAAAATCCATTTCAAAAAATGAAAAACTAATTGTGCTTCTTAAGTTTCTATATATTTAGCATTTGCCAAGGTGGTTCAAGTTCAGGTTTCATTCCATCCCAAAGAAAGGCAATGCCAAAGGATGTTCAAACTACCGCACAATTGCACTCATCTCACACGCTAGCAAAGTAATGCTCAAAATTCTCCAAGCAAGGCTCCAACAGTATGTGAACCAAGAACTTTCAGATGTTCAAGCTGGATTTAGAAAAGGTAGAGGAACCAGAGATCAAATGACCAATGTCCGTTGGATCAAAGAAAAAGCATGAGAATTCCAGAATAACATCTACTTCTGCTTTATTGATTATGCCAAAGCCTTTGACTTTGTGGATCAAAATAAACTGGAAAATTCTGAAAGATATGGGAATACCAGAACACCTTACCTGGCCCCTGAGAAATCTGTGTGCAGGTCAAGAAGCAAAAGTTAGAACTGGACATGGAACAATGAAGCACTTCCAGATTGGAAAGGAGAACATCAAGGCTATATATTGTCACCCTGCTTATTTAACTTATATGCAGAGTACATCACGAGAAACGCTGGGTTGGATGAAGCACAAGCTGGGATCAAATTGCCGGGAGAAACATCAATAACCTCAGACATGCAGATGACGCCACCCTTATAGAAGAAAGTGAAGAAGAACTAAGGAGCCTCTTGATAAAAATGAAAGAAGAGAATGAAAAACCTGGCTTAAAATTCAACATTCAAAAAACTAAGATCATGGTATCTGGTCCCATTACTTCATGGCAAATAGATGGGGGAACAGTGACAGACTAATTTGGGGGGGTTCCGAAATCATGGCAAATGGTGACTGCAGTCATGAAATTGAAAGATACTTGCTCCTTGGATGAAAAGTTACGACCAACCTAGATGGCATATTAAAAAGCAGAGACATTACTTTGCTAACAAAAGTTCATCTAGTTAAGGCTATGCTTTTTCCAGTAATCATGTATGGATATGAGAGTTGAATTATAAAGAAAGCTGAGCACCGAAGAATTGGTGCTATTGAACTGTGGTGTTGAAGAAGACTCTTGGGAGTCCATTTGACTGGAAGTAGATCCAACCAGTCCATTCTAAAGGAAGTCAGTTGAATATTCATTGGAAGACCTGATGCTGAAGCTGAAATGCCATAAATTGACACTTGATACAAAGAACTGACTTACTTATTAGAAAAGATTCTGATGCTGGGAAAGATTGAAGGCAGGAGGAGAAGGGACAGCAGAGGATGAAATGGTTGGATGGCATCACCGACTCAGTGGACATGAGTTTGTGTAAGCTCCAGGAGTTGCTGATGAACAGGGAAGCCTAGTGTACTGCAGTCCATGGGGTCACAGTCGAACACAATTGAGCCACTGAACTAAACTGATAAACATTGAGGCCCATTTATCTTTTTGAATTATAGTTTTCCTCTTTTTTGGTCATATGCCAAGGAGTGGGTTTTCTGCATCATTGCGTGGTGAAAGCATGCTCACTTGTGTCTGACTCTTTTGCAACCCCATGGGCTGGAGCCCTCCAGATTCTTCTGTCCATGAGATTACCCAGGCAAGAATACTGGAGTGGGTTGCCATTTCCTTCTCCTGGGTTGCTGGATCATATGGTAGCTTTATTTTTAGTTATTTTAAGGAAACTCCATACTATTCTTCATAGTGGCTGTACCAATTTACATTCCTGCCAACAGTCTACAAAGGCTCACTTTTCTTCACACTCATTCCAGAATTTATCTGTAGACTTTTTAGTGATAGCCATTCTGAGCAGAGTGACATAATACTTCATTATGGTTTTGATTTACATTTCTCTAACAATTACGGATGTTAAGTATCTTTTTATGTGTCCATTGGGCATCTATATGTCTTCTTTGGAGAAACATCTATTTAGGTCTTCTGCCTAATTTTTATTGGGTTGTGGGTTGTTTTTTTTTTATATTGAGTTATATGAGCTATTTATATATTTTGGAAATTAACCCTTTGTTTGTTGCATTGTTTTCAGCTCTTACTCTTCTATTAAAATTTTTATCTGTTGCATAACTGTAGTGTGCTTGTGAAAATTTTAATAAATAAAGTGTATGAAGTTTATTATGTAATTCTACATTTCTTTATAAAATTGCTCTGCTAATTGAATTTTGTTTAGCATTGGATGTATTGGTTTCCTTAGACCAAGTATTTGCACATTTCTTGTATAGGTAATATGTTGAAGACTGTTCCTAACTAGCTGGTTTTAAAACTCAGGTTCTCTTATTTATTGCTAAGCCAGTTTTCTTATTTCATTTAGCTTTGTCAGTGTGAATCTTTGTGTATTCATTTCCCCTTTACTTCTCTGAAACATAGATTTATTTCAACTGTTGCAAGCATGGGTTTTGGATTTGTCACTTCAAATTGTGCTCCTAAAACTGACTTCAGCCAATGTATTTTGTTGTTGTTGTTATTGCATGCTGGGACCTACTGCCATTGGGTCCTTATGATATATGATACAAAGGACTTGTATCAATAATATATAAAGAATTTTTAGAACTCAATAATAGAAAGACAAACAATCCAATGAAACCGTGGTCAAAGAATTTGCATAGGCAATTCTCCAAAAAAGAAATTCAAATTGGAAAAGCATGTGAAAGGATGCCTGCCATAATTAGATAAATAAAACTCAAAATCACACTCAATAGAATAATTTTAATAATAAAAAAGCCAGGATGAACATAATAAGAAAAAACAAAATTAACAAAATACAAAAAATTAGAATGACTATAATATAAAAGGTAGAATATAAGGAATTGGTAAGGATGCTTTCTAGGTGGTAATAGTGGTAAAGAACTCGCCCACCAATGCAGGAAATGTAAGAGACTTAGATTAGATCCCTGGGTCAGGAAGATCCCCTGGAGAAGAAAATAGCAACCCGATCCACCATTCTTGCCTGGAGAATCCCGGGGACAGAGGAGCCCGGCATGTTACAGTCCATAGGGCTGCAGAGAGTCAGACACGACTGAAGTGACTTAGTATGTAGAAACTGGAATTCTCATATACTGGCACTCAGAATGTTTGATGGTGTAAATAAATACTTTGGAAAATAATTTGACAGTTCCATAAAATGTTAATACAGAGTTGTCAGTTTACTCATTAGTTGCACTATTAAAGAAATAAAGAGCATCAAAGAAAATAAAACATATATACAAATACACACATAAATGTTTCTATATGAATGCTCATGTCAACATTACTCATAATAGCCAAAAGTAGAAGCAACTCAAATGTCCTTCAGCTAATAAACTGATTATACATTGTAGTATATTCATTCAGTTAAATAGTATTTGGCAATAAAATGGAACAAATTACTGATGTATTTGGGTGAACCTCAAAAATATACTGTGCAAATCATTTCATGATTCCATTTATATGAAATGTACAGATTAAGCAGACCTGTATAAATGGAAAGTAGATTAAGCATTCCCAATGGTTTGAGTGGGTGGGGGAAATGAGAGTTAGTGCTAAGGGGTACAAGGTTCTTTTTGGAGTGATGGAGATAATTCTAAGATTAGATTATGATGCTGAATATACAGATCAGCATCACTGATGTTACACTTTAAAAAGGTAAACCTTTGTCTATAAATTATATAGCAATGTACTGTCGACATTAATTATTAGTATACGCTAGGTGCTATTCTAGCCATTATGCAAGAAACTTAGGAGCATTGCCTTCAATTATAGCCATCTTCCAAGTTTCCTTTTCCTCAAGAAATGATTAAAAAACAAAACACAAACAAAAAAATCAGAAGTTTTATGAGTCCTTTGAGACCCATAGAAGAAGAGATTGGAAGACAAGTTTCCCTGTCTTCAAATTAGTTTGCATTACTAGACATTGCTTCATCAGGATAATAATAATCTTTGAGCTAATGCATATGGAAAAGTCTTTCTATACCACAAATCCCCCAGGCATATGTAAAGTATTATTTTTAATCATCCTTATTGAGAAGGCAGAATTTTTCCTTAAGTCTTATTAAAAGTTTCTTATGTACCTAGCACAAATCATACTTCCTTTAGTCAGTAACAGTAATGTGATAACACAAATCTGTACACACACACATTACAATGTAGAAGAACCATACAGTGAACACAGAAAGGCATAAGCATATGACAAGCAAGAAGCAAAACCCTCTTTTCCTCCAGAATTTTATATTTTACAGAATGCACAGTTAATCTTTTATTAGATAAATTTTTAGTATTTGCATGCAATTAAAATAAATCAATTTATATTAAAAAATACTTTAGAAACAAAAGAATCTTTTTCAGAGGAGTTTTTAAAAGAAAATGTTTCTATGTGGTAAACCATCTCCCTTTTTGGAAAGAGAGAGAAGCTTTTTTTTTTAGACTTGATGAAGTAAAAGTCAGGCACAATCTTTTCATATCATAAATCTCTTCTAGCTGTCACACAGAAGTAGCCTCTTGTTAGGAAGTATTTCCTTAAGTGGTGCTTAGATGCTAATTAACTTCATCCAAATTCTAAAATACCTTTCAAACACATTTTCATAAGTGTTTCTGGCATAAGTGAATAGATTTCCATTTTAGCAACATACATTGATACCCTATTAACTAAATCTTAGTACCTATTACTTAGTTGTTTTAATAACAGTGAACTTAAGTGAACTTCATATTGATGAACTCATTAGATCTACCTACTTTGTACAACATGAATGGTGCTTTTGAAAACTGATCATTTCAGATTCATAAGCCAAGAACTAAGATTCGCTTTGTCTAAACAACCAATTACTTTACCTCAAGCCCTTCAGAGGTGGAGACTTTATACATTTTTGTTTTGCACAAATGTTAAAAAGAGATGCTGCAGACATGGATATGTCGAGAGAATCCTCTCAGTTTGTTTGGTAAAGATCCAACCTCCTTTCCACAGAGCAGAAATATGCTCTTTTGTTTTTGGAAATAATTTTAGAAAAATCAAGCCTTGTCTATCATGGTAAGATTTCCCAGGGACAGCTGGGGAAAAATAATAGTTTGATGGATAGGGGCCTGTAGGGCTTCCAAGTTCAGCAGAAACAGCCTCAATTACACAACTGTAACTTCCTCTGTTTAGAGATGGAACTTTCGAATCTGTAGGAAAACATTTAGAGCAACAAGAGATGAGACTATTTACCTCCTCAACCTGCCCTAGTAATGGCATTCCCAGTCTCCTTCTCAGAGACTTGCAGAGAAACAGCATATCGGTAAAGCAGTCCCAAAGAAAGGAGTTGTTCTGTCCAGAGTCTGGATGACCTAGAACAGCAGGTCATAGGAGTGATAGAAGAGAAGCAGTGTTGGTGATCATGGCGGTGGTAAACACAGTGTGCAAAGCACAGAAGCAAAAGGAGTCAAGGGCCAAGCACCAGGCATTTATAAAAGTTGTCAGAGACCTAGGAAATGCTTTTAGTCTCGTAATGAAGTGCAGAGATTACAAATCCAAATGCACACAGAGGCCAGGAAAGTAATATAAATGACTGAGGCAGTGAATGCTGAAGAGAAATCAGTTGACAAATATAATCAACACAACATTAAGTAATGAAATTTTTCAAAGACATAGACAATAATACTAGTAGTATTAATCAATACCTTTTCACACACCAGCTAGCTTTTATAAATGTTGCCATGTTTGATTTAGCTATTTTGTTCTTTAAAACAAAACATTACAGACAAAGTTACAATTTCCTCTATTCCTTTTTTAATTTTATATTTTTTCCTTCTACAAGAGATAAGCACAATCATATAATTGATATTTATTACTTTGTGCATGTCTTATACACTAGATTGATTTTTGAGTAATAATAATAAAGGGTACACTTCATCTCACAACCTACTTTTATTGCTTCTATTAGGTTTTTGAGATGTATTCATGCTGATACATATGACATGCTTATTTATTTTCAGTGAAATATATATTACTATTTTATCATATAAGTAAACCACCCTTTAATGAATCAATTTTCTTCTGTAAACAGGCCATGTTTACATATTACCTTCTCCAAAAAATCACTGCAATATATAGTTCCTTGGAGAAATGTATGAAACTTTATTTAAAAGAATATATGAAGTGATTGAGGCATAAGGTATATGCATCATCAATCTTACTAGTTGTCTTCATATATCATCCCAAATTGCTGCTGTATACAATCTGTACTCCTTTCCCAAGGAAGTAGAGGGTCAGCTGTCCCACACCTGCCATTTTATGTCAGGGACTTGAGAACCCTCAGATTTTGGTATTGGAGCATGGGAGGATTCCCAGAACCAGTCCTCCATGGATATCAAAAGATGACTATAAATCAAAAATTTTCACTATGCCAAGTACCCAGGTTAAGAAGCAGAGTTTTTTTAGGATCTTAGGAACTCCTCTGGGTTCCATGCTTTCATATTTCCATACTTTCCCAGAAATAATTACCATCCTGACTTTTGTGATAATAATTTCTTTGTTTTTGCTTTTTTTACTTTATATTTTATAACTATCATGCAATAAAATTGATGTCTTTCTCCTGGCACACAGTTCTAGGCATTTAAGTGTATGTATGCATCTGTGTAGTCACCTCCACCAAGAAGACCCAAAACTGCTCCATAACTCAAAGAACTCCTTATGCTTTCACTTCTTGGCGATCCCATCATCCCCACCCATACTCCTGCTAACCACTGGTCTGTTTTCTAGGACTATGGCTTGTCTTTTTTTAAGACTGTTGAATAAATGAAATCAAGCAGTAGGTAATCTTGAGACATAAAATCATTCAGCATAATGTCTCTGAAATTCATCTAAGACGTGTGCTTCTATTGACAGTTTCCCCCTTTATTTCTGAGTAGTATTCATTATATGGCTGTGCCATAATCTGTTTATCCATTAACTTGTTGAAGGACATTTCAATTTATTCTGTCTTTTGGCCATCACAAAGAAAGCTGCTCTGAACTTTCATGTGCGTGCTTTACTGTTACACATAAACTTCCATTTTGTAGGGTAAATACCAGGGAGTGGGCTTGCTCAGTCTTATGGTAAATGTGTGCTAAATTCTGTAAGAAATTGCCAAACTGGATCTGTTCTCAAGTCCACTTCCGCCCTGTCGTCTTCACTCTGCTAAGTCCATTCAACAGGCTTTTAAAATTTCACTTGTTATATTTTGCTATTCTATAATTTTCATTTTGTTCCTTTTAAAGGATAATTTCCACTTCTTTGCTAAGATGTTTTTAAGATTTTCGTTTATTTAGGAGAATTTGTAATCAATTGTTAAAATGTTTTATGGCAGCTGCATTAAAATCTTTGTCAGATAATTCTGACATCTGATTCATCTTGGTGTTGGTGTCTGTCAATTGTCTTTCCTCATTAAAGTTGTAACTGTTTTGATTTTGGTATGGCAAGTGATTTTTAATTCTTAATATTTTGTCTTTTTTGTTAGAAGGCTCTGGGTTGACATTACCTCTTTTATTCCAGTGAAAAATTATGCTAGTTAGGTTCGGCACGTGGTCCTAGATGTCTTTTGTGGATCACGGTTCTAATTCCAATTTCGTTTTCAGACATTTGAAGTATTATTTTGGCCTGCTGATTTATTGATACAGCACTATTGCGGCTCCCAATGGTCTCTGCTGGCATTTTCTGGGGTACAGGAGAGGGGATGGAGACTTGAATTCAGAGTAATGAAGAGGCTGCTGGTTGTCTGTACCACCAGCCTGCCTTGGTGTCTTCCATTAGGGGAGGAGAGCCTCAGGTCTGTGTAGACAAAAAGGCTTCCCTGACTAGAGAGGGAAGATCCTCCGACCAGTGATTCCCAGCCTCCCTTGTGTCTCTGGCAGGAAGGGAAGTCTCTGTCATACTAAAGTTATAGGGAGCTTACCAGGTTTTGATGTTTCTTTGTTTAATACTTACACTTGATTTGTAGTTTTTAAGTGTGTGTTGGCTTCTAGTCATGCTAAGGTTGTGGTGGTGAGTTGTAGTGTTTTAATGGTGCTGAGAGTTTTATACTGTTTTGGAGGATATATGGCAGTTAGGCAGCTACTGTTATCCTCAGCCACAACTGTCCTCAATGACTTAGAAAATGATCCTCTCTGCCACTCTCCTTACCTTCAAGAATGAGTAGGCATGGTTTGATTTGTCTGAGAAAAATTGAAACTATACAAACTGACACATTTTCCTAGTCACTTATTTCCCCAAAAGCATGTCATCCAATTCACTAACACTTGTAATAGCCATGGATCTTATGTCATAAATGGTGCTGCATTTATTTTCTCAGACTTTTTCTGTTTTTACCAAAATTTTCTTAAACGGCATTGTTCCAGATTTATTGAATATCCTGGAAACTTATGAAGAAAACATTTTATAAAAATATATATATTAAAGCCTAAATGTACTATCTTAATGCATTGTGTATTAAAACAGAAAAGATTTAATGTAGTTTTTAGTAATAATAATATTGAAAATAAATTCATGATTGCTTAAATTTGTGTAATAAACTTAGATTCATTGCTTTACATTATTCAGAAAAGTCAAGTGAGAACAAAATAGTAGATTTTTTCTTTTTTTCATGATCATGGAACATTATCTATGGTAAAGAATATAGAATGGTTTTCTACCTATTAGCAAAGTAAAATAACTGGACTCATATAATTTTTAAAATTTGAGAGTACTATATATCTTTCATTTTTTACAACTCTCATCCTTTTCTTTTCTGGAATTTTTACTACAGCATCCAGAGCAGTAATTATAAAGATGTTGCTTGAATATTGACAGTGGAAGAAGCAAAGAGGCATTGACGTAGTTGCTGTTATATTTCTAGTTTCAGAGACAGACCTCAAAATATTATTTTTATATTAACATATATACTTTGAGGCTACATTAGAAAGTAAGCTTTGATGTGAAATTTTGAATGCCCTTTGCTTTGGTTTTCCGTCATTATAAAAATCAACACAAATGTGTCTAACTACTTCAATCTGAAGGTCACTGGTTATATTGAGAAGTGATATTTAGTTACAGAGATGATACTATCTACAACTGTACATCTGGTTTTTGAGTCATGCACTAATCTGAGTACTGGGAATTCCTGGCATTTCTGGGAAAAAATACACTCAGTATGGAAAGTATATAAGCTGCATAATGTCGATGTATGGAAGAAAAAGTTGGATCATAATTTTAATATTATAAAATCTTTGCATTCTACTCCAGAGTTATGGATATAAAAGGAGATTAAATGATATAATGCTATATAAATGTAAAGTGCAATCATTATTATTATTCATCACTCCTTTGGTCTTCACCAAAGTGTAATTTGACCTCTCAGCAATGTTCAACTTATGTGCCAGTTCGAATTAAAGATAGATCTTCCAGATGCTTGAAACAGGGCTAGAAGGCATCTAAAGATTCTTATAGACTCAGTTGTCTATAAAATGTTGTTATTACATTTCTTTATAATCCTGACTTGCAGTTTTGTAGTATGTACTTTTAAAATGTCTGTGAGATTTCTGTGACTTATTTCTCCTGAAAAGCTCAACTTGTATCTATCTGTTCAGTGGCAATTAATTTTAATACTATTTTTATAATTCCTTAAAATGATACATACATGTGGGTTTTTGCCTTTTAACACCTTTAATTTAATAATTGAATAATGGGGTGAACTGGAAACTTATTTCCCTCATTTAATTCAGCAAATAGAATTTATTTAGCACTAATTCTACCTAACTCTGTTCTGGGTACACAAAATGAATGGATATCACTGTCATCAAAGATTTTATATTCATAAGGCTAAATGTGAAGTCACATCAGTCATGTCTGACTCTTTGTGACCCTACGGACCTTAGCCCATCAGGCTCCTCTCTCCATGGGATTCTCCAGGCAAGAATACTGGAGTGGGGTGCCATTTCCTTCTCCAGGAGATCTCCCTGACCTGAGGTTAGAAACCACGTCCCTTAAATCTTCTGCCTTGGCAGGTGGGTTCTTTATTATCAGTGCCACCTGGGAAGCCCCTCATAAGGCTAAAGACATTATAACAATTTATAATGTTAAATAACATAAACTCTCACCTCTGATATAAAAAATTTCTCAAAGATGTGATCTGTAACTTAAAGGATGTTTTTTTGTAAGAAAATTTTAAATATCATTTATTTAAAAATTAATTATTGTTCTTTCCAACTACTTTGCTTGTTAAAGTTTAAAGGTATAAATATTGCAATCTGTGAATGATTAGTTCAATATATACTAAGAATAAGCACAGATAATTAAGCCAACATATTAATATATACATCAGTTTTTAAATGCAATCCATGGATTAGAGAGAAATAGTAAACTTTCTCCCTCCACCCTCTTTTATGGACTTTATCTGAAAATTATTTCAGAAAGATAACCAGAACCACATTATCTGGTATACCACCTTAGTTTAGGGTTTCCCTCGTGGCTCAGCTGGTAAAGAATCCACCCGCAATGCGGGAGACCTGGGTTCGATCCCTGGGTTGGGAAAACCCCCTGGAGAAGGTAATATCTACTCACTCCAGTATTCTAGCCTGAAGAATTCCATGGATTGTACAGTCCAAGGGGCTTTGTTGCTGTTCAGTTGCTTGGTCATGTCTGACTCTTTGCCACCCATGAAGTACAGTGCACCAGTCTTCTCTGTCCTTCACTATCTCCCAGAGTTTTCTCAAACTCATGTTCATGAGTCAGTGATGCCATCCAACTGTCTCACCTCTGTCATCCCCTTCTCTTCCCGCCTTCAATCATTGCCAGCATCAGGTCTTTTCTCATGAGTCGGCTCTTCGCATCAGGTGGCCAAAGTATTGGGGCTTTAGCTTCAACATCAGTCCTTCCAATGAGTATTCAAGGTTAATATCCTTTAGGATTGACTGGTTTGATCTCCTCATTGTCCAAGAGACTCTCAAGAGTTTTCTCCAACACCACAGTTCAAAAACATCAATTCTTTGGTGCTCTGCCTTCCTATGGTCCAACTCTCACATCCACACATGACTACTGGAAAAACCGTAGTTTTGACTAGATGGACTTTTGTCAGCAAAGTAATGTCTCTGCTTGTTGATACACTGTCCAGGTTGGTCATAGCTTTTCTTCCAAGGAACAAGTGTCTTTTAATTTCACAGTGCAGTCACTGCCCACAGGTATTTTGGAGCCCAAGAAAATAAAGAGTCTGTCACGGTTTCCATTGTTTCTCCATCAATTTGCCATGAAGTGATGGGACTGGATGCCATGATCTTCATTTTTTGAATATTTTAAGCCAGCCTTTTCACTCTCTTCTTTCACTTTCATCAAGAGACTGTTTAGTTCCTCTTCGCTTTCTACCGTTAAGGGTGGTGTCATCTGCATATCTGAGGTTGTTGATATTTCTCCTAGAAATCTTGATTCCAGCTTGTGCTTAATGCACCCCAGCATTTTGCATGATGTTCTCTGCATATAAGTTAAATAAGCAGGGTGACAATATACAGCCTTGATGGACTCCTTACCCAACTTTGAACCAGTCTGTTGTTCCATGTCCTGTATTAATTGTTGCTTTTTGACCTGCATACAGGTTTAATAGGAGGCAGGTAAGGTGGTCTGGTATTCCCATCTCTTTCAGAATTTTCCACAGTTTGTTTTGATCCACACAGTCAAAGGCTTTAGTGTAGTCAATGAAGCAGAAGTAGATGTTTCTCTGGAATCCTCTTGTTTTTTCTATAATCCAATGGATCTTGGCAATTTGGTCTCTGGGTCCTCTGCCTTTTCTAAATCCCCCTTGTACATCTGGAATTTCTTGGTGCACATACTGTTGAAGCCTAGTTTGAAGGGTTTTGAGCATTACCTTGCTAGCATGTGAAATGAGTAAAATTTTGTGGTAGTTTGAACATCTTTGGCAAGGCCTTTTTTGGAATTGGAATTAAAACTGACTTTTTAAAATATATAAGTGAGAATAAGCAAATGAGAAACACTTCTCAACAAAAACAATGTCATTGTTATTTTTCAGTTGCTAAGTCATGTCTGACTCTTTGGGATCCCATGGACTGAAGCATGCCAGGCTCCCCTGTCCTTCACTATTTGTTCAGATTCACATCCACTGAGTCAGTGATGCTTTTTCATTCTCTGCAACTCCTGTCTCCTTGTGCCTTCAGTCTTTCCCAGCATCAGGGTCTTTTCTAATGAGTTGTCTCTTCACATCAGGTGGCAAATATATTGGTACTTCAGTCTCAGCATTGGTCCTTCCAATGAATGTGTGTGCTGGGTTTAGTCGCTCAATCATGTCTGACTCTTTGCAATCCCATGGACTGTAACCCATCATGCTCCTCTGTCCATGGGGATTCTCTAGGCAAGAATACTAAAGTGGGTTTCCATGCCCTCCTTCAAGAGATCTTCCCAAACCAGGGATCAGAACCAGGTTTCCCACATTGCAGGTGGATTCTTTGCCATCTGAGATACCAGGGAAGCCCTTTCAACAAATATTCAAGGTTGATTTTCTTTGGGATTGACTGATTTGATCTCCTTGCATCCAGGAGGCTCTCAAGAGTCTTCTCTAGCGCCACAATTGAAAAGCATCCAGTCTTTGTTGCTCAGCCTTCTTTATGGTCCAACTCTCACATCCATACATGACTACTGGAAAAACCATAGCTTTGATTAGACAGAACTTTGTTGGCAAATAATGTCTCTGCTTTTAAATATACTCTTCAGATTTCTCATAGCTTTACTTCAAAGGAACAAGCATCTTTAATTTCATGGCTGCAGTCACCATCTGCAGTGATTTTGGAGCCCAAGAAAATAAATTATCTCACTGTTTCCATTGTTTCTCCATCCATTTGCCATGAAGTGATGGGGCCAAATGCCATGATCTTCATTTTTGAATATTAAATTTTAAGCCAGCTTTTTCACTCTCTTCTTTCACTTTCATCAGGAGGCTCTTCACTTTCTGCCATAAAGTGTTATCAGATTAAAATTTCTTAACTTTCATGCATGTGTGTATATACCTTGTATTAAAAGAGCATAAAAGAAGCTTATCTGTAGTTTTTTTCCCTCTTTTCAAGACATGACCTGTCTACAGAAAGCAATTCTGGGACATTGATAACAGTCCACGTAACATTTTCAGATTATCCTTTAAGGGAGGAGGAAAGCATTATCTGGTCTAAGAGCTTTGACAAGAGCTGTCTGAGTGCCAGCAGAAAAGGACATTAGTAACCAAGATATATCATTTACAATGTGCCCTTTTTATGACTCCTGTCAAGTTACAGCATAATCTGAGGAAAATCAACATCATTTAAGGTTGCAATGACCTTCTAAGGGCTTGTTTTTAAGAGCAGAGGTTAAAAGGCACAACAGTGTGAGTCACTGAACATGATTGTACTGGAGCAAGTTTTACAGATTGTCATTTTCTTTTTAACTCTGCTTGTAAGCTCAGTGTCTATTATACAATTTGAAAATATTTTTTGAGAATTAGAGGTCTGTGTTAGGAGGTCTGGATTTTATTTTTCTTTTCCAATTTGATTTTCTATATAAACTTAACAAAAACATATGGACATAATGTCCATTAAAATGTGAGCCTCTTAAAAAATGGCTAAGAGACAAAAAAAAAAAAAGTGAGCTTTAACATGATCAGGATATAATGAATAACTTAATATAATCATCTTTTTATAATAAATCAGAACAAATAAATAGCTCATCAATATATGAAAGAGACTAATGTAGTAGATATTTGGTGACAGATCAGTAGACAAGACAGTAATTCATAGTGACTTGACCAACCAGATGACTTTTATGGCATTTGAAATGATCGATTAGGAATAGTAGCACTCTGGAGCAAAGTTACAACTTATTTAAACACCAACAAGAGTTTCTAGTCAAAACAGTAAAAACAAAGCACAGTAATCTTTTCTTCTTAGAAAGCTTGAAAATGAAGAGTAAATTGTGAAAAAAATCAATGTAGGGAAAAATAGACTACTAAAAACTCCTGAAGAGAAAATGAATTACTAGAATTTAGAAATGAAGATATGCCTCAGAGTACATCTGAGAGAAAGAAAGAGATGACAAGCATTACAAGTTGAAAGATGAAGAACAGGCTGAGAAACTTTAATTTTATTTTAAAAAAAAATTCAGGAGGAATAAATATAGAAAACTGAGGAAAGGAAATATTCAAAGTATTAGAGAAATAGTTCAAGCATTAATGAAAATCTGAGTATTGATATTAAAAAATTCACCAAGACTGAACTAACTGAACCCCACCAAAAAATCACATTTAGACAGATAATAGTCAATGAAAATCCTTTAATGTTTCATAGAAATATAACTGAACTCATTTTTTTCCTATATGTCCCCTGTCATTTTCTATATAAACTTTAATCCTTCCTGTCTATATATTTAACTTGATGCAGTTTTTGTAATATTACTAGAAGCTTTACTTTCTCTTTTAGAAATTCTAAGCTTCCACTGTTTCCTGCTATAATCACTGCTGGCTCCTTCTTTGTGTATATATTTTAATTATTTTCTTAATTTGTTAATCTAGTATACAAAGAGACAAGTCTTACATTTTCAACCTCTGTATTTTTCCAGTGTTCTGTGTATAGTAGGCCATCAGTAAACATTTTTTACGTAAAGCAATGAATGAACGAACCCAGATAAAGGTCTCCAATTATTGGCAGTCATCAAATAAGCTTTTATACAAATATTTGGTTTATTGGAAAACTTAGCAGTTTGATACTTTGAAATAAAAACATCATTGGCTCTCATGAGTTATAGTAAAATTTTCTTAGTTATAATAAATAAAAATCATCATCCATAAAGATGCTTGCATTTACTAAATTTGAGATAAAAAGGATTAATAAAGTTTTCTATACTCTCAGCAAGTTAAACATAGGATGATTTTTCAACTATTATGACATTAACAATGTGATTGTTAATCTCAAAAACAAGAGAATATTATAATTCATGTGAATTAGGTTAATATAATTTATTTTCTTATACTAGAGATTGATAAACATCAGAAATAAAAATTTTAAACAAGTTTTCTTATCAATAAAAACAGAAAAGACTTCACAATCACCTGACCCGAATTGTGCTAGTGGGGTGTTTTAAGATCTTTACTTTTTCTGAGCTACAAACAACCCATGATTTCTTTCTGAGCCACGATCTCTCTCTGTTTTGTTCATTCTGTTCTTTACTCATTACCCTATTATCATTTAACATCATGTTTGACCATGCGTGCATGCTCAGTCGTGTTCAACTCTTTGCAACCCCACGGACTACAGCCCGCCAGGCTCCTCTGTGCATGGGATGTCCCAGGCAAGAATACTGGAGTGGGTTGCCATTTCCTCCTCCAGGGCATCTTCCTGACCCGGGGATGGAACCCATGTTTCCTGCGTCTCCGGTACTGGCAGGCAGATTCTTTACCATTGCGCCACCTGGGAAGCCCCACATTTGACCATTCCACTGTAAATTAATTTTCATTTATTCCATATATTGCCTTTCCTGCCTTGATATCAGGGAATAATTTTTAAAGATAATTTTGAAAGAAATAGGCTAACAATTGTGGAGAAAAGGAAGCTTTTGTATAGAGCTTCCCAGGTAGCTCATTTGGTAAAGAATATGCCTGCAATGCAGGGAACCTGAGTTTGATCCCTGGGTCAGGAAGATCTCTGGAGAAGGAAATGGCAACCTACTCCAGTATGTGGGCATTCATATATATATTGAATGAAGAAGGGCTAGCTGATATGAAGAATTTTAACAGAGGAGTATTCTAGGTATCAGACTCTTCTTCCACAAACATTATAGGACAGAAAAATACTTGTTTTTAAATTAATGGTATTTTAATAAATATTTTTAATTAATGTGATATTGTGCACCACAATGAGGATTAGAAAAGCACAGTACTTGGCTGATGAAAAATTGTTTTTTAACCATCAATTTTTATTAAAAATGAGAATTTCTAATATATATTCTTTGTAAAGCAATATATAAACCCAAAATAGCTCTTCAGAAAGAATAATAATAGATATTTTGCATCAAAAAAGCAAACATTTTAATTTGGACTTTCTAAAATAATAGATTTAAAAAGTGGGCCATTTTCAGCTCAGAACTAGTGAACACAGAGAAAATTGTTCTAGTGTCTGGCTGTCTGAGTGATCACATTCTAATTAGGTAATGCCTCTCCTATATTGACAGCTTTGACTCATTCAGGTAAATATCTCAAAAGGAAAAGACGGTGAATAATATGATTAACAGAAAACTTAATTTACTTAAATCTCAGGCTTTTCTGGTAACCCATGAAATATTCTGGTAATACTACAAGCATATTGAATAATCTTAGATAATGACTGCATAATGTAGAGAGTATGCTCTGTTTCCATTCCTGCTGTCAAGCAATTGTGGTTACACTTGGCATTTTTGAGTATAAATGCTGCTTCTATAATACCAGTTTCCCTGAAAAGTTTGGCAATAAGTGAGATTGATGACTGAGAACTATGAAACTATCTTGGAATCACTGGCCTTTCTGAAACATTCAGAGCATCTGTCTTTGTCCTCTCATACTGAGTATCACAGAATTGGAAATCAGGTGATCTAGCCTACGGTTCAGGCTGTGCCTCAAACTGGTTGTATGACCAGGGACATCTCTCATAAATCTCTTGGGTTTACTTATTTTATGGCAAAATGGAGGGGTTAAATTAGATTGCTAAAGTTCCTTGTAGGCCTGCCCTAAAATTGTGTGAATTTAAAAACATCTGTTAATATATAAAAGACACATACTTTGAATTTAAGTAAACTATTGCTGTTACTTGGCAAAGAAGTTTTTGAATTTAACCCACAAATCATAGATCAGCTACATGTTCACCCATTGATATCCATCATGAGCACAATTCTAACTTTAAATTTTTTATATCTGATAACTAAAAAGCTAATTATTTTGCACACATCATTTTTTTTTTAAGAAAGATCCAAAGATGAAATACTTTGCAGATAATCAGAATGGCCAAATTCTCTTTTTTTTTCCCTAAAGTGTTAACATTTTTATCTCTAATGTGCTGTTTCACAGAGATACATAGAAAATCTAGTGCAAATAAATATCCAATTAAATGTTGCTACACAAAATAACTGGCCCACAGTTTAGATCCCACAGACATGCTAGGTAGAACATTATGAAGAATTTAACATGAGTATAAGATTAGTAGAATAAACATGACTGTGACTATTGCAAAATGATTTATTTCTTATTAAAAATAAATTGCCATTATAGAAGGAGGGAAAATAGGAAATAAAGGGTTTCCCTTTACCATGTATCTGATGGGCTGGTGACCATTGGCTAAGTGAAAGTGTTATCTCTGGAGATAATAAGAAAACTGAATACAATAAACTGAATACAATTGTTCCTTGAGGAGCTGTTGTTGACTTGAGCTTAGATATCTAAAGCATTATGCAGTTTCTGGTGACCAATATTCATGTCTTTATTTCCTCTCACACACAGTGCAGGATCATCTATTATGGACTTATTTTTGGCAGTAAATGAAAGAGTCATGTTATCATTAATTATGATAGCATAAGTTAATAATTACTTGAATATTTACTTTGTGTGAGTCTCTGAGATATAAAACTTTAATAATTACCATATTTTAACCTTCAAAACCCTAAATATGAGTATTGTCATTATCTCCAATGAGACAGTTAAAATTTAAGGATGATAATTAACTTGTCCAAGTTTATATATCCAGAAAGTGATTTTATTGATTCTTAAATTCATGTCTAGGTTAGTCTAAAGCCAATTCTTTTAATCAACATAGGATATTATTTAAAAATTAGATTGAAACAGTGTCAGAATGACCCAAGGAAACAAGGCCTGTAGGATCACAGGATGTGCTGTTGGCTGCGTTGTATTCACTGATTTGTTGTGTTCGGGTGTTTAAGTCTCCAGAATTATGAAACACTTCACTTGCCGTTTATCCCACAAATGGGCTAGCACAGTTGTGGAGTAATATGCTTTTGTCTGTTCCATTGGTAAATTTTATTTTCTAATATTTGAAATATAAATCTCCCCAAATATTTTCAAAACATAGTTGGGTGAGGATCCAAATGAAGTGGATGAACACGCAGATTGTACAAAGAGCAATTTCCAACATAATATTCCTTCAGGACTGAAGAAGAGGATGGATAGTGAAATTTTTTCCTCCTGTATTTGTTCCTAATTGACCTTTGTTCAAAATTCAAGTACCGAATATTAAAATAATTAAACAAGGGGACTATTAGACCAAGAAGGCTCTAATACTTTGGTAGTTCCAAGCAAGCCAAAAGTTGGAGCCAGAGTCCATGAAGCAGACGTAAGAAAATGAAACTTAAGAACAGCCAACTTGGCTTTCCCAAATAAGGCAACTGATTAAAGTGAAGTGATGTGAAGTGGCTCAGTCGTGTCCGACTCTTTGCGACCCCATGGACTGTAGCCCACCAGGCTCCTCCGTCCATGGGATTCTCCAGGCAAGAATACTGGAGTGGGTTGCCATTTCCTTCTCCAGGGGATCTTCCCACCCAGGGATTGAACCCAGGTCTCCCGCTTTGTAGGCATACGCTTTAACCTCTGAGCCACCTAAAGAGGCAACTGATTAAGCTATAACTAAAGAACTGGCCTGCTTTGTTTCACTGTCTTCTATACAAAAACAACCCATAAAAAAAAAAAAGAAAAACAACAGCCCTGACTCCTTTCCAGGAATACTCCTTCACTCTTTAAAAAAAAAAAAAAAAAGAATAGCTTTATTGAGAAATAATTCACAAAATAAAATACTTTCATTAAGAGTGTACAATTTAATAAATTTTCGATGTGACACTAAAAATATGTGCATCAATCACCACTTTTGTTTTGATGCTGCCAGATCAAATCTATGTAAGCTCCAGTAAACTGCTGAAAATTCTGATGTGCCTCCTTTTACCTTTAACATAATTTTCTGCCCCTTCTTCCCTACAGTGACTTTGTACCAAAAAAAAAAAAAAAAAAATTAGATCAGAGGAAGACAAGGGGCACAAATGGAAATGATGTTTTCCACTTACTATTAACAAAGAGAATAAAATTAAAGCCTTCCTAAAACAGGGCTTGGGAAGATATTTTATCTCTCTCAGATTTTAATTTAAAAATTGTTTATAAATAATTTCCTTTTCATTGTATGATTATCTAAATGTATGTGCATTTCCACTAATAAGAGATGCTCAGTACTTACATTTCTATAACTTAGTTCAAGTTGACCTTCTCATCTCTCTAATTCCACTAATTCTAACTTCATCAACTTTACTCTTGTTACCATATGTTTGCCTTTAAAAAAGTAAAAAGTAGAATATATTTCATTGCTTATAAAAGCAAATGTTACCAAAGAATTTAAGGAAATGGCTTTTCTAACAACACATAAAGCTCTTGCTTCTAAATGACAACAGGGCTGTAGGAAAATTGGAGAGGTGTTATTTGCACAACAAACACAGTAATTGTTTTTTCTGCGAGATTGGAAAGCCTGATAAATATCATGTTTATTTGCAAACCACCAACCATTTTTCTTGAATGTTATTATATTATTTGAATGAATATGCTGTCCAGAATTTTACCTGTGACATAATTTGAATTATCTCTGTAGATAAAAACCAATAGCTGAGCAGATTCCTTCAAAAGGTGTGATATATGAATTTATATAAGCTGTATATTAATGAGGAAATTTATTTTTTCAACAATATTTTTTAAACTCTGCATAAATATTTCCCTTTGATATAAGTGTTTAAGTAGCCAGATGAATGCTGACATATTTCTAATTATTCATTTCTAATGATAAAATATAGACATTTGTGAGTTATAGTTCTTCTGGGAGGGGAAATCTATGTTTTCACTTCATTATGGAAAAATTATCTGTTCTATAATTTACATAGAAAAATATTTTAAAATTAAACAACACATATTGTATTAAAAGTTACTTAAAACCAATAGATAATAGATTTCAAAAGACAGTGACATATTTTATTAGTGATAAGTTTCTTGGCTCCAGAAACTGTATTCCCATCTTAGATGCATCATATCCAATCTTTATTTATAAACTATGATTTGACAAATCTTATGAATATCTGGCTACTTTTCTAAAGATTCTTTTTCATCTGCCTTAATTCCTAAATCAGCAGTAATGATCATACATCAGGTGGCTAATATATACTCTTTGATGGACTAAGTTAAATCATTATAGTCCAAAAATTTTATTGCATTTTAAATGAGCTAGTCTTTTGATGATAAACCATTTACCTATTATATTTTCTTAGTCTTTTGTCATTCTACACTTTAATTTTTATTTCAACAATGTAATAGAAACAAGAAATCACTAGCAATTTACAGAGATGTGTGAATTATATAATAAATAAAAAATTATATATGATTAAAAGTATTTGTCATCTTTCAACTTTGATGAAAATTTTAGAATTATTAAATTTATTGCTTAGCCTGTTTTGTTCACATTTTTTGGTGTACTCATGTCAGAAACCTGAAGTATATTTAGATTTTACTTTTTTAAACAAGCAATCCCCAAATTTACATGCCTTAAAGTAATACAATTTTGATTTTTGTTCAATTATATTTCCTTACAAATTCAGAAAGACAGTTGCTCACTAATTACTAAGAAATACAGACAGATGGACTATCTACTCTCTTGGATGTTTCCCTCTCTGTGTCAGAGGGTCTAGTGCAGGCAATTGAATATCGGTCCTGAAAATGATACACAGAACTGATTTACCGGAAGGACATGAAAGTACCAAGCAATTACTAAGGAGCATGAAAAAGCAATGCTACCATGTTTTGAAGAAGACATAGAGCTATAATTACTTTTAGAGCACAAAATGGCTACTGCAGTTTTCATTACGGTTTTTGTTGCAATAATTTTATTATGCCTGTTATAATGGAGCAGCAGTGACTAAAAGTGCATATTCTAGGCCAGGAATGCTTAGGTTTTTTTTTTTTTAAGTTTCATAGCTTATATAAAAACTAACTCAAAATGGAAGCACAGACAATGTAAATGTGAAAAATTACATGTAAAATATTCAAAAATTTTATTTAAAAACATAGGGGAAAATTATTAGTATCTAAGGTTAGTCAGAGAGTTTTTATACCACTTGATTCCTAAAGAATGATCTATAAAAGGAAAAGTAGATAAATTGGACTTCACTAATTTTAAAAATTTTGCTATGTAAAAGACTGTTAAAACCATGAAAAGTCAAGCCGCAGAGTTGGAGAAATATTTTCAGACCACTTATCCAACAAAGAACTAGTATCTAGAATATATAGTGAACAGGAAGAAAAATATACAATTAGATATGGAAAAAATATATGAAAAAATATTTCACTGAAGAAGCAATATAGGAGGTAAATAAGAAAATTAAATGATGCTAAATGTCACTCAGTTCAGTTCAGTTCAGTCGCTCAGTCATGTCCGACTCTTTGCTACCCCATGAATCACAGCACGCCAGGCCTCCCCGTCCACCACCAACTTCCGAAGTTCACTCAAACTCACGTCCATCGAGTCAGTGATGCCATCCAGCCATCTCATCCTCCGTTGTCCCTTCTCCTCCTGCCCCCAATCCCTCCCAGCATCAGGGTCTTTTCCAACGAGTCAACTCTTCTCATGAGGTGGCCAAAGTACTGGAGGAATGCTTAGTTTTAAATCCTGACTTTAAATCCTGACTCTACCACTTAACTTGGAGAAGGCAATGGCAACCCACTCCAGTACTCTTGCCTGGAAAATTCCATGGATGCCGGAGCCTCGTAAGCTACAGTCCATGGGGTCTCAAAGTATTGGACACGACTGAGCAACTTCACTTTCTTTCTTTCTATAGTTTTTTTTTTTGGAGAAGGAACTGGCAACCCACTCCAGTGTTCTTGCCTGGAGAGCACTGGGGCCTGGTGGGCTACAGTCTATGGGGTTGCAAAGAGCTGGACACGACTAAGTAATTCACACACACACACACACACACACACCACTTAATTAACTATAAGTTGAGCAAGTTAGATTCTTTGTTCTTTCATTTTCTCATCTGAGTATATTCCTATCTTCTATGCAGTGTCATTCTGAATGTTAAATGTGGTAATATGTGTAAAATGCTTAGAACAGTGACTGGCATAGAAACTGTTATAATGTTGCCATGTGAGCTCAGTATAATGCCACAAAGTCACTTCTCAATGTCATTGTAGACTAGATTTATATTTTTCACGTCATTGTATATAAGTACTTCATGATTACTTGAAAGTGAAAGTGAAAGTTTCTTAGTTGTGTCCGACTCTTGGCGACCCCCTGGACTGTAGTCCATGGAATTCTCTAGGCCAGAATACCGGAGTGGTTAGCCTTTCCCTTCTCCAGGGGCTCTTCCCAACCCAGGGATTGAACCTGTGTCTCCCGCATTGCAGGCAGACGCTTTACCACCTGATCCACCAGGGAAGCCCAAGACTGACAGAGGCAGGTGCAAATAAGGATGAAGATGGGTAAGTCCTGGCCTGTTCTGATAGCAAGATTGCTCCCACATCTCCTGGAAGGAGACATCAATACGTGAGAAGTGAGGATACTCTTTCCGTAGCAAAGTGGTGAGTAGGCTCCTGATTCTGTCTTCCGTGGCAATAATTCTCAAAGCAGTGATAGGAGATTCCAGTTGGCAATAAGGAGGAATTAGCTCTTACTGCATTTTGATGGTTCATAAGAATAGTCACAAAATTACTGTGGAAATACTGGTATTACTCTAACTTTGAAATTTTAGTCTGTAAGATCATTTAGATATATTCTTTAGAAGGACAAATTCTTTGCCTTGTAGGAAATTTGATTTTTCATCAAAATTAATGACTGAATCACAACATGGATCATTAAACGTGATAATACCACTACAAAAGTAAGCATAACTATGAAGTAATGGTAGTAGAGTTCTGTAGTTCATAAAATAATATTGTTGACATTTCTTTAAAAAATTTTTTTTGTAAAGTATATATGAGCAGAATTCCAAACTTGATCTCTTTAAAAGTTAGCATTTGCTTGAAAATATGGATATGATGATATTATGGTAATATCATTGAGGTAAAATTTGCATTTATAATTATATTAGATTTGTTCATCAGTTGTACATTTATTAACTAAATTGTGATTTACTGAATAATACTAAAGGGACTAAATGTCTTGGTTTGGTATTATTAAGCCCCATACAAGCCTAAGTCAGTATATATACTGTGTATATATGTTCTGTAATCATATAGGCTTTATTTGAGGGAAAATCATATAGTAGAAAGAGAAGTACATGGTTATTAGGTATTTAGTATCTTTGACTAGGCCATCTGCAAAGTTCTTGTTGTTCATTTTGTAACTAGGTCCCTAGGCCACCTTCGAGCACATATTGGCACTGACTTGGATCTTTTACTGTTGGTTCTCCCTAGATCTCTAAATAGGACAGTGATAAGGAAAAACAGAACAAGGAAGTAAAAAAAAAAAAATCTGATCAGTAGTCCATCGTGATGCTCAATGAGGACCCCTGTGAACACTCTAGGCAAGACAAAAGTATCCAGCTGTTCTCATTCCTAGGGCCAGGTCTATGCTGCTAAAACTGGACTTGCTTGGAGCTTAGAACCCTAGTGAGAGGGACTGTTACTTCCTCCCATTCTATTTTCTTGTAATATGTGTTCAGTTCAGTTCAGTTCAGTCGCTCAGTCATGTCCAACTCTTTGCGACCCCATGAATCGCAGCACGCCAGGCCTCCCTGTCCATCACCAACTCCCGGAGTTCACTCAGACTCACGTCCATCAAGTCGGTGATGCCATCCAGCCATCTCATCCTCTGTCATCCCCTTTTCCTCCTGCCCCTAATCCCTCCCAGCATCACAGTCTTTTCCAATGAGTCAACTCTTTGCATGAGGTGGCCAAAGTACTGGAGTTTCAGCTTTAGCATCATTCCTTCCAAAGTACCCCCAGGGCTGATCTCCTTCAGAATGGACTGGTTGGATCTCCTTGCAGTCCAAGGGACTCTCAAGAGTCTTCTCCAACAACACAGTTCAAAAGCATCAATTCTTAGCTTTCTTCACAGTCGAACTCTCACATCCATACATGACCACTGGAAAAACCATAGCCTTGACTATGTGTTAGAATATGTAATATGTGTTAGAAATGTAATATGTGTTAGAAATGTAATATGTGTTAGAAATACCTAATAAGTGTGATTTAAACAGAGCAAGGTGTATATACCAGGTATGTTTACAGTATGAGTATGAAGGCTAAGTGGGCATGAAGATGTAGGGGCTTGGATGAAGTTGAGTTTAGATATGATGACCTTCGGTGAAGTTGCAATCAGGTTTGTAAGCAAAGAGAACTTTCCCACTTGGCACACACTACTCCATCTCCTGATAAGTTGATCTCACGTAGATTCTTCTCCTGGACTTTAGAGAAATAAAAACAACAAATCTCCAGTCAACCTATCGGAGTCTCTTATGATCAGCCTGTTGATCTAGATACATAAATTTCAAGCCATGTCTATATAATCCAAAAATATCAGGTCTGATTTTTAAATAGTCAATCATAATAATCCCAGAAATCCAAAGCTATGGTCAGGCTTCTGGGTTCATTTAAATGGGTATTTACTTGCAAATCAGTGAGCAAAATAAAAGCTGTTATGTGGTCCATCGTTTTAATATATGAATATTCAACTGGTCAAACCCATACATCAGTTGAGGTCACATTTACCACAGATTTTTTAAAAAGTTGGTCTTAGAGCTTTTGGATTTAAAAATTTAATTAAATTGCATTTAATAATTGTGGATCAGACTTATTTTAGATTTATTTTAGGAACAAGGACTAAGGAAGCTTAAGATCTATTTAAAGTGCAGACAAAATTCCCACAATAGCATCATAATGGATATCTTGTATGTACATTTTAAATGATTGGCAATTTAATTAATCCTGATCTATAGTAGTGAATTTTGTGATATTGGGAAGGTACCAAATTTTAATATTTTTGAACAACCCAAGCCTATATTAAATTTGTTAATATTTGAAAGATTTTCTTTCATTTTCATATGAATATCTAGTACAATCAAAAATTTGTAAATGTATGCATAAAGAAATAATTATGAGGCATACTTATTAGAAACATATATATATAGGTGTGTATCTATATGTATTTAGAATGACATTGAGATCACTTGAACTAATGAGATGAAATCAGAAAAAGATAATTTCAAATTCTATTAAAAGCATTAGAATATAAATGAAGAGGAAATAAAATTATTCAAAAGAATTCTCCTTCCTCTTAATTTATTAATGTATATACCCATCCATTTATTCTTTAAGTCAAGCAATATTTGATGAGATCTGGGTTGCAAAAATCAACATAATATTAAGACTGGCTTTGAGTTGCTTATAATATTCATCAAGCCCTGGGTTGCTGCTGCTAAGTCACTTTGTGACCCCATAGATGGCAGCCCACCAGGCCCTGGGTTAGTGGTGAATATACTTTAATGAAATGAGGAATGTCTAAATTTGGAGAATAACTTCTTGATAGCTTATAAGAACTTTGGATTTTGAGCCAATCATGACCCTGGTCACAGAATTCAAGCAGTGTAACTGTGGCTTAACTTGCTTTTTCTCAGCAATGCCTTTCCATTTACCCAGTGTATAAGAGAGGGAGTTCCTGTTATGGTACTCACACAGTAATGACTCTTTGCAACCCAGTGGACTGTTCAGTGCATGTAATTCTCCAGGACAGAATACTGGAGTGGGTAACCTCTCCCTTCTCCAGGGGATCGTCCCAACCCAGGAATTGAACCCAGGTCTCCCACATTGCAGGTGATTCTTTACCCTCTGAGCCACCAGGGAACCCCACACAGTGAAACACACACATTTGAATACAAAGTTTTTGAGAACCCTTGGGAAAACCTAGTAAGTGTTTAATTTTACCCTTATATTTTTCTCTATCACTTGGCTACTGCATAGATTTGGGTGATTTTTATATTCCATGCTTATTTTGGAGAAGGAAATGGCAACCCACTCCAGTGTTCTTGCCTGGAGAATCCCAGGGACAGCGGAGCCTGGTGGGCTGCCGTCTATGGGGTCGCACAGAGTCAGACATGACTGAAACGACTTAGCAGCAGCATGCTTATTTTAATAGAGAATTTTAGGTTACTGATTTAAATTATTTCTTTTCTAAAGTAAGTATTTAAAAAGTTACAAATTTCTCTCTATGCATGCCTTCATCTATGTGTTATTTTGAAATGTTACCAGATTCTAAAGATGTCAAACATGAATTCTGTCATGGCAGTTTGAGCATGGGTTGGAAAAGAATTTCCAGACACAGAGTGTTTCAGAAAGCAGCAAGGTTATTGAGAACAAAAAGCAGAGAAAATGTGGGTGTTGGAAGCACAGTATGCTGACCTCCTGACAGACCAGAGAGAGTCGACGCTTTTGTAAGCTAATAGTCAATTTTTGTAGCGTTAAGACAAAGAAAATTCCTTCTAGAAGGGTAGCATTAGGTGATTGGTTAGGTCAATATAGGGTGAGTACCAGGGTGACCATTTTTACCTAACATGGAGTTAGGAGCCTGGCTGGTAAGGATCAGGGGGCTTTTGGCAAGAGTTATAATGGGGTCAGTCATTTCTGGATATGACCTTGGTACGGGCCTCTGCACCTGTGACCTTGGTATGGGACTCCACAGATTATATTAGTAAACCTGTTTTATACAAATATAATTCAATAATCTCTGTTTACTGTTAAAAATAAAAATTAAGACTAGACAAGCTAAAGAACTAGTACTCAGAGCATGGTTGAGAGGCACTCCAGCCCCATGCATATACACATTTTATAGCAACCTCTGGAGAGTCCTCTTTCACCTTGAGGCACAGAGTAATGTATGGTTCTCACTTCTACTGCATCTAGCAGCCTGAAAAGGGCTTCACAAACACTCTAAAACTTTTTCTTCCTCCTCTTTTCCTCCTTTATATTTTGTTCAGCCTCTTGAACTTCACAGCTCTTAAGAGCCAATCTTTTTTTGGCAGGAAGCTGCATGAGTGATAATCCAGCAGAGCAGTGTCATCCACCTGAAGGATAGCACTGGAAATTGCATGACTTGTAAGGAAGGAAATTGTCACTTTCTGAATGGTGTTTCATCATGAGTCTAGGCCCGAGGACAGTTTCACACATACGGTTCCTCTCACACACACCCCAAATGATCCTGCTTCACGAACTTGAAGCTGTGTATGCTCATATAGCTATAGTGCAAAGGGTGATTTATATTGAATTAACATTCTCAAAAAGTCTTAAAGGTGAAAAACACTGTAAGTTGTTGGAGATAATTTGTTGGGGTTCTATATTAACGTTACTTATTTATTAACAAATTGCAGCCAGTGTCTAGCATTTGCTTAGATCTAAATATAGATAATTTCACTCTAATTCATAAAATAGGAACTTTATAAATGTACATTGGAGTTTTATTACTTTCAATATAAAATTTTTCAGTTATTTGAAAGCAGATTTTTAGTAGTGAAGGTGTCTTCAAATGATTAACTATTTGGCAAAAAGCCTAAGGCAAGCAGAATTTTAATACTGAAATATTAATTTCATAACACTATTCAGATATTTCAAAAATAAGTTAGATATATACTTTTAAGGGATCTGTTTATTGTGAAATAAGAGGTACTTTTTTTTTTTTTTTGGAAAAAGCAGTGGAATGGGACAAATTGATTTTAGACAAATTATGGATGTCCTGATAGTCTCTGACAGACCTTATTTACAAATGAAGATCTTATTGCTAAATTCTCTTCAGGTCATACAATTAGACTTTTATTTTTTAAATAGAAATTTCAATATTCTTAGTTCATAAGAATATTGAATATTAGAGTTATACATTTAAATCCTATTTAAATGTGATGTAAACTTTGAAGAAATGAGTAATTTCTTTTATATTATCTATGCTTCCCTGGTGGCTCAGATGGTAAAGTGTCTGCCCACAATGCGAGAGAACAGGGTTCAATCCCTAGGTCAGGAAGATCCCCTGGAGAAGGAAATGGCAAACCACTCCAATGCTCTTGCCTGGAAAATTCCATGGACGGAGGAGCCTGGTAGGCTACAGTCCATGGGGTCACAAAGAGTTGGATACAATTAAGTGACTTCACTTTCTTTGTTTATATTATACTTGAGTTTTTAATTATTTTATTATTGATTTATTTATTTATTTTTTACTTTACAATATTGTATGGTTTTGCCATACTTCAACATGAACCGCCACACGTGTACACATGTTCCCAATCCTTAACCACCCTCCCACCTCCCTCCCCATACCATCCTTCTGAGTCATCCCAGTGCACCAGCCCCAAGCATCCTATATCCTGCATCGAACCTAGACTGGTGATTCGTTTCTTATATGATATTATACATGTTTCAATGCCATTCTCCCAAATCATCCCACCCTCTCCCTCTCCCACAGAGTCCAAAAGACTGTTCTATACATCTGTGTCTCTTTTGCTGTCTCGCATACAGGGTTATCGTTACCATCTTTCTAAATTCCATATATATGCATTAGTATACTGTATCGGTGTTTTTCTTTCTGGCTTCCTTCACTCTGTATAATTGGTTCCAGTTTCATCCACCTCATTAGAACTGATTCAAATGTATTCTTTTTAATGGCTGAGTAATACTCCATTGTGTATATGTACCACGGCTTTCTTATCCATTCATCTGCTGCTGGACATCTAGGTTGCTTCCATGTCCTGGCTATTATAAACAGTGCTGCGATGAACATAGGGGTACACATGTCTCTTTCAATTCTGGTTTCCTCAGTGTGTATGCCCAGCAGTGGGATTGCTGGATCATAAGGCAGTTCTATTTCCAGTTTTTTAAGGAAGCCCCACACTGTTCTCCATAGTGGCTGTACTAGTTTGCATTCCCACCAATAGTGTAAGAGAGTTCCCATTTCTCCACACCCTCTCCAGCATTTATTGCTTGTAGACTTTTGGATCACAGCCATTCTGACTGGCGTGAAATGGTACCTCATTGTGGTTTTGATTTGCATTTCTCTGATAATGAGTGATGTTGAGCATCTTTTCATGTGTTAGCCATCTGTATGTCTTCTTTGGAGAAATATCTATTTAGTTCTTTGGCCCATTTTTTGACTGGGTCATTTATTTTTCTGGAATTGAGCTGCATAAGTTGCTTGTATATTTTTGAGATTAGTTGTTTGTCAGTTGCTTCATTTGCTATTATTTTCTCCCATTCCAAAGGCTGTCTTTTCACCTTGCTTATAGTTTCCTTTGTTGTGCAGAAGCTTTTAATTTTAATTAGGTCCCATTTGTTTATTTTTGCTTTTATTTCTAGTATTCTGGGAGGTGGGTCATAGAGGATCTTGCTGTGATTTATGTTGGAGAGTGTTTTTAATTTAAATTCTCTTCATTCATATAACTCAATTTTATATTAATATTTTTATATTTTCAAAGTCTTAGAAGAGCAATCATGTTCAGTGATCTCTCCCACAAAGTAGGTATATATATATATATTCACACACACACACACACACACACACATATATGTATATAATTTTATACATGAAGGAGTATGTCAAGGCTGTATATTGTCACCCTGCTTATTTAACTTATATGCAGAGTACATCAGGAGAAACGCTGGGCTGGAAGAAGCACAAGCTGGAATCAAGATTGCCGGGAGAAATATCAATCACCTCAGATATGCAGATGACACCACTCTTATGGCAGAAAGTAAAAAAGGAACTAAAGAGCCTCTTGATGAAAGTGAAAGAGGAGAGCGAAAAAGTTGGCTTAAAGCTCAACATTCAGAAAACTAATATCATGGCATCTGGTCCCATCACTTCATGGGAAATAGATGGAGAAACAGTGGAAACAGTGTCAGACTCTATTTTGGGGGGTTCTCAAATCACTGCAGATAGTGATTGCAGTCATGAAGTTAAAAGACACTTACTCGTTGGAAGAAAAGTTATGACCCACCTAGATAGCATATTGAAAAGAAGAGACATTACTTTGCCAACAAAGGTCTGTCTAGTCAAGGCTATGGTTTTTCCTGTGGTCATGTTTGGATGCAAGAGTTTGACTGTGAAGAAAGCTGAGTGCCAAAAAATTGCTTTTTTTTTTTTTACTTTTATTTTACTTTACAATATTGTATTGATTTTGCCACACATCAACATGAATCCGCCACGGGTGTACATCTGTTCCCAATCCCGGACCCCTCTCCCACCTGCCCCCCAACCCACACCATCCCTCTGGGTCAATGAATTGCCAGAATTTATGCTTTTGAACTGTGGTGTTGGAGAAGACTCTTGAGAGTCCCTTGGACTGCAAGGAGATCCAACCAGGCCATTCTGAAGGAGATCAACCCTGGGATTTCTTTGGAGGGAATGATGCTGAGGCTGAAACTCCGGTACTTTGGCCACCTCATGCGAAGAGTTGACTCATTGGAAAAGATTCTGATGCTGGGAGGATTGGAGGCAGGAGGAAAAGGGGATGACAGAGGATGAGATGGCTGGATGGCATCACCGACTCAATGGACGTGAGTTTGAGTGAACTCCGGGAGATGGTGATGGACAGGGAGGCCTGGCGTGCTGCGATTCATGGAGTTGCAAAGAGTCGGGCACCACTGAGGGACTGAATTGAACTGAACTGAAAGTAAATAATGTCTGATACATCATTTTAATTCTATTTTTTTTTCTTACTGGCTGCTATGTGAATTACGGCATGAACTGAATCATCATAATTCTTGATCAGATTAATACTAACTTAATTTCAGTAAATATAAAGGCATTGTAGCCATTCAGAAAATGTAAGTTTCTCCTTTCCACCTTAAAAAGTATAATCTTGGGTATTTCTGAGCCTTTCTGTTCTTTCTCTTGTTTCATCTTTTGCCACATCAGCTACCATAGCAAAAAAGAAACCAAGGGATCCATTGAGCCAACTTCCCTGGGATTAGATTTATCACTTTTCAATTTCATTGGTAGCTCTTACTTCTTGTAACAGATCACAGTTCAACTTCTGTTTCACATGAGCAATTCCAAAGACATCCAGGCATCAGGGCTTCAGCAACCCTATTTCTTCCTGTTTCTTTTCCCCAAACAACACTTTAGTCATGTTTCTGTGAATGGAGGTCATTTTAACAAATTCCATCATTGCTACTTTGCTGGAAGAACTCAAGGAACCTGAAGGCTATTATACTCATGGCTGTGAAATATTACAGAGAATGAATATACAACAGGATTGTTGTTATTGTTTAGTCACTAAGTTGTGTCTGACTTCTTGTGACCACTTAGACTGTAGCATGCCAGGCTCCTCTTTCTGTGGGATATCCCAGGCTAGAACACAAGTGGGTTGCCATTTCTTCACAAGGGATCTTCCTGACCCACTATTGAACATGTATCTCCTGCTCTGTAGGAGGATTTTAGTGACTGCAATTATACAGTTAGGATTCCAAAGAAAACAAGGATAAGCAAGGAGAAAAAAACTATTTGGCAGAGTCTGGGTGAATCCCACCACAGATTTTTTATGTGCTCTTCAAAGGGGCAACAGGGCATTCTCCTTCCTCCACCAGTGAAATGTACACTTCTGCACAGGAAAGTCTGTTTGAGACTCAGAGTCCAAGGTTTTATTAGGGGGTGGTCACACAGACACTCTGCCTAGCCACAACTACCAAAATTCAAGATTCCCAGAAGGAAAGCAAAGTACCATAAATCACATTGCCTGTACACACAGTTTATACAGAGCAGTACAGAGATTTGACCATTTTACAGAATGTTTCAAAGCCAAATTTCCTGAAACCAGCCAAGGGCCAGCTCTGCAAACAAGCCCTTCTAAGGATCAGCCTTGCTGTGTTAACTCTGTCCTGAACATCTTCTTATGCTGTCACTCAGTTCCCATTTGATGCTGTCTTTAATGCATGTTGTCCCATTATATTCTCCCAACAGTCTACTCTGATAGGTATTACTATTCTTCTTCTACTTTTCCAATGAGAAAACTGAGAATCAGAGAGAAAACTGATTTCAAAAGGTCATATAACTAGAAAGAGGTAGCAAGGTTTGTGGAGAAGGCAATGGCACCCCACTCCAGTACTCTTCCCTGGAAAATCCCATGGACAGAGGAGCCTGGTAGGCTATAGTCCATGGGGACACAAAGAGTCAGACACGACTGAGCGACTTCACTTTCACTTTTTCCTTTCATGCATTGGAGAAGGAAATGGCAACCCACTCCAGTGTTCTTGCCTGGAGAATCCCAGGGACAGGGGAGCCTGGTGGGCTGCCGTCTATGGGGTCGCAAAGAGTCAGACACGACTGAAACGACTTAGCAGCAGCAGCAGCAAGGTTTGACTTCAAAGCCAAGATTTTAATCATTAAATATATCCATATGGCATATCTTCAAAAAATATTTATTGAATGAGTGGATGCCAAGTGAACTGGGACTGGAGGATACCATATTATTTAATATAATCGTATATGTATAGAATCCTGAATTCTTATTTGAATTAAGTAAGGCTAAACATTACTTCTATTAGGCAGAAGAAAATCAAGAGCTGAAGTATATAGAAATATATTAGCTGCTCATTATTATGTAGAATTTAAATAAACTTTCTAACCCATTCCTTGCTAGCTTTCTACACCAGTAAATATGTGTCTCTCATTACAACTATGGTTTTTAAATGCTCTAATTAATATGTCCAAGCACTGTCAGAGACAGATTGCTTGCAATTGCTCGCAATTTTGGAAACAGATAAATCTCATTGTATTAAATATGTTATAATCACTTTTAAAATGCAGGTCAGTTGAGTTGGACAGCTTCTCTAGACTTCTTCAGGGGTGGATATTAATTCAGCCCACAGCAAATCTGCTGACACATCAAATCAAGGCAGAACCACAACTAACTAATGGCGAGCTAAAACTTCAGAGGTCTCACAGAAACAAATTCATTCAGACAATACTTATTTTTCTTTATTTTTCTACTGTAATACTAAATGGTAGCATCTGTACCGATAGCTGTACAGAAAAAGAAATATATTGGATATTAATCCAACAATTAATGTAATTTGGCAAGAGCAAAAATGTTCTTTACAATCCTTAAAATAATCCAATATTTGTCCCTAAAAGATAAGAACTAGAAATTCAGACATTGTCGTGGTGGTACCTAAAACATTTCTTTTAGTCTGTTGAGAATGTACAACAAGGAGTGTACTTTTAGAGTAAACAGGTTCAGAAAATGTTGCTATGAATTTTTTCTGATGTCTTTCTCTCTCCCCCAATGTTAGCAGATTTTAATAGTTAGTATAGGTTTTATTATTTGTTAATCTGTTAGACTAATCAGAGAAATGTTAATCAACACAATTAACGTATGCTGAGTGTCTACTATCAAATAAAAAGCTTTTTAGGTAGTTTAAGGTGGTGGAATTAGGGCTTAGAACTATTTAATTAAAGGATGCCCATTTTGTTGTTTACAAAACCTTTTTGAGTTAACAATTCTGATACATTTCCATGTCAACGATACCAACTATGCATTTTGTCACATAGATGAGTTTGTTCTGATAAACTGCTTGTAAGTAGCTCCTCTGATTCCAGTAATTTAACTTACATTCTCTTTGTTAAAATTTTGCTAGTTAAATCATTATGCAAATGGTACAAGGGGTGATCTTTGCTTTTTATTACTTTTAATTTTTCTTTCATCATTATCTATAGATAGTAGTCCATATAAAATTAAATATAATTCTGAAGAATACAAGACATACTTTTGTAGCAATGTTTTTAAATATTAACTTAAATTCCAACATGACATTTCACACAGAGAATTTTGAAGACTGAAGCTTTCAGTTTCATTTACGTAGTAATAAAAATGTTCTTGTTGGCAAATATTTTTCAACTTTAATGGTAAATGTACCTCATAGTTCTCAGGAAAAAAAAACCTAAGCTTGTGAAATCAGCTTAGAGATCAGTTTGTTCAAAGGCAATATCTTTGTCTTTGTAAATGTTACTATATTGATTAAAATTTTCATCTAAGTTTTATGGTTTGGCTTACAATGCCCTTTACAAACTCATGCCTCATGCATTCTGACTCAGTGTTTTAAAGAGTTGCCATGCTCTTTCATGATTCTATAACTTCTAATTATTTTATCTTCTGGAAATCTCCTTCTTCTATTCCTACACATCTTGAGACTCAATTCAAATTTGGATCCTAAAACTTCACAGTTTTTCCTTCATACTTTCTAATCTGGATTTAAGGTTGCATTTCAACATACTGAAAAGTATATTTTAAGTTGTGTAATTTCTGTGATTATAAATCTGTCTAATTTGATAGTTTGTGATCTCTAAGCAAATGTGGCCTGTTTTATTCATGTTTACATTATGTAAACCAAGTCTAGTAATTCTTCAATTATAGAAGTTGCTTGGGTAATTACATACATACTCACTCTTCTGTAAAGAGATTGAATTCAGAGTTTATATACAGTTTCATATATGGTTACTCTTGGAAATATTGATTAGCTGAGTGATTCCATAAGCTAAGCAGCACACCAGAATCACTTCTTTGCTATAAGCCCCTGTGCCTAGAATGTCTGAATCAGTAAATGATCCATGGGCCTAAGAATCTGTATTTCAACACAAATATCTGGTAATTCTCATGCAATGGCTTTTAGGAACAATGATTGAGAATGCTAATATGAAAACCATGAATTGATTCATGCTGACTTTCCTTTCATTTACTGATTCAATATATACTTATCAAGGCTAGAACTTGCAAGGTGTTGGGGATTTAATCAGTGAACAACAGAACTCTTGTGCTTACCCTTGGGTCCACAGTCTTGTGGCAGTAACAGACTCCAACTGATCATATCAATACAAATATAATTTTAAATGGAGTGATAAGTACTATGAAAGAAAATGAGACTCCTAACCAATGTTTTCAAAGACCAAGGAAAGCTTTGTTGAAAAATGTCATTAAATAAAAGACCATATAAAAATAAATAGAAGCTAATTAAGTAAAGAAGGCACAGGAATAAATTAGGTGACAAAAAAGCCTTTCAAGTAGAAGGGAACTCTTCTACACTCTGAGGCAGCAAGTTGGAGCTTGCCACTTTGAAAATTCAGAGTCTGGCTCAATGGGAATTTGTGGAGCGTAAGTTTAGCATGTATACGGGGAGGGATGAGGAATCGTTCAGTCTTACAAAGACAGGTTAAGGATTTTGATCATTATTCCAAAAATAATAGGAAGGATTTTAAAGGTTTAAGTAAAACAGTCACATGATTAAACTTACATTTTAGAAAGAATGCCAGCTACTGTGTGAAATCTTAGTGGGCTTGAGGTGGAGGATGGCTGGGATGGGAACAAAAGTGAGAGCAGATAGGTCAGAAGTTTATACAGAAAGCCAGGTGAAGAGTGATGTTCCCTTAGACCACAGTGAGAGTCAGAGAGAGACAAGTGGACATTGTCAAGATGCATTAAGAATTAAGGATTGCTCTCTGGTCCCTCAAAAATAAATATGTAAATAGTGCTGCAGTGAATATTGGGGAACATGTGCCTTTTTGAATTATGATTTTCTCAGGGTATACACCCAGGAGTAGTATTATTGGGTCATATGGTAGTTTTAGTTTTTTTTAAAATTTCCTCCACTGTTCATAGTGGCTGTACCAATTTACATCCCTATAAGAGGGTTCCCTTTCTCTGCATCCTCTCTGGAATGTATCGTTTGCAAATTTTTTGATGATACCCATTCCAACCAGTATGAGGTGATACCTCTTTGTCATTTTGATATGCATTTCTCTAATAATTAGTAATGTTGAGCATCTTTTCATGTGCCTCTTGGCCACCTGTATGTCCTCCTTTGAAGAAATGCCTTTTTCAAAACCTATTTGCAGGGCAGGAATAGAGACTCAGGCAAAGACAACAGACACAGATGTGTGGACGTGGCGGGGAGAGAGAAGAGGGACTGGGATGAACTGGGAGATTAGGATTGACATGTATACACTACCATGTGTAAAACAGACAGTCAATGGAAACCTGCTGTATAGAAGAGGGACGTCAGCTCTGTTCTCTGTGGTGACCTAAAGGGTGGGATGGCAGGGAGGCAGAGAGGTCCAAGAGGAAGGAGAAATGCATATACATCTAGTTGATTCATTTTGTTGTACAGCAGAAACAGAGACAACATTGTAAAGCAACTCTACCCCAATTAAAAAAGAAGTCTGTTTCCTAATTTCCTTTGAATGGGTAACTGATTTGTGTCACATAATAGAGGATTCAGGATGTGAGATTACCAAGTATTATTAAAATATGTACAGGGCATTGCACTCTTAGAATAGGAAATAACTTGAAATGGAAAATGCTTTGGAATTCAGAGAACTCTTGCCCTGACTCTGAGTTTCTCATTGACTTGTCACTTAAGTAAATCTCTCAAGCTCCTTGTTCCTCAATTCCTCATAAAAAAACTTGGGACAGTCTTGAGTAAATCCTAGTTGTGACATGGTTTCACTGTGTGAGACTATTTCTTATCTTTACTGGAAGGGTTTGGTGAACTTTTAGTATATGTGAATATAATTTAGAAAACTGACTTTAAAAGTTAATATTCAAATAAAATTTCTAGAAGTTCTACTTGATATACTACCATAAAATATGAATAATATCTTCATTTTGAGTTTTCAAGCAACATCTTTGCCACATTTTGTGATTTATTTCCTTGAAGTATTTTAGAGTGAAACTTATTACACACCCCCATACACACACACACACCAAATTCTTCCTCTTAAAATTAGGCTTCATGCTGAATGATAGCAATATAATTACTTCTATTTTTAATTAAAATATAGCTGATAAGAAGTAATTATTAAAATGATAATTTAATTTAATGGAAATATACATTTTACTTCAAGTGCTACATAGTCCTTAACTTCTTGGAAATGATTGGTAGGAATAAGCCTCAATACACAAATGTTTTTTCCATGGATGGAACCCATGTCTCCTCTAAAAGTTTCTTTTAGAATTAACCAATTATCTGTTTTTTAGCAATATAGTTATTCATTTGATTCATATTTATTGAGCATCTATAATATGCCATATATAAGTATGGTGCCCTAGAGGACATTATCTGGAGGATGCTATCAGGGAATATTTACCAGAGGATGTAGTGTGATTGGAATGTATTAGTTCCCTAGTCTGCTGTTAACAAAGTACCAAAAATAACAGGTGACTTAAAATAACAGAAATGTATTGCTCACAGTCTGGAGGCTAGAAGTCTAGGTGTCAGCAGGACCGTGAGAATCCTTCCTTGCCTCTTCTATCTTCTGGTGTTTGCAGGCAATCCTCGCATTCCTTGGCTTGTGAATGGATCACTTCAGTCTCGTGACCATAGTCTCCCTGTGGTTCTTAATGCTGTCTTCCCTCTGTGAATGTCTGGGTCCAAATACTCTTCCCCTTTAAAAATACTTATTTATTTGGTTGTGCTGGGTCCTCAGTGCTGTGAGCAGGCTTTCTCTCATTCCAGAGAGCTGAAGTTTCTCTTGATTGTGGTGCACAGGCTTCTCACTGAGGTGGCTTCTCTTGTTGTGGAGCATGGGCTCTAGGTGTGCAGGCTTCATGCGGTTGCAGCTTGTGGGCTCTTGAGCGCAGGGTCAGGAGTTGTGGTACGCAGGCTCAGTTGCTCTATGGCATGTGGAATCTTCCCCAACCAGGGATGGAACCCGTGTCTCCTGCAGTGGCAGGCAGATTCTTACCACTGTACCACCAGGGAAGTCTAAAATTTCCCCTTTCATAAAAACACTGGTCATACTGAATTAGGCTTGCCTTAATGGTCTCATTTTTCCTTGATTACTTCTGTGAAGACCCTATTTAGCAATTAGATCATATCCTGAAGTACTTGAGGATAGGTCTTCAGCATAACTTTCTGCAGCAAACACAATCCAACAATTGTTGTTTAGTTGCTAAGTCATGTCAAACTCTCCATGACCCCATGTACTGAAGCCTGTGAAGCTCCACTGTTCATGGGATTTCCCAGGAAAGAATACTGGAGGTGGTGACCATTTCCTTCTCTAGGGGATATTCTCCACCCAGGGATTGAACTCAAGTCTCCCACATTGGCAGGTGGATTATTTATTACTGAGCCACCAGGGAGGTCCAGTGCAATCACAGCAAGGAGTAAAAGTGAAGGAGCAAGAGAATTCCATAGTTAAATGAGCTGTGTACCATTACTGACTTGAAATTCACTTGGAAAATAAAAAAGTAAAATGTGACTCATCAAACAGGATCCTTTTGTATTCTTTAGAATAGCATCCCTAACTGCTTTGATTACTCTTACAGGATGGAAGAGGGTTTTAACTAATGGTATATTATATGAAGCTCAAGAATATTTCTAGCACCCACAGCTGGAGAGTTCCTTCTCTTCCTTCTTTCCTCCCCTTTCTTGCTCTCAGCTGCCTCTCTATACCATCATTGATTATAGAAGGGGTAAATGGAGTGTTTTAGTCTAAGAGCTCATCCTCTAGGCAGGGGTCCCATGGCTTGCAGTGAGATCCCCAGGACAGCAGATGACCATGTCTGACACATGACTGGACATTCTTCACTAACTTCAACTCTAGCCCTTTCTGTTTATCTCAAGAGTAAATCAGAGTGTATGGGAGTGAAAGAGAGCTTATTAAAAACATATCCCTCATATACAACATAACACATACTTATTTTTAAAGTAAATTCTTGAAATGGCAGTACTTGGACAGCCATTATTTTTCCATGCCTTGATAGACATCGGAACCTTTAGAAACACCAGACTCACTCTCCATTCTTGAAACCATGACAGTTCATTTATTTCAATTCATTCATTATTTTTCTATCCATCAATTCAACTCACATTTAATTGGTGCTTGACAGATGCCCAGCATTATGCTAGTTATGAAGCTATGGACCTTGCCCTTAAGTAGTTTGCAGTCTAGAAATAAGCCCACTGGAGAGCATGAGATAACCATCATTCTGTCTTGATAATGCTGACCACACCCCTAAGCAGAAACATCTGAAAAATAGAAGGCAGTGTCAAAAATGGCCATGTAAAATTTATATCATCCATAAACAAGTTGCATTTCTAAGCATTTTCCTAATAACTAGTCTAGCAAACCTCCACAAATAAATACATTTATATTTTTGGTAAATTTTAATTAAAAATGTTTCTCTGGACTTTGTTTATTCAGGTCTTTGGAGGATAAGAATTTGATTCTAGGAACAGGAGTTTATATGCCTGCATTGGGCCTCACATTTTGTATTAACGTGAATGACTGTATTGATTTGAAGAAATGTCATTATATATAAAGTGAGCATAGAAAAAATTTGCTGTTAAAAAAAAGTCTGTGGGTTTTTACGTTCAGGGATTAGAAAGTTGTGAAGGGGCAATACATGGGCAATAAAAGGAAATTTAGGAATCAAAGATGGGAAAAAATGGTGGTTTTCAAAGATATTCTGATTAATGAATGGTAGGAAGAGATGGAATATTTTAAAGCAGGGGGGATATGAGCTGATACAAATGTCCACAACCTAACATATGCTGTCCCAGACACTCAGGATGCATAGAACACCATGATCCATTTTAAATGTAAGTGGCAGAATTAATGTCTTCCCAGTTCAGTGCTTGTGGGGTGCCCAGCAAGGTTACTGTCAATGGTATTATCTGCTCTGCATTTAGAAAAACAAAAATTTCTTCAAAACAATATTTTCCATGAGAAATGGGGTCAAAAATTATATAACCATTATTTGGGGCAAAATTGTAAAACAGTGTTACAGAAAATGTATGAGGACTATACACAGTGTAGTATGATTCTTATCTTTAGCCCACTAAAATTGTCTGCTGCTCTTTTTTGAGGACGGGGTAGAAAGTCAGGAGAATTAAACATGCTCTGTCTTATGTTAAATTAAAACCTATGAGCACATCTTCTGATCTCTATACCCACTGAAAATATTTCATGTACCTGTCCTTGACTTGGGCAGGTAAACTCTATGAGAAAATTCATAAACATTGTTAAAAAGATTCAAGTAGCAGCTCATTTGTTAATGATTCTGGATAATAAAATATCTTCAAAGTGTGAGGGTTGGAATAGATGAAAAATGAAAGTGTAAGTTCAGGGGGAAAAATCCAGTTTTGAAACTAGTACATCATATTGAAAGGTTAATTGCTTCCCAATAGCTCTCATAAGATGTACTTGAGAGATTTCTACACATTTACTAAGGTAACCTTACCTTGTTATGGAAAAGAGCAAGAGAACCCTTAAAGTCTTTGGTACATCAAAACTATATTTTACTAACTTAACCCTGAAAGTTACCTTTTCCCAAATTTTGGCTTCCCTGCTGGCTCAGATGGTAAAGAATCTGCCTGCCATGCAGGAGACTCAGGTTTAATCCCTGGGTCGGGAAGATTCCCCTGGAGGAGGACATGGCAACCCACTCCAGTATTCTTGCCTGGAAATCCCGTGGACAGAGGAGCCTGGTGAGCTACAGTCCCTGGCATCACAAAGAGCTGGACACAACTAAGCAACTAACACCTTCACTTTTCACTTAGGTTTCAGCAGAATCAAAGGTAGCCATGGCACATAAATATTAGTGATTTAATTTCAACTAAACACAAAACCCTGGTGGCTCAGTTGGTAAAGAATCCACCTGCAATGCAGCAGACCTGGGTTTGATCCCTGGGTTGGGAAGATCCCCTGGAGGAGGGCATGACAACCCACTCCAATATTCTTGCCTGGAGAATTCCACTGAAACTGGAGCCTGTTGGGGTACAGTTCATGGGGTCGCAAAGAGTCGGACATGACTGAGCGACTCACAGCACGCACATAAAACAAGTATTTGTACTACAATCTAAGTAAAAAAAATTGTATAAGTAAAATTATTAATATTTTCTTTATAGTCTAGGAAAAGAGACTAGCTGTTATGAAGTGAATGGCTATTAAAAAAATCTGTTCAGAGATATGCATGGCGTTAAAAACAGTTACATATCTCCCTGAAAAAGCCATTTGAACTATGTAAACTGGAAGGGAAAGTTTTCATGGTTAACATTCCATTCATTTCCCTGAATGAATACATAGAAACTTACCCTGTAGCTCTTTCACTCTGCCCCTATTCAAGATATTAATGAGTTTCCCTGAACCCAATGGCCAGAGGATAAAACTTAAAGTACATGATGATTAGTCCTAATCCAAATGTAGTCATGGGGTTCAGTGTTGGTGCTAAAATTCTCTGTTTATACATAACTCCTCAGTGAGAAAAATCCCTCAGCCTAGACGGGGTGAACATTTTCACCAAATTTTAGAAAACATTAGATTTTTATGGAACTCCCCAAAAATTATGCTTTGAACTATAACAGATTGTTAACCTGACATGGCATAACAGTCTCTTGTAACTGTGTCTGAAATACCTATTACAATAAAGGCTCACTAATGTATGTCTATGTGAAAGAATTGATTATTAGCTGGTTTAGCAGTTTTCAATCAATTGGTCTTTTCCTATACAGTAATACATAAGTTTTTAATGAATTTAGCAATTTACTCTATGGTTTTCTTCCCATAGAGCAGTGAGTTATGATATAACACAGGCAAGCAAGATAAATCTCCCACTGATGATGGCTGATTTATAACAAGGCTTTGTAGATTGAATATTCATGTTACAAAAAGTTCTTTTAAACATAAATGATATATAATGACATCGATAACTCATTTCTCTTCTTTTCCTTCTCTTCACTGCAACACTGGTATATTTCTTTCTTCTGCTTTCACTTTTATATTCCTAATTTACAGTTTCTTGAAAAGGAAAATATATTTTAACGTGCAGTGAGGTATGTGCATGCTATGTGTATATGTATATGATTATATCATTGTAATCAGAGTAGCTGATTAAATATTGACTGGAGCATAGCAAGATTAACATTTGAGTTTAGGAATAAAACATTTCAATTACCACAGATCCTCAAAGAGTAAACAACTGATATAAAAGCTTACATGCCCACCATGTAAATCTTTGATGATAAGGAGGAAGGTTTTTTCTTTTCTGTATTTCAGGATCTAAAATGTCTTCTTGGTGTTTTCCATTGTATTTAATTTTTAACCCTTTAACAGACAATCAAATTGATTTGGGTATGGATGTGAGAGTTGGACTGTGAAGAAAGTTGAGTGCCAAAGAATTGATGCTTTGAACTGTGGTGTTGGAGAAGACTCTTGAGAGTCCCTTGGACTGCAAGGAGATCCAACCAGTCCATTCTAAAGATCAGTCCTGGGTGTTCATTGGAAGGACTGATGCTAAAGCTGAAACTCCAATACTTTGGCCACCTCATGCGAAGAGCTGACTCATTGGAAAAGACTCTGATGCTGGGAGGGATTGGGGGCAGGAGGAGAAGGGGACAACAGAGGATGAGATGGCTGGATGGCATCACCGACTCAATGCACGTGAGTCTGAGTAAACTCCGGGAGTTGGTGATGGACAGGAAGGCCTGGTGTGCTGCGATTCATGGGGTTGCAAACAGTCGGACATGACTGAGCGACTGAACTGACTGACCAAGAACACTGGAAGATATTCAGTATTTTTTTCTTTCAGTTTTGTGATTAATATCTGTCCCAGACAGCATTTGTAAACTGGGAAATTTTATATAATCTGAGTTTCTAGATTTTTATGGAAATCAGAAGGTTGCAACATTAAGCCTATTCTTCATAATAATAATAAAAGAAAACTAAATCATTCTCATAAAGCATCTTTCAGCAAGAAAGTGAACATCCCTCCCTAACTTTAAATGGTTAATTTAACAATTTCAAATGGTTTTAAAAGCCAGAGAGGCAAAGCACATAAGTGAGGTCAGTCAAACCCAACATATTAGGGTGCTCCAAGCTGCAGCAAATGCATGTCCTTTCTTCCAGAAATAAAAGGCTATTTGCACTATTTAAGTGTCTATTACAAGGGAATACTGTCTCAAGGTTGCCACAGCTGAGTTTTCAAGAAAAATTAGGAAATTCTGGTTATTCTGTGGGGTTTTGCAGTTTTCATGCACTTTGTGGGTCAAATGTTGGTTGACTGGATCAAGCATGAGACCAACAGTTTGCTACCCCTAAGGCAGAAGATTGTTCTTAACAAATGTTTATTCAGGGGGATTTCAGACATATATTAAAGTGGACAGAATGGTATATGATACTTTCTTGTGCCCAACAAACATATCTGGCTAGTCATGCCAGATATCTCATGAATGCCATCCACTACTCCCAAACTGTATTGTTTAGAGGCAGATCACCAACATAGTATCATATCATTTGTAAGTATTTCAGACTACATTAGAGGTTTGGGGGGTGAATGAAATGGTAATATGTTTCAGTAAAAATAATATTTCTTCCAGGTCATTTGAACAAAACTGACCACGAATGGTTTATCTGATAAATCATCTAAGTTGAGAAAACTTGCTGTGCATTCTAATTTTGAGCAAAATTACTAAAAAATTCAGTACAGTTTCTAAAACTCAAGAAACAATATGGTTGACCTTTTGGATTCCTGTCTCTTTCTGTTGTCTTATATCAGTGAGACTAAAATAAGATTTATCTTGATAGATGTATGTTGATTTTGGTACCACGTTGGGTAGAACTTGTAAGAAAACTTTCCATTGTGATTCCAGATTCTGGTTCATTTATAATCATTGTTAGAGACTCATAATGAAAATTCTAGTATCTTGTTGACATCTATATGAGCAGGAACAGAATTCATGATAGGGAAGCATCTGCTTGTGTTTTACAGACAAAACCATGATAATTAAGGTCCTCACTCAGCTGATAACTAGAGCATGTGAAGTGTTTATCCTCTCTGTGATTTCCTTGTTCTTAAAATTAGCACTGTGTAAATCCAGCATAAGTATTCTGAATGTGATGGATAGTTTTAATGAATACCCGTCTGAATTCTACTGCTTATAGATATCCATAAAGAGGTGGTGAAACTTGAGTATAGGCTGCTCTTATTTCCAATTCATATTGTGAAACACTAACACTATGTACATGAATTTTCTGATTTTTAAAAAATCATGGTTATATTAAGTGCAAATCTGTTTTTACCACAAATGTAAGAAAGTAGATATCTCCAGAAACCCCATTAGAAATTTATATGAATAAATGTAGCAGAATAAAATTATTTGCTATTCTGAATAATGTTTTTAGAATATGCATGTATTATGCAAGGCATTTTACATTCAAGACTGCTTTGTCCCTAGACAGTATGCACTAAATAAAAGTATATTAAAATGTTTTAAAAGGAAGAAATTTCATAAAATTAGTATGTGTTTATTCACAGGATGTGGATATTATAATAATTTTTCCTGGTTTTATGCCACAATTTAAAAATGAAACTATAATAATCATTCTTTTTTCCTTCATTTTCAGATTGAACTGAAGTGTTGAACTTCATTAACCTTGTTGGAAACTTAGAAATATAATAAAACTGCTTTTGAATGCCCTCTTTAACCTATAATTTAGATGAAACTGAATTTCAAAGCAAAATGGAATTGAATCCAGACAACACATACATTTGTGGAATTAAGAACCTAGTGTAATTTCATGCCGTGGTGACTTTATCAGACTTGCAACAGCATAGGGGTAATACTCTTCGGGAGAATAGCAAGTATTTAATATAATCACAAACCTTCCATTTAATTACATTTATATAAACCAAACTTTATACCATTTCTGGAGTCTAAACCAAGATATTCAGCATATCCATCTAGCAGGAGTCAGACACATCAGTGGCCTGCTCAGAGCATCCCTTGGGTGATAAGAGAAAATGGGGAGGACAGAAGAATTGGTTCTGTTTAGGTGGCTGCCTTCTCTGTTACCACTATTCTCACCAAAACTCCATCATGTACCTGTCAATCATTCTAATAAGATGCACCTGGCCAACTAATTGAGTGATGCTAGAATGTTCAGACCTACCTACATTGTCAATAATGCCCTGGATTTCAGGCAGGGAAGTATCATAACTAGATGCTGGCATATAGCAAAAGGAGGCTGAATGGCAGATAAGACACTAATAACAGGAACTGGTTTATACAAGCACAAAGAAACAGCCTTTCCAGACTCTTCTCGCTGCTCATTTGCTTTAACTTTGCTGAGAATGATAGTTTCTGTTTTAAATAGAAATGAGAGAGAGACCTGCTGGGAGAAGAAGCTTGTTTCTCTCTTAAAATCAGTTTTGATTTGAATTAGGGAAGAACATGTGAATATCACTGGAAGCTATACCACTGATGTTTGAGAGTGAGAATGTGATATTAAACACGCTTAACAAAAAATGTAATACAATTGATTAATATATTACATTTTTTGAGAAATGATTCATATTTGATATGGTCCTCATGTAACTTATTTTAGTTACATCAAATATTTATGAAAATATATAAAATATTTACTATGTGGCTACTTTACCTTATTTTTATTTCCTCAAGATATAATGAATACATAGTTTCAGCTACATCATTCTAGAAAATAGATCAATATATCTATAATAATTATGCAAATTTATGAAAAAATTCTCATATGAAAGTATTTTACTTTGTAGCATATGGGCATTGTGATACTTTTCCAACCACTGAATTGCAGTATCTCTGGGCTGAACAACTTGAGAACCTATAAGAGCAGTACATGAAAGAAAAGAAATTACTTCTCCAACCTGGAATTTGAGAGTGATTTTAGGTATGCCAAATTTAATTATCCTCAAAAGAATTGGGCCAGGAGGCAAACCTTTATTCTCATGAGAAGCCCAATAGTGTTTTTTTAAATGATCACAATGAAGGGAATGTGGATTTTCCACATTATCTCTGTACAATTTCTTCCCTAGAACAGCATTATCTCTTCCAGGAGCATTCAAATACACACAGTGATTTTGTGTAATGAGTCTGTTATTTTTTTTGACCGTTTTCTGCCCAACTGACCAGGACTTGTTTAATGAGTTTAACAGCATAGTATGTGTATCACACCTTGTTGTGCATTTATAAATCAGCACTTTTCTGTCACATGGACATTTTAGAGACTGCCATACCCAAAAAGTACACATCACCAATCTTATTTGCCACTGTCTTTAAAAAATATGCAGCTTTGCACAGGATAAAGGGAAGTTTTTATTCTGTTCATTTGAGGAATCTATATTTATTCTCTTTGTGTGTTCCTAGACTCTGGACTGGAGAAGGCAATGGCCCCCCACTCCACTACTCTTGCCTGGAAAATCCCATGGACAGAGGAGCCTGGTAGGCTGCAGTCCATGGGGTCGCTGAGTTGGACACGACTGAGCGACTTCATTTTCACTCTCACTTTCATGCATTGGAGAAGGAAATGACAGCACACTCCAGTGTTCTTGCCTGGAGAATCCCAGGGATGGGGGAGCCTGATGGGCTGCCATCTATGGGGTCGCACAGAGTCGGACATGACTGGAGCAACTTAGCAGCAGCAGCAGACTCTGGACTATTTTTTAAGGAAAAGAGTTTAAACTGTTTGTGACTAAAGTGAAACAGGAAGTATAAATGCTGAGGCATAAATGTCTGAGGGCTATAGTGAGAGTGAAAGTCGCTTAGTCCTGTCTGACCCTTTGCAACCCCATGAACTATACAGTCCCCGGAATTCTCCAGGCCAGAGTACGGGAGTAGGTAGCCTTTCCCTTCTCCAGGGGATCTTCCCAACCCAGGGACTGAAGCCTGGTCTCCCGCATTGCAGGAGGATTCTTTACCAGCTGAGCCACAAGGGAAGCCCCTGAGAGCTGTAGGAGACTCACATTCTCTGATCTCTCACTAAGGTGTTCCTGTGAAATGTTGCTTAACACTGATCATTCATTCTTTCCAATGAAGAACCAAAAGTTTGTTTGTTCTACTTCATTGTGTTTAGAGATTAAGGGCGTCTTCAAAACAGCTCAAGGATTTTTTCTTTTTATCACCTCGAATGCACATTTTTGTCAAAGGTTTACAGTTTTTGTTTTGTTTATATTACCTTTTAGAAGAATTCACACAGGTAGATAGTAAAATTTCAACACTGTTAAGGTACTTTAAAAGCTGCTTTTTACTGCTATCTTCTTTAAGTGTAGGTTATTATCAAACAGCTCTTAGGAAACTTCACTGAGACTTCTTTTACAAAACAAAAGATATATAGCAATATCAATAATGTCTATGAAGCATGTGTAAATTGTCTATATAATAGCATGTATCCTAGTTTTCAACTATAATAATTATAAAAGTTATTTTCTTTCAACATTTGCAATTTATCATTTCTTATTTTAATTATGTGACATTTTGTGAGGTGCATATTGGTTTTCTTCACCCCATCCTTATTTTACATCACTTAGTTTCTTCCATCATTTACACCTCATATCCTTAAACTCAAGATCAGCAGACATCATAAGATTGTTTCAGTAAGCATAAATTAACATCAGTTTGAAAAGCAAAGAAATATCTATGCAAATTTTCAAAATTATTTTATCTCAAGCTATGATAAACTATACATTTTATGCTTTTATATGCCTCATGCATTTCTGAATGATATTTATCATATACAACTACTGTTGGAAGATGGAATGAGAATATTTCCGCAATAGCCCTCTGATCTGATGAGACCTTGAAAAGCATCAGTCTACTCCATAATGTGGTAAAATCAGAGCTAAAGAACCCAGGATAAAAAGTGATTTGTGTGTGCGATGATTTCTATAAAGTTTTCAAGCCTCTCATTGTAAATACTTTAGCTGCCTGATATGCCTCACCATCTTTCGTCATGTATGAATTGTCATGTATGAATTTAACTTGCAATTAAAGCCCATTTTCATATTTCAGAAAATATGGTGAACAGCTGTTCCCTTCTCTTCTTATAATCACCATACATTTTCTAGCATTTCATTATTGTCACCTACTTTGTTTAGCTTACTTTCTGGCACTGAATTTTCTCTTTATTTATTTATTTATTTTTAGGAGCAAAATGAGGCACAAGTACTCATATCTCTTTTCTAATACCTATAAAAACTCCATTCCCAACGTAGCCTTCTGTAGTACTTTTATCCCTTTTTCATCTTTCATATTATATATCCTACCTGGCCAAGGCCAATGAGTGTTCATCCATTTTTACATTTAGTGAATACTTTGAAATGATTCCTCTGTACCAGTCACTGTCCTTAGCATAGAAATATGGCATTGATCAAAAGAGACAAAGTCCCTGTCCTTATGGAGTTTACAGTCTAGTAGGAAAGGTAGATATTTAAACCAATAAACTATAGTTCACGTGGTGATAAACTTAATCACTAGAGTTAATGCAGCAGACCCCTCTGCTATCTTCAGGGAGGCTTGCTTGTGTGGATGACCCTTGGCTGGCTCTGAGAACTCAGCCTTTGGAAAATTCCCTGTGCTACTGATTGGTAAAGTTGTTTTCAATGCCTGTGGCACCGAAATACTGTACCAGTTTGTCTGTGCAAACAATATGATATATGGTGGACACCTGTTTTTCTCTGGGTCTGGAATTTCAGTAATCATGGCTGGCTGCTTGCACAACTGCTATATGCCTATGCGAGCAGCCCTCTCTATAAAACCTGGATTCTGAGGCTCAAGCTGGCTACCCAGGACAGAAACACCTATGCAGACTTTAGAAACCTGATTTCCTCCAGACTCACCATTTTTTTTCCAATGTTAAATCTGCTGTTTTCAGTGTAATAAAATTTACAGTAAAACTTCACATAAACCTTTTAATATAATAAAGCATAACTTTGAGAATAACTGTTTCCAGTCCTGTGAGTCCTTTCAGCAAATTACTGAATTAATGGTTGGTCAAAAGACTCTCCTCAAAACAATGCCTATTTTAAAATGTATCAATGTGGACTTCTCTGTGATCCAGTGGTTAAGAATCCGCTTGCCAATGCAGAAGACACAGATTCAGTCCCTGCCAGGGGAAGAGTCCACACGCCACAGGAAAACTAAGCCCGTGTGTCCTGACTACTTAAGCCCGCATGCCCCCGAGTCTGCGCGCAGCAACAAGGGAAGGCACTGCCGTGAGAAGTCCGCACACAACTAGAGAGTCGCCCCGACTCCACAGCTGGGGTAAGCCCGCGGACAGCAACGAAGACCCAGGGCAGCCAGGAAAAATAAATACAATATCATGTAAGAATCGAATTGCCAGTCTATGTCCGATGCAGGATACGGCACGCTTGGGGCTGGTACACGGGGATGACCCAGAGAGATGTTGTGGGGAGGGGGGTGGGAGGGGGGTTCATGTTTGGGAACGCATGTACACCCGTGGTGGATTCATGTCAATGTATGGCAAAACCAATACAGAATTGTAAAGTAAAATAAAAAATAAATAAATAAAAGTGAGCCCCCAAAAAAACATAAAATAAAATAAAACGTTTGAAAAATGAAAAAAAAAATAAAAATTAAAAAGTGGCAAAGGACAAGTTTAAGGAATGATAGAAATATATCTCAGACAGGATTGTCAGGAAGGCTGTAAGAAGGGAGCATTCCAGCAGAGGCCTGAATGAAATGAAGGACCAAGTAAGGCGAACATGTGAGGGAAGAATGTTCTAGCTGGAGGCAAGAGAAAGTGCAAAGCTCACGGGATAGCTCCGGTGTGGCTAAAGCTAAATGAGTGAGGTGGAGAGATGTCTGATACAGCTTAGAGAGAGAGTCTGGCACAGACAAATCAAAGGAAAACTTGTGAAATCTTACTTCTCAAGACTTAAGAAATGAAAGAATATATTTTAATGATTTCTACTGAGAAAGAGAGGTCATATTTTGGAAGTGCAACTTCTCTCACTGAAAGAATTTAAAAATGTACCTCAATAAGGGGCACTGTGGTGAAATTCTATAAATAAGAGAATTAAACATTTTCTCTTGGTGTAAAATGAATAAAATTCATATAAGTAAGATTAATGGTCCATAGACAAACGCCCCAAATTACCTAAATATGTGACTACAGACTTCAAAAAGAAGAAACACTCAAGTCAGATATGTTTAAAGGATATTAAACAAACACACTATTTGAGAACTCACAGAACACTTTATTCACCAAAATGAAGCACCGGAGCACCATAGCAAACCATCTGGACCAAGGAGAGCACGTTTGCTTTACAGCAAATAGAGAGTACATCTATGACCTTGGGACCCAACGGTCCTATTAAATACTACACAGTCCAGAAGCTTCCAGGCTATGTGAGTAATGAAACAGACTTCTGAAGGTGCCTGTGAAGTATCAGTTTGAAGATGACACTGCTAGCACAGGAAGCCAGTCTTTAGAGTGTGATGTCCACCTGGTGCAAGGCAGCTGGTCCTTATTAAGTCTATGCTTTATCTCCAAGAATGCCTGACCATGGCACTGACTGATGACCAAAATAAGGATGAAGTGTAGCATCTGGTAATTTATAATAATCTGTTTGAAATCTGAAGTCCCCTAAGGTACCCCGTACCACCTTATTTACACTGTATATAACATTTTACTGAAGGGTAGTTTGCACATGATTTAACTTGCTACATAGACCAGTGCAGTACAAGCACCCCCTGGTAAACTAATACTTTGACTTTTCTGAGAGCAAAATAATTTGCATGTATCTTGGTAGTTCAAATTCTCAAGATGAAGTGCATTCTGTGCAAAGGACCCAGGGAGCTGAGCTTGGAAATTTTCAATCTTTCTACGTTTGCCTGCACTTTCCTTCTCATGCTATATCACATCTTTTACCATTAGTGAAGCCTATGTGAGTATACCTTGTCAATTTTCAGCAATTATCTGATCCTGTGTAATTTCTGAACATTGTAAATTAACAACCATTTTATGATGCTCTGTTCAAAAAATGTAGTGAGTGGTCTGAGAACCAAAAGGTGAAACTGAGTGGTCAGCTTACTCATAAACAATGCTCTCATAAAGAACAACTATTTATTTATTAAGTAATTTAATAAATATTCATTGATGTTAATAACAGACATTGTCACACAATGTCAAGTGATAAGGATACTATGGTGAAAAAGGGCACACAGTTCTGCACTCATAAAACTTGTAATCTAATCAGAGAGTAGATGTTAAACAACTTATAGTATTTGAGAACTATTAAAATAAGTTCCATAAACATATTATTTTTTATGTTCACTTGTGGGCTTCCCAGGTGGTGCTAGTGGTAAAGAACCCACCTACCAAAGCAGGAGACAAAAGAGGTGCAGGTTCAATCCTTGGGTCTGGAAGATCCCCTGGAGGAGGGCATGGCAACCCGCTCCAGGATTCTTGCCTGGAGAATCCCATGGACAGAGGGATCCTGGCGGGCTACTGTCCATAGGGTGACAGAGTTGGACACAACTGAAGTTACTTAGCATTCACACATGCTCATTCGCCCAACCAATAATCACTGAAAATGAATTTCTAATCTTTTCTAGGCCTCACGTGATATGTATGTGACATATTCATATTTAATATATCCTATTATTAAATTTGAAATGCATGATATTTAGGCTTCAAAAGTTTTCCTGTAAATGATTAAGAGCTCTAAGCATGTTTTGAGGAGCTATTAGTGAAAAAGTAATACTTATTTTTCAGTTTACTAGCCTTTTCAAAGTCATCTTCAGAAGGAGAAAACACCACAGGTAATGATGAAAAATGTGAATTTAATCAAGAAATGAAATATTTATATATTAAGCAAGGCATTGCATATGTTCAAACAAGAAGCCTCTGCATAACTTTAATCTCTTTCTAAGGGAAGTTTATGACCATAATACAAATCAACTTTATTTTTATATGGGCAATTTAAAAGAGAATGAAAGAAATTATTCTGACCTTTGGAACAATATGCTTTCTACTCTTTACTTAGGCATCTCTGATTTTATTTCTTGCTAAGTGACCCGGTGATACAAAGACAACAGAGCAATTTATTATTTTTATTATACAATATTTCATATTACATAGTGATACTGTCATTGAAAAAATTGGCTTGTACCTCAAGATGCAATAACAAAATGACAACTTTTATGATGAACTTCTTCCTTACCATGCTCCTATGTCTGTTCTAATCCTTGAGTTACTGGAAACTGAAAATTACACAATTATATTCATAACTCCTCGTTTATTAGATATTTCCTTTTCTGACTTTATTCTAATCTGTTTATCAGTCATAATTTCCAACAATTTATTGAGACAAATGATAGCCTGTCACATTACTTGAAACCATATAATAAGATAGCTGTAGCATTAGTTCAAAAGATCCAATTCAAATGGCTCAGTTATATGACTTAAATTACAGTGAAAGTTCAAACTGCTTATGGCCACTAGAAGTTCCTCTCATTTAACATTCAATCTGCCATTTGCATTATTTTAACTTAAAAAAAAAAAAAAAAAAAAAAACAAGATAGTCCCATGACATGACATTTGCTGAAACTGTGTATAAAGCTATTTGGAAATTATATGATAGGTTCAGGTACTTTTAATGTGAAATCCCTAGCTTAACTGAAACATAAATTATCTACCCCTCATTACTGCATTTTAGACGTGGACACATTGTTTTATGACAGTGCTGTAAAAGTGAAGGAACTACAATATGTTTTAAACCTGCAACAATTGAGAGAGCAGAGGTAATTAGAAAGCCTACTAGGGTTTTAAAATTGACTGTTTTAATGGCCTTTCAGCCATCCCCAAAGTAATTAATGACAAAGAAAAAATCTTTGAAGTTGACTTACTGTCAATGAGTGAGCAGTCCCTGATTTAAAAGGCTATAAATACTTCCATGCTTCCACAATGTGAAATTTTTTCAAAAAATAAATTATCTTAGGATGCTTAAATGTTATACACTTCCAAGAGGCTGCCACACATCCACCTAATTCTAGTTATTCAAATTCTTATAGCAGTTGTTTACAAAAAAATAGTATTTGATTGAATTCCAAAAGCACTTGCATGCATAGTTCAGTTCCTTCTAAATAATTGTTTTGATTTAAGAGGTTTGTCTTTCCCTTGTTCCATTTTCTAAAGTTCAATGATTGTTGTTGAATGACATATAACATGCTTCCTGTTTTTACCTGCCATTTTAAGAGGAATTGTATTTCTCTTCAGAAAATAATTCTCTGAATTAACTAATACTTAAACATCAACATTTTTCTCATTAAAAGTGTAGATATGACCATCTGGACCAGGAAGTCTGGATAGATTTACATGTGAAAACATTTAAGCATCCTTAGGCTTTAATATCAGACAAGGCAATGGCACCCCACTCCAGTACTCTTGCCTGGAAAATCCCATGGATGGAGGAGCCTGGTAGGCTGCAGTCCATGGGGTCGCTAGAGTCAGACAAGACTGAGCGACTTCACTTTCACTTTTCACATTCATGCACTGGAGAAGGAAATGGCAACCCACTCCAGTGTTCTTGCCTGGAGAATCCCAGGGACAGCGGAGCCTGGTGGGCTGCCGTCTATGGGGTCGCACAGAGTTGGACACGACTGAAGAGACTTAGCAGCAGCAGCAGCAGGCTTTAATATGAACTCATACTTAGCAGAAACAAAATGGAAACATTTTTTACCTCATGTGGTTGCTAAGATTGAGGAAAGGAAATATAATAAAATGTCTAGAAGTTTAGTAACTGCTAGGAAAATTATAAAACATATGCAAGAAATATTTCAAGAAGCATATGGTACACTCTCATAGGTAGACATAAATTGCCTCATACTCAAAAGTATGGTGGTGGTGGTGTAGTGGCTGCCATGTCCAACGCATGTGACCCTATGGACTGTAGCCCACTAGGCTCCTCTGTCCAGGGGATTTCCCAGGAAGAATACTGGAGTGGGTTGCCATTTCCAGGGGACCTTCTTGACACAAGGATTGATCCCACGTCTCCTGCTTTGCAGGTGGATTCTTTACTGCTGAGCCACCAGGGAAACCGTACTCAAAATCATGCCTTCTCTATTAAATAATACAGATGAAAGAAAAGTTTTGGGAAGGACAAGATATGAATGTTGAATACTATCAAAATTTGTGTGAGTTACGCATAGAGAACAGAATTGTGGTTGCCAAGGGGAATGGAAATAGGGGCGGGAAGGATTGGGAGCTTGGGATTAGCAGATGCAAAGTATTTTGGGTAGAACAGATAAACAATATCCTAATAACACAGGGAATTATAGTCAATATCCTGTGTAAAACTAACAGAAAAGAATATTTTTTAAAAAAAATCTATTTATCTATTATCTATCTATACCTGAATCACTTTGCTGTACACTAGAAATTAACACAATATTATAGATCAGCTATATTTCAATAAAATAACTTTTTTAAAGATAGGAAAATATAATTTTGTGACTCAGAAGTCCTTGAAGAATTCTGATTTTGTTTGGAAATTGCAAATTATAGAACTAATACTAAAAATTCCATTATAAGTACAAAATAAGTATAAGTATTTTTTTGTTATCTTACATTTTTTTTTAATTTTTAAAAATTTTAATTGGGGGCTAATTACTTTACAATACTGTGCTGGTTTTTGCCATACATTCAGATGAATCAGCCATGGGTGTACATGTGTTCCCCATCTTGAACCCCTCATCGCACCTCCCTCCCCATTCCATCCCTCAGGGTCATCCCAGTGCACCACCCTGAGCACCCTGTATCATACATTGAAACTGGACGGGTGATCTTTTTCACATATGATAATATACATGTTTCAATGCTATTCTCTCAAATCATCGCACCCTCGCCTTCTCCCACAGAATCCAACAGTCTGTTCTTTATATCTGTGTCTCTTTTGCTTTCTCGCATATAGGGTCATCCATTTTTAATTTGCTTTTATGTCCTCACTTCTCTATTGGTCAAACAACTGAAATTTTGAATGTGGTAAATTAAGGTAGTCAAACTTAACATACTTAAAGTCAAAATTTTATCAAGTAGTAACACTAAATTACAGTAGAAACACATTAATACACAAATGTTCTTATAGGTAAAATTCACTAATTAAATCATTGATTTTTTCCAGTTTTTTCATTTGGGCTACATGCAGGAAGAATTAACATAGTAGGCTTGAGATGGCTATCTTTAGAAAGGTTTCTTGAAGATTTGCCCCTGGTTGGCACCTGGGAACTTGGATTTCAGAAAGCAGTGAAAAGATCAAAGGATAGTGCACTGAGGTCAAACGTTCTCAGACTTTAATGTGCGTAAGAATCCACTGGAGATCCAATTAGAATGCAGATTCTGATTCAGTTAAGTCTGAGGTGGGGCTTGATACTCTGCATATCTCCCAGGTAACGTAGGCATTATTTACTCAATAACCTCATTTCCAGTAGTAAGAACTTAAGACGATCAGTTCGACTTTTGGAATAGCAGGAGAGGTAGAGTTGACGGAATGAGGCTGGCAGTGTAGCGCTGAGTTTTAAAATTCACAACCTATTCTCCTAACACACAGCTATTATCGCATAGCTGTACGAACAAAACAATATTGCAATAAAAGCAAATCATGTACATAGAAGGAAAATTGGATAAGTTGACTTAGATCTTTGCTGTAGTAGTGCTTACTGCTTAAAGTAATGATGTTAGGAAATTATTACCTAAGACTTTTATTTCTGATACAAAGAGAGAAAACTGTCTCTTTGTGATATATAATGGTAACTATAGCTGATACCCATGTATTGTATAATTGAAATTTGCTGAGAGTAAAATTTAAATGTTCTCACTGAAAATTTTTAAAAAGCAAAATACGTGAAGTGGTAAATGTATTAATTAACTTGATGGAGGAATCCTTTTATAATATATATATATTTGTGTGTGTATATATATACGTATATATATATACACACACACATTCATAATGTATATCAAATCATCATATGAATAGTTTAAATATCTTACACTTTTATTTGTCAATTAAACCTCAGTAATTGAAAAGTATATATATTTATACAAAATTTTTATATAAAACATAATTTATAATATATTTAAGTATAGAACATCTTTTAAAGTTTTTATTGAGATGTAGTTGATTTACAATGTTGTATTAGTTTCATGGGTTTCCCCTGTGGCTCAGCTGGTAAAGAATCTGCCTGCAATGTGGAAGACCTAGGTTCGATCCCTGGGTTGGGAAGATCGCCTGGAGAAGGGAATGGCTAACCCACTCCGATATTCTGGCCTGGAGAACTCCATGGACTATATATTCCATGGGGTCGCAAAGAGTCAGTTATATATATCTATATATATGTATACATGTATATCTATTTTTTTTAGATTCTTGTATTTATATAGAACATAACTTCTACATTATACTTAAATATACTTAAAATATAAAATAACTTTTAAATTCACATAAAGAAAATTTTACATAAAAAATCTAGTGTTGGCCCAATTCTAGATTTTCTAATTCAATAGGTTAGAGTGGAGGTCAGATAATTTGATTTAAAACAAATCCCTAGATAAAGCTGATACTGTTGGCTCAGGTACCATAATTTTCCATCTGGTATTATTAGACTGTTAAGTGTTAAATAGTCAGAATTGTGGAATATGTCTGCCATAGATTAAAATTTGTCACTTAAAAACCTTTGGCAAATTAGTTAACCTATTTTCTCCTGTATACTCATGCTGGTGGATAATATTAATAACTCTATGTAGGGTTGGTTGAGAAGTTAAGAAAGATAGTAAATACTAAACAGATCAGAATTGTGTGCATAATATTTACTCAGATAAAAATTATTTATTTTAAATAATATGCACTGAATGCTTCCTAGAATGATATTCTTAAATGTTGTTGAAGGTTGTTTGGGAGGTATCAAGATTTAAATTTTGTCATCATTTTTAAACTTTCTTCTTTGCTCTCTTTAGTTTGATTTTACAGCTTAATGTATGTGCCATGTAATAAATTAGACATAATTAAATTATTTATATTGACAAACATATACATCACTGAAATCAGCCCCACATCACACCCCCCTCCCAAATTTCATTTTATCATTTTATAAGGGCTTATTACTGCCCTCTAGCTTCCCAACACTTATCCGCACTGGTCGCATTTTCCAAAACTGTGCATAAGCTGAATTATGCATATGTATTCTTTCTTTTGTCACGTGTGTTAGTTTTTTATATGCCTTCTTTCACTCAGTATAATTATTTTGAAATTCATTCATGCTATTGCAGATATTTCTTTTCACTGTTGAGCAATATTCCATTGTATAAATTTATAATTTGTTTATCAATTCTCTGACTTTTGAGCATTTGTGTTGTTTCCAGGTTTTCATTGTTACAACTGCTGCTGCTGTTAAGTTGCTTCAGTCACGTCCAACTCTGTGTGACCTCATAGATGGCAGCCCACTCTGTCCCTGAGATTCTCCAGGCAAGAATACTGGAGTGGGTTGCATTTCCTTCTCCAATGCATGAAAGTGAAAAGTGAAAGTGAAGTCACTCAGTCGTGTCCAACTCTTGTCCGATTCTTCAGGACCCCATGGACTGTAGCCTACCAGGCTCCTCCGTCTATGGGATTTTCCAGGCAAGAGTACTGGAGTGGGGTGCCATTGCCTTTTCCTCATTATTACAACTAAATATCTATAAATATTCATGTATGAGTCTTTATGGAGACACATGTTTGTATTTCTTTGAGGTAAATTACAGAGAGGAATGGCAGGATGATATAGTAAGTATACATTTAACATTTCAGCAATTTCAAAGCTGTTTTCCAAGGTGGTATTTTATATTCTCAACAGTAAGGCATGATCTTTTTTATACCTGGTTGGGTCAGTGTTTTTATTTTAGCCATTTTGGTATGCATACTTATATTTTGCAGTGTTAATTTTTGTTTCCCTAATGACAATTATGTTAAACATGTCCCAATGTGCTTATTTTTCCCTCTCTTAGTCTGCTTGGGCTGCCATAGCATGGTATCATAGACTCTGGGGCTTAACCAGCAGAAATTTATTTTTCATAGTTTTGGAGGCTGGGAAATCCAAGACCAAAGTGCCAACTGATTTGGTATCCAGTGAGAGCTGTCTTCTTGTCTTGCAGGAAATCGCCTCTATGCTATGTCCTCACATGGCAGGGAGAGACAGAGTGAGCTCCCTGATTTCTTCTTATTAAAAATGAGCACTAATTCTAATAGAGCAGAGTTTCATTTTATGATCTAATTTAACCTTAGTTATTTCTTTATTCCAAATACAGCCACACTGGGAGTTAGGGCTTCAAAATTTGTGGGGGACATAATTCAAACCATAGCAACTTTCATATAATTTGCTTGGTGAAATACCTGTTTAAATTCTTGGCCTATTTATTTCTCTTGAGCTTGTTTTCTAATTACTCAGTTATAAGACCTCTTCGTGTATTCTTGGTACAAATCCTGTGTCATATCTAAGTTTTGCAAATAGTTTGATGTTATGGCTTATCTTCTTATTTTCTTAGTGGTCTCTTTTAAAGAGCAAGAATAATTCTTTTTTTTTTTTTAACAGTCTTGAGTTTTTCTTTTATAAATTCTGCATTTTTGGTATATGTTTAAGAGATCTCTTCTAAACTTGAGGTTTCTAAGATTTGTTCTTGTATTTTCAATTAGACATTTTATAGTTTTTAATCTTACATAGAAGGTCTATGATTCATTATGAGTCAGTTTCTGTATTTGTGTGAATGAGGTAATTGTGGAAGTTTTGTATTTGCACAGATCTTCTAAAAGTTTCAAAATCATTTGATTGGATTATCTTTCCCATTGAATCAATTTCACATCTTTGTCAAAATCAATTGGCATTTATATATAGGTCTATTTCGTTCCATTGATGTTTTATTTAATATGTGACCCACAAAATTTTTATTACTATATATTTGCAACTGGTGAAGTAGGTAGCTTTTTTAAAGTGCTCCAAAGTTTTTTCATTTCTTTCAAAGTACTATTAGCTACTTATGACTGTTGCATTTCAAAGTAAAATGTAAAATCACTTTGTCAATTTATTTTTCAAAAATGTCCACCCTAATTTGATTAGAGCTGCACTGAATCCTAATTGTGGGATACGAAAGTCCAATTGTGGAAGAATTAACATATTATAATACTCAGGTGTTTGACCTGAGAACGCATCTCTGCCTTTATTTGTTGTTGTTGCTCGGTTGCTAAGTCATGTAGGACTCTTTGCAGCCCCATGGACTACAGGACGCCAGGCCTTTTATCTCCCAGAGTTCATCCATTGAATCTGTGATGCCATCCAACCCTCTTCTCTTTTTTGCCTCCAATCTTTCCCTTTATTTAGGTATTATTTAATTTCTTTCTGTGATGCCTGTACTTTTTGGTGAGCAAGCCTTGCACAACTTTTGTCAAATTTATCCCATATATTTCATATTTTCTTGTATTTATAAGTATTTTTACATTTAATTTCTTTTTGTTTGTCTTTGTTTTATTTTTTTAATTTATTTAATTGGAAGCTAATTTCTTTAAAATATTGTATTGGTTTTGCCATACATTGACATGAATCCACCATGGGTGTACATGTGTTCCTCATCCTGAACATCCTGAACGCCCCTCCCACCTCCCTCCCTATCCCATTCCTCTGGGTCATCCCAGTGCACCAGCCCTGAGCACCATGTCTCATGCATCAAAACTGGACTGGCAATCTGTTTCACGTATGATAATATATATGTTGCAATGCTATTCTATCAAATCATCCCATCCTCGCCTTCTCCCACAGAGTCCAAAAGACTGTTATTTTCATCTGTGTCTCTTTTGCTGTCTCTCATGTAGGGTTATCATTACAATTTTTCTAAATTCCATATATATGCATTAGTATACTATATTGGTGTTTTTCTTACTGGCTTACTTCACTCTGTATAATAGGCTCCAGTTTCATCCACCTCATTAGAACTGATTCAAATGCATTCTTTTTAATGGCTGAGTAATATTCCATTGTGTATATGTACCACAGCTTTCTTATCCATTTGTTTGCTAATGGACATCTAGGTTGCTTCCATGTCCTGGCTATTATAAACAGTGCTGTGATGAACATTGGGGTACATGTGTCTCTTTCAATTCTGGTTTCCTTGGTGTGTATGCCCAGTAGTGGGATTGCTGGGTCATAAGGCAGTTCTATTTCCAGTTTTTTAAGGAATCTCCACACTGTTCTCCATAGTGGCTGTACTAGTTTGCATTCCCACCAAGAGTGTAAGAGGGTTCCCTTTTCTCCACACCCTCTCCAGCATTTATTGTTTGTAGACATTTGGATAGCAGCCATTCTGACTGGTGTGAGATGGTACCTCATTGTGGTTTTGATTTGCATTTCTCTGATAATGAGTGATGTTGAGCATCTTTTCATGTGTTTGTTAGCCATCCGTATGTCTTTTTTGGAGAAATGTCTATTTAGGTCTTTGGCCCATTTCTTGATTAGGTCATTTATTTTTCTGTAATTGAGCTGCAGGAGTTGCTTGTATATTTTTGAGATTAGTTGTTTATCAATTGCGTCATTTGCTATTATTTTCTCCCATTCTGAAGGCTGTCTTTTCACCTTGCTTATAGTTTCCTTCATTGTGGAAATCTTTTAGTTTAATTAGGTCCCATTTGTTTATTTTTGCTTTTATTTCTAATATTTTGGGAGGTGGGTCATAGAGGATCCTGCTGTGGTTTATGTCGGAGAGTGTTTTGCCTATGTTTTCCTCTAGGAGTTTTATCATTTCTGGTCTTACATTTAGATCTTTAATCCATTTTGAGTTTATTTTTGTGTATGGTGTTAGAAACTGTTCTAGTTTCATTCTTTTACAAGTGGTTGACCAGTTGTCCCAGCACCACTTGTTAAAGAGATTTTCTTTTCTCCATTGTATATTCTTGCCTCCTTTGTCAAAGATAAGGTGTCCATGATGCTGCTGCTGCTGCTAAGTCATTTCAGTGGTGTCTGACTCTGTGCAACCCCATAGACAGCAGCACACCAGGCTCTTCTGTCCCTGGGATTCTCCAGGCAAGAATGCTGGAGTGGGTTGCCATTTCCTTCCCCAATCCATGAAAGTGAAAAGTGAAAGGGAAGTCGCTCAGTCGTGCCTGACTCTTAGCAACCCCATGGACTGCAGCCTACTAGGCTCCTCTGTCCATGGGATTTTCCAGGCAAGAGTACTGGAGTGAGGTGCCATTGCCTTTTCCATAGGTGCATGGATTTATCTCTGGGCTTTCTATTTTGTTCCATTGATCTATATTTCTGTCTTTGTGCCAGTAGCATACTGTCTTGATGACTGTAGCTTTGTAGTATAGTCTGTATACTACAGTATACTATAGTATAGTATAGTTAGGCAGGTTGATTCCTCCAGTTCCATTCTTCTTTCTCAAGATTGCTTTGGCTGTTTGAGGTTTTTTGTATTTCCATACAAATTGTGAAATTATTTGTTCTAGTTCTGTGAAAAATATCGTTGGTAGGGATTGCATTGAATCTAGGGATTGCATTGAAAATAGGGATTGCTGTGGGTAGTATACTCATTTTCACTGTATTGATTCTTCCAATCCATGAACATGGTATATTTCTCCATTTATTTGTGTCCTCTTTGATTTCTTTCATCAGTGTTGTATAGTTTTCTATATGTAGGTCTTTTGTTTCTTTAGGTAGATGTATTCCTAAGTATTTTATTCTTTTCATTGTAATGGTGAATGGAATTGTTTCCTTAATTTTTCTGTTTTCTCACTGCTAGTGTATAGGAATGCAAGGGATTTCTTTGTGCTAATTTTATATCCTGCAACTTTACTATATTCATTGATTAGCTCTAGTCATTTTCTGGTGTAGTCTTTAGGGTTTTCTATGTAGAGGATCATGTCATCTGCAAACAGTGAGAGTTTTACTTCTTCTTTTCCAATTTGGATTCCTTTTCTTTCTTTTTCTGCTCTGATTGCTATGGCCAAAACTTCCAAAACTATGTTGAATAGTAGTGGTGAGAGTGGGCACCCTTGTCTTGTTCCTGACTTTAGGGGAAATGCTTTCAATTTTTCACCATTGAGGAAAATGTTTGCTGTTGGTTTATCATATATAGCTTTTATTATGTTGAGGTATGTTCCTTCTATTCCTGCTTTCTGGAGGGTTTTTATCATAAATGGATGTTGAATTTTGTCAAAGGCTTTCTCTGAATCTATTGAAATAATCATATGGATTTTATCTTTCAATTTGTTAATGTGGTATTACATTGATTGATTTGCAGATATTGAAGAATCCTTCCATCCTTGGGATAAAGCCCACTTGGTCATGATGTATGATCTTTTTACTATGTTGTTGGATTCTGTTTGCTAGACCTTTGTTAAGGATTTTTGCATCTGTGTTTGTCATACATTTAATTTCTGATTGCTCATCACTATAATGTAGAAATACAATTGACTTTTGTAAGTTGATCTTTGAAGCTGCAGCCTTACCAAACTCAGTTAATTCTAGGAGCTAATACTCTGTCCTGCTAGCTTATTTCATTTTGGTCCCTTCAGATTCAGCTCTGGAATCTGCCAGGTTCTGTTTCCTGGGCCACAAACTGTAAAGTCTCTCTGAAAATGAGCTGTAGGGGTTCTCTGGCAGTCCAGTGGTTAAAACTACATGCTTCCACTACAGGGGGTGAGGGTTCAATCCCTGGTTGAGGAACTTAAGATCCTGCATGCTGTGCAGTGCAGCAAAAAGAGAAACAAAATCATAAACGATAAACTGAAGGAATCATAGGACTCACTTCTTTGTTTCTTGCCCTTTGTTTAATATCCAGTGTCTAACAATCCATTGTTTCATAAATTTTGATCATTTTTTGTTCCAGGCAGGAAAATAAGCATGATCTCTGTAGCTCCATTTTGGTTGGAAGCATGAGTCCACATTTACAGTTAATAGTATTATTTATTTTTTATTTCAGTTTACTGTCTTATTTTCTATTTGAATAATCTGCTCTTTCCTTTTAATATTTTTTCTCTTTAGATTAAATAAGTGCATTATTTAAAATGCACTTAGCTATTTATCTCCTCTGTTGATTTATAAGTTTTAACTTTTGTTGTTGTGTTGTTGTTGTTATAGTGGTTGATGGGGTGTTTATACCTGTGATTGCAAACTTTTTCTGTAAAGGACCAAATAGTATGTAAATGCTCATTTTCCAGTCCTGCAGACTGTCATAACCACTTAGCTCTGCTGCTATAGCATGAACAAATTCATAGATAGTGAGTAAAGAATGAGTATAACTGTAAGTTGGCAAAAATGTATTTGTAAAATCAGGTAATTGACTGGATATTCCAACATCTGGGTTATAGCATACATCTTAAACTCAAGAACTGTCTACCTTAAAGTGATCATATATCACTTTATATGTAGTATCAGAATCTCAAAAAGTATACTTTGCTTTCTCTCCTCCCAGCAATTTTGCTTTTTTGCCATACATTGTATTACTATATATCTATATATAATATAGATATTTATTAGAAAATCCAGCTTTTATATATCTGTAAAAATATTTATGAACATAGTTTATGAGAAATTTCTGTTAGAAAGTTCCAGATTGATCAGTTTTATCTTTCTTTTAGTAATTTAAATTTTCTGCTTACTGTCTTTTCCTTGTATTTCTTGCTTTTGACAAGAACTCTGCCATCACCCTTATCTTTGTTACTCTGTATACAGTATCTTTACTTTTTTAAAAAAATAATTTGTGATTTGCCTTATTGTAGTTTTATAAATTATTTCCTGTGTTTGGTTGAAGTTAGCTGAGATTCTCGCATTTGTGGATATAGAGTTATTGGCACATTTCAAAACAGTCTATCCATTTTTTTTCTCATAACTCATTGGTACTCTGTTCATTTTTTCAATATTTTTTATGTCTATAATTCATTCTGGATACTTCTTATTACTATGTCTTAAACGTAACTAAATTTCTTTTGTATTGCCTAGTCTGTCATTAATATACTCAAACTATTTTTCATCTTAGACTTTGCATTTTTCTTCTCTTGAAGTTTAGATTTGGTCTTTTTAATATCTTCCTTCACAATACCTAAACATCTGAACCTATATGTTACAATTATAATAACTGTTTTAATGTCATTCTCAGCTACTGTGTCTGTTCTGGGTTGGCTTTGATAAATTGATTTCTTTCCTTTTTGGGTCACATTTCCCTGCTCCTTTATGTCTGCTGAGTTTAGTTTGTGTGGTAGGCAGCTCTTAGGATGATTCCCAAAGACCCCTGCCTCCTTTACTCATATCCTCCCATAATCTCCTACTGTTGAGTGTGCGCTGGCCATATAACTAGCTTCTGGACACACTGAGTATGTAAGGATTGCAGCATCACACTTGCTAGCTGAACTCTCTTGCCTTTTTAGCTCGTATCTTTGAAGCAGCAAACTTCAATGTTGTAGAGGCCCATGTGGCAAGAAATCGAGGGAATCTCCTGACCAACAGACAATGAGGAACTAAGGGGACCAGCTCAACACTTGCCTGCAAGGTACTGTGCTGAATCTTGCCAATAACTATGTGAAGCTGGAAATCGGTTGTTGCTTAGTTGAGCCTTGATATAAGCAGAGCTTGGCAGATAACTTCTTAGCCTGTGAAAGACCCTGAAATATATTCCTAGCCAATCCAGGCCTAGAATATTGAGGTGCAGAAACCATTTTTAGCCACTGAATTTGTCGCATAGTTCATCATGAATAGTTAAATTTTTCATAGCAGACAATGTGAAATTGGTCTTATTTGATATGATATTCCTGTGAAAGTTCTTAGGCTTTGTTCCTAAGATGTTAAATTTCTTAGAAAAAGCTTGATCCTTTTGGGTCTTGCTTTTTTGATTTGTTGGGTGGGACCAAGGCAGTATTCACTCTAGGGCTATATATGTTTCTATATATTCCCTGGTACTGAGTTAAGACCGTCCTTAGTATTCTGTGGATGCCCTGTGAATCATGGAGTTTTTCTGTTGGGCTGGTGGTAAAAGGCATTAGTCCCTACACTCTGTGATCACCTCTAGGTTATACTTTCTCCACCTTAGATGTTCTCCTTACATGTGTGATACCCCAGTAAATTATACTTCCGGTGCATAGACTCTGAGTCATGTGTTGTGGAGTATCCCAAGGTCTCCAGAGGGACTGAGCCATAATTACCACAGGATTTACTTGCTTATTAACATACTGCATATTAACTTTATAGTCTTCTCTTTCTCAGTTCCTTGTTCAACTACTAACATCCCCTGAAATTGCCTCCCAAACAATTTGCACTCAAATAGTGGCCAGCATCTTTTTATGAGTGAATCTAACCTATGGCAAACCCTTTTGTGTTACGTTGTTGCTATTTTACCAGAAATGATCATTGTTTTACTCAACCATTGTTGTGTTTAAACTTGTCACTGGAATATTATTTTATTTGCTCACCATTCCTTTTCATATCTAAGGCCTTTCTTTTAGGATCTCTTTCTCTTCCCACTTTCCCATACAGTATATTCCTTAGATATTTCTTTTTTCTTCTAGATTAATTGAGATATAATTGACAGACAGCACTGTAAGTTTGTGTGCAGCCTAATAATTTCACTTACATACATCATGAAATTATTAATACAATGATTAATAAATTTAGTGAGCATCTCTCACCTCATATAGATACAAAAGAAATAGAAAAAATATTTTTTTTCCTGTGATAAGACTTCTTAGTCTTATCTTAGTCTTCTTACTCTCTTTAATGTTCACATATAACATACAGCAGTCCTTATTGTATTAATCATGTTGTACATTACATTCCTAGTACTTATTTACCTTACAATTAGAAGTTTGTACCTTTTGACCATTTTCATCCAATTCCCTGCCCCCCACGTTCCCTGCCTCTGATAACCACATATCTGATATCACTCTTTTTCTATGAGTTTGTTTTTGAAGTATAATTGACCTACAATATGATGTTAGTTCATGGTACACAACCTAGTGATTCAATATCACGATATGTTACAAAATGATCATCATAATGTCTAGTTACTGTCTGTCACCATACAAAGGTATTGCATTATTACTGATTATATCCCCTACACTGTACATTGCATACCCTAAAAGTTCACACCTTGGGCTTCCTGAATCTAAGAATAGATGGTTGGTGTCAATTCGGGAACATTCTTACAGTTACCAGTTCCAATTTTACCACTTCTTATGCTGCTTCTATTTTCCTGTAACTCCAATTATAAGAATATAAATCTCATGCTGTTTTCATACTGGAGCCCCACATCTCCAAAGATTTATAAGAGAAAATTCTTTTAGACTAGTTTTAGAATATGCTCATCTAAAGAGTATTCCTGTTTGCTTCTACTGGATGTCTAGAGCACCATCAACCTGGAACCACTTTCATTCATGTACTCAGCTTGGAGGTTTGGGGATTTCATTGGTAGCATGATTTCAGTCCCAAAGCTATATGAGAGGTGACTTGTGGTAATGAATTCAAAAGAAGATAACTCTATAACACAACTAAAACTAAGTCAGGCAAGTTACCTTAGAGTCTTCTTTTTTGGCACCTCTTTGTTCTGATTCATTACTTCACTGAGAGTGTGGTCCTTAACCATTTTGGCTTTCTGCAGATTTCTGTTTATAAACCTCTCATATCCATACCTCCTGCCTTGCATGATCAGTTAAAATTAAATATATGGGTTGTTGGTCATCAAGGCTTACTTTTTGCATAGCCCCTAAAAGAAACTTGATAAGGTATAGATCTCTGATCTAAAATTTTTCAAGCTAAATTTTAAATGATAGTGAAATACACAACCTCTTGTGCTTTAATATTGAAATTTTAGAATACAACTGTTACTTCACTCTTTTAAATGTTTTCAATAGAACCTAAGTGAGTTACTACCTATTACCCACATAAAAGTAGACTGTAATGTTATATTTTAACATTTAGAAACCTTACATTGTTTCCTATGCTAACATGATCCTATGTGTAGCCCCACATGTTACACAAAGATTCTACAGTCTATGGTTTAGGTTAGCAACAAATTTTATTTAGGGGAAGCCAACAAGACTGTCAGCAACAGAGATGGTATGAGGCCCTACGCTCCCATTGTCCCATGAGACAGCAAGGTGCACTGCTGGACAGGCTTTATGGATTGTATTACAGTGAATGGACATTCTCCTACATTTTTCTTCTGAAAGCTAAGGAAAATATGAGAGATGTCTTATGAGTGAAGAAGAGTCACGTGAATATCCTGCACACCTACAAGTCTGAATTTGAATCAGCATTTTACAAGAACTATTTGGAATACCTGGTGCTCATTAACTGTAAGTCTTGAGGCCAACAGGAAATTGTAGACCACTGCAGTGGTAAAAAGCCACTGGTCCCATTGGAAACTGGTTTGTAATATAACCACTCCTTCTGAGAAGGAAAGAATCCAATTTAGCTCATGAACCAAGCAATCTGGCCTAAGTATGTTGGATTATTTTCAATCAACCAAGTGCCTTTCTTCATCAACTCATATTTGTATGACATTTCCTACACAAGGAATTTATTCTATAATGCTATATTTTATGCATGAGCTTTTTTCTTGTGGCTCTCTCTATGGTATTTCTCAAGTAAATCATATTTATAAATTGAAATTGATTTTTCAATTCCTATAAAGCTCTAAATGTTAACAAGGTTTCTTTGTATTAAATTACTATATAATTATTAATAGTACACAATTGATTAAAACATGAAAAATAAAATTTTACTGGAAATGTATTACTTAATGAGATGGATAGGTCTCTTAAAAATTAATTCATGTACTCACAGAATGAATGTGACTTATTGCTAGCATAAAATAAGCTTCAGTGGAAATTAACAGCAAATGAAGAGAGAGTAGATGGTCTACCAATAAATTTAGGGCTTACAAAACAAGCATTAATAATTGTTAAGGACATTGTTTACAACAGAATTCTCAACATATTCCAAGTAGATTAACATAAAACAAATAAGTACATGAAGTGCATAAATAATTAGGCATATTATTAGTTGCCTAGTGATAACTGTTAAGCATCCAAGTAAAAATAATGCATAAGAATTTTTCAGTGTCTGATAATTATTGCCAAAATTTAATGCAAATGGTCTCCTTATAAGCTGCAATAATTGTTTAACCTAAACTTATCTGTGATATACATTTTTGTAATCAAAGATATAACTTTGATGTGACAAAAGATGACTTCTATTTGAAAGCATGCAAAATAACCAGCTGAGGCAGTTCTTTGATTATAGAGACTATAAAGAAAAGATTATTTTGAATTAGTCTTCTAAATATTTGAATTTGAATTTTTTGAAACCTTATTTCCTTTTTACTTTCATTTTTCCATCTCTTTCTTTTATGTTCATTTTTTAAACACTTCAGATTTTTTTTACCAGGGCTTCCCTGGTAGCTTAGACAGTAAAGAATCTGCCTGCAATGCAAGAGACCCAGGTTTGATCCCTGGGTCAGGGAGATCCCCTAGAGAAGGGAATGGTGACCTACTCCAGTATTCTTGTCTGTAGAATTCCATGGACAGGGGAGCCTGGCAGGCTAGAATCCATGGGGTCACAGAGTTGGACACAACTGAGCGACTAACACTTATATTAGATATTTTTACACATAAATAATGTAATTCAATACAATTTAGGTGGCTAAAATTTTGATTTTTAACTTTTTTAGAGGGTGTAGGAGGTGAGACGGAGAAGGTAATGGCAACCCACTCCAGTACTCTTGCCTGGAAAATCCCATGGACGGAGGAGCCTGGAAGGCTGCAGTCCATAGGCTCGCTGAGGGTCGGACACGACTGAGCGACTTCACTTTCACTTTTCACTTTCATGCATTGGAGAAGGAAATGGCAACCCACTCCAGTGTTCTTGCCTGGAGAATCCCAGGGACAGGGGAGCCTGGTGGGCTGCCGTCTATGGGGTCACACAGAGTCGGACACGACTGAAGCGACTTAGCAGCAGCAGCAGGGGGTGAGAAAATAGTATTAGGAAGGGTAGGAGGGGAAACGAGAAATAGGAATGCTGCTGCAAACTTTGACCACAGGCATATGCTCAGACAGATGAATTTTAGGGAAAAATACAGATGGAAGCTAATGTGAAATTTAATGTAAAGCTTCTGTGCCACATCGACAGGAAAGTCCTAGTGTAATCTGGAAGCATCCACTGCAGTGTGAACACCTCTGATTTAGGATCATGTACAAAGGCTAGAGTGGACTTCAAACTTAATTTAGTTCTTTGCAGTTGTACTTTCTTGTCTATTTTTGGTCTCTAAGGATTTCCCTTACTTTCTTGCCACATAGTTAGTTAGGCAAGCTAGTGTCCATTAAGAAAGTTAGTTAAAAATGTAAGAATATACTTCTTTTTTTAATTTGGATTTCTCTTTTTTTAAAACTGGAAGTGTTATGCTTTGTCTTTTCTTAAAGAAGAAGAGGATAGCTAATATGCCAATATACAAAAAACAGAATGTACTTCCTTTTTATTTAAAAAGAAATTAAATGAATTATTTTTACTTGGGTTTTTAAAATTATTTAGGTTTTCTCATAATTCTTAGATTAATGAATAGTTCAGATATATTTGAAATTCATGAGAAAAAGAACGTGGTTACTTTAGTCAATGAATTATTAAGTAGGCTATTGCTATATGCCCAGCAGTTGTTTAATTGATAAAATTAAGGTCATAAACAAGAGGCAGAATAGTGTCAAATTTCTGCTATGCAATAAGGATCCTTAGGCAAATACATTTTTAAAATAACAAAAATTTATTTTCAAGGTCACCTGGCTGTTGAATCTTCTTTGTTTTGCCCTTCTGATGATAATGAGTCTAATGTTTGTTTACTTCCCCTAAAATGGCAGTTGATGTAACTTGCATGTATAAAATAGCAGTAACACGTAAGAATTCGCTTTTGACTGTGTGACCTTATCTGAGATTCTAGGGGCCAAGAAGCATTTTTAAGATCCTGTGCATATGTTCTTGACTTGTGTAGCCACCACACTTTTGATAAGATTTTCCATACCATGCTAATCAGATGAGGTGCTAAAACTCAAGGGTATCAGTAAGTTTGCTGTTACTTCTTAATCCATAATTACATGGCATGCTTCAGATGGTATCAGAAATGGGTTTGGCAAGACAACCATGGCTCCTATGGTTTGGGTTTAAGGGAGTCAGAAAGCTATAGGAGAGAATCTTGAGCTAACAATACATCTAAGAGACAAGCTGATGAAGAACTTTATGACCCTGAGTTATTGAGGAAGGCTTTGGGAGGGAGTTATAATTAGTGAGATTTTGGCACCATTCACTTCTTTCTGACTGATTGGATTAGTAGATAATTAACCCTATTGGTTGGGACTCTCTAAGCAGTTAGACAATCAAGGCCCTCCAAGACAATTGAAGATACAAGGGTGTAGGTGGTCCTTTACATTTGAGGCAGAAATTAAATTGATGGAAGTTGTACTTGTAAGAGTGGATGAGTACAACTGAGAAAATTGTGCCCCTCTTATTAAGTAATTTTCCCTGTGTGATTTTGCACTAAGGAAGAGCCTGGTTCCAGGTATTCATTTTGTTGTTTTTAATTTATCTTAGAACAACACTGTTTTAAAAAGCATGTGCTAGATTTTTACCCGCATATAATTCTCTACTTGGGAATCTTCAATATAGAGAGATTGAATTAAAATTAGTGTTTGGTGGGGTCAGAGCTTATTTTTAATAGAGGATCATGCCTCTGTGCATATTAAGTTGTTCAGTCATGTCTGACTCTTTAGGACCCCAAGAACTGTAGCCCACCAGGCTCCTCTGTCCATGCGATTTCCCAGGCAAGAATACTGGAGTGGGTTTCCATTTCCTTCTCCAGGTATATAGGACAATAACATGACACAAAAAATATTTCTTTTTCAAGCTCTGTTGCTGCCTACCAGACAAAGACTATCAGAACCAAACCTATAGTCAAACTAAGCTGGATTTATGACTTCTTGCAATGAGGATGACTGCATATACATGGAACCTGAGGCATGTAAACAAGAGGGTTTCATTTGGGTTTGGTTTTGAGAAGGGAATTGTAATGGGGGTTAGACTTACGTTAGGTGTTTTAGGGGAAGTTTGTGGTAGGTATTTTGGTGAAATATGGTTTTCTTATGGATTCGGTAGTGCTAGACAGAGGGTGAAGTTTTATGGTTGGGCTTTTTCTTTCTTTCGTTTGCATTTGTCTGTGCTGGCCTTCATTGCTATGGGGGCTTTCCTCTAGCTGCAGGGAGCAGGGGCTACTCTCTAGATGTGTGAGCAGGCTTTTCATTGTGGTGGCTTCTCTTGTTGTGGAGCACAGGCTCAATAGTTGTTGCACATGGGCTTAGTTTTTCTGCAGCATGTGGGATCTTCCTAGACCATGGATCGAACCCGTGTCTCCTGCATTGGCAAGCAGATTCTTCACCAGTGAGCCACCAGGGAAGCCCTCTTTCTTTCTCTTTATTGTTATTATTTTTAATCTAGGAAGTGGAAGAAATAGAGAGAGGCTTTATAAAAAAAGGCATCTAATGAGAGAATTCTCTTATGTGAGCCAATAAAATCTGATTGGCTATTTTTGTGGTTTCAAGCATATCCTTAGTTTGGTCTGAGTTTAAACATCCTTATGGAATGCTTTTATTTTTAATTGCTTCCTCATGGTCAAAAAGTGATCCACGATGATGGTATACCAAAATTATTTATGTCCTATAGAAGAACTATCATATGATGATGGCAAGGATGCATAATACACAAGGTGTCAGAGAATTGATTAATACCAGCCTCCAGGATTAGTTCTCAATTAAAAAGAATACAACTGTATTATAAAATAGATGCCATTCTCATTTTATAGATAGAGGACATGAGGTCGAGGGATGTGAGGTGTTTCCAAGGTCCCGCAGATATTAAGTGGTGGAACAGTGTCACTCAAGAGTCCGCATTTAATGAACAGACCATGCTGCCCCATTTTCCCCAGGATCTATGATACCTAGATATACGACCTACCAAGTTTCAATGGAATAGACATTGTGGAAATGGATTTATTGGGATCAGACTCAGTATGAGAACCATTAAGATTTAAGGGTGTTAATAGCAGAATTGAGGAATGGTCAATAGGAACAATTTCCAGAAAGCAAGAAGACTGAAGCCAGATATATTATTCAGTGAATCTGGGAAAACCCCATGGATTTGACATTGCTAGAACTTACCTTCGTTTAGGGAGTATAAGAGCCCTTAAATTATTTAAGTTTCATGTCATCACAGGATAACTGAAATTTCCAGGGCTGATAAGGCCCTATATTGGATGAATAATGTCACCAAAATTGAGTCTTGAAGTTGTAGGGGAATATGTTGAATCTGTCCTTAGCTAGCTAGTGGAACCTCTCTGATACTGATAAAATGACATATCCTTATGTTAATAAATCAATAAAGGAAACTAATGTTTTACTAATTCTGTGTTGGCAGGGAACTAGAACATGGCATGTTCCTTCTTCCCAATCATAATCCATCTGATAAGAGTTGGGGGCCAAGAGTTATTCCTGAAAAAAATAAAAAGTGTGTTATAAAAATGGTGTCATGGAAATAGTGATGTAAAAATAAGTTGCAGACTGCATTAAATAACCAAGAATATAAAGTTAAGAAAAGAAATGGCATTTGCTATCATGGGGCATGTAATTGACTAAGAGTAGGCATTGGCAGGGCTACCCTGGTGGCTCAGCTGGTAAAGAATCCTCCTGCAATGTGGGAGATCTGGATTTGATCCCTGGATTGGGAATATCTCCTGGAGAAGGGAATGGATACCCACTTCAGTATCCTGGCATGGAGAATTCCATGGACTATCTAACTCACGGGGTCACAAAGAGTTGGACATGACTGAGTGACTTTCATTTTCACTAAGGTATTGGGAAAGGAGAGGATACTGAAAATAAAATGCAGTAGAATTAATCATGAATTAACACTGGCCAAAAAGAAAATTAGAAATAAAATCCTGAAAGTTCACACAATTAGGTGTAATAGAATATCCATAGTAAAGAAAGAGCTAAAGAAAGATCTAGCAAAAGAGATGGGAAAAGCCACAATTCAACTACTCATTCATTAATAAATTCAACATTTAGTGAGCTCCTACTTCATATCAGGCATACCTCTAGGTATGGTGTGGAGGCTGAAGCAGTAATTTAAAAAATATAAAGACAAATTTCCTACCTTTGTGGCACTTACATCACGGTTGAAGAAACAGATAATAGATAATCATAGATAAGTTCAGTTCAATTCAGTTGCTCAGTCATGTCTGACTCTTTGCGATCCCATGGACTACAGCATGCCAGGACCCCTGTCTATCACCAACTTCCAGAGCTTGCTCAAACTAATGTCCATCCTGTCGGCATCACTGACTGGATAGATAAGGTAGATGGTGAAAAAGGCCATGAAGTTGGAGAGGTAGTGGTTTTTAAAAAGCATAAGTGTCGCAGAAACTAAGAGATTTCCTGAAATCTGTTTTAGTTTAAAATAATTTCCTTTAAAACTTTGAAAGAAATTAAAATTGTTTTACAACTAAGAAATACCAATGGCAATTAAAATTGTAATTTTTTAAAGAACAAATTAGCATGGAAAATGAGCCTACTAACAAACTTACTACTTTGGGCTATGGATGTCCCCTTCCATTATATTAGACGGGCCACTAATCCCAATACTGTATCTTGGAAATTTGTGTTCTCTCTCTCTGGCATGTTATGTAGCACCCTCAACGACTGCCTTTTAGCTTGGTTCCTCAAAGGGTTTTTTAATGATAATTTGTTTATTTTAATTGAAGTATGGTTGAGGTAAATGTTAGTTTCAGGTATATAGAATAGTGATTCAGTATTTTCACAGATTACACCCCATCGGTTATTACCCCTAATTTGTCCCTATATCTTCCTTCTCCCCTTTGGTAACCAGTAGTTTGCCCTTTTTGTCTCTGTTTTACACATATGTTCATGCATATTTTTTTTCTACATTCCACAGATAAGTGACATCACCCAGTATCTACCTCACTCTGTCTGACCTACTTCATCAAGCACAATATTTTCCAGGTCCATCCACATTGCTACAAGCGGCAAAACTTCACACTCCTTAAGGGTTGGGTAATATATACACAACATCTTATTATTTATTTATTTTTACTGAAGCATAGTTGATTTACAGTGTGTTAGTTTCAGGTGTGTTTCCCTGGTGGTTCAGCAGCAAAGAATCTGCCTGCAATGCAGGAGACCAGGGTTAGACCCCTGGGTTGGGACGATCCCCTGAGGAGGGCATGGCAACCCACTTTAGTACACTTGCCTAAAGAATCCCATGGACAGAGGAGCCTGGCAGTCTGTAGTCCCCAGGGTTGCACAGAGTTGGACATGACTGAAGCAACTAAGCAGCAGTAGCAGCAATTTCAGGCATACAGCAAAGTGATTCAGCTGTGGTTTCTGTTCAGCTAAGTCCTCTCTGACTTTGTGATCCCTTGGACTGCAGCAATCCAGGCTCCCTTGTCCTTCTCTATTTCCTGGAGTTTGCTTGAATTCGTGTCCATTTAGTCAGTGATGCTATCTAAGCAACTCATCCTCTGATACCCTCTTCTCCTTTTGCCTTCAATCTTTCCCAGCATCAGGGTCTCTTCCCATGAGTTGGCTCTTCATATCAAGTGGCAAAAGTTCTAGAGCTTCAGCTTCAGCATCAGTCCTCCTAATGAATATTCAGTGTTGATTTCCTTTAGGTTTGATTGGCTTGATCTTATTATCCAAGGGACTCTCAAGAGTCTTCTCCAACACCACAATTCAAAAGTATCAGTTATTCAGCTCTCAGCCTTCTTTATAGTCCAGCTCTCAGAACTGTACCTGACTACTGGAAAAACCATAACTGACTATACGGACCTTTGTCAGCAAAGTGATGTCTCTGCTTTTTAACATGCTCTCTAGGTATGTCATAGCTTTTCTTCCAAGCAGCAAGTATCTTTTAATTTCGTGGCTGCAGTCACCATCGGCGGTGATTTTGGAACCCAAGAATATAAAATTGGTCACTATTTCCACTTTTCCCCCTTCTATTTGCCATGGACCAAATGTCATGATCTTAGTTTTTTGAATGTTGAGTTTTACGCCAGTTTTTTCATTCTCTTCTTTTATCCTCATCAAGAAACTCCAGTTTTCTTTACTTTCTGCCATTACAGTGGTATCATCTGCATATCTGAGGTTGTTGATATTTCTCCCCTGCAATCTTGATTCCAGCCTGTGATTCATCGAGCCCTGAATTCTGCATGATGTACTTTGCATGTGAGTTAAATAAGCAGGGTGACAGTATAGAGCCTTGTTATACTCCTTTCTTGATTTTTAACCAGTCAGTTGTTCAAAGTTCGGTTCTAACTGTTGCTTCTTTACCCATATATAGGTTTCTCAGGAGACAGCTAAGGTGGTCTGTTATTCCCATCTCTTTAAGAATTTCCCACAGTTTGTTGCGATCCACATAGTCAAAGGCTTTCATATGGTCAATTAAGCAGAGGTAAATGTTTTTCTAGAATTCCCTTGCTTTCTCTAAGATACAATGAATGTTGCCAATTTGATCTCTGGTTCCTCTGTCTTTTCTAAACTTAACTTGAACGTCTTGGTTCATGTACTGCTGAAACCTAGCTTGAAGGATTTTGAGCACAACCTTACTAGCATGTAAAATGAAAGAAACTGTCCAGTGGTTAGAACATTTTCTGGCCCTGCTCTTCTTTGTGATTGGAATGAAAACTGACCTTTTCCAGTCCTGTGGCCACTGCTGAGTTTTCCAAATTTGCTGGCATATTGAGTGCAGCACTTTAACAGCATCATGTTTTAGGATGTGAAATAGCTCAACTGGAATTTCATCACCTCTACTAGCTTTGTTCATAGTGATGCTTCCTAAGGCTCACTTGACTTCACACTCCAGGATGTCTGGCTCTAGGTGAGTGACCACATCATCATGGTTATCTGAATCATTAAGACCTTTTTGGTATGGTTCTTCTGTATATTCTTTCCAGCTCTTCTTAATTTCTTCTGCTTCTGTTAGGTACTTACTGTTTCTGTCCTTTGTCATGGCCATCCTTTCATGAAATGTTCCCTTGATATCTCCAATTTTCTTGAAGAGATTTCTAAGTCTTTCCCATTCTATTGTGTTTCTCTATTTCTTTGCATCATTCTTTTAAGAAGGTCTTATATCTCCTTGTTCATCTCTGCATTCAGTTGGGTATATGTTTCCCTTTTTCTCTTGCTTTTTGCTTCTCTACTTTCCTCAGCTGTTTATAAAGCCTCCTCACACAACCACGTTGCCATCTTGCATTTCCTTTTGTTTGGGATGGTTTGGGTCACTACCTACTATATAGAGTATAATTCCATCCATAGTTTTTCAGGCACTCTGTCTATGAAATCTAATCCTTTGAATCTATTCGTCAGCTCCAGTATAATCATAAGGGATTTGATTTAGGTCATACCTGAATGGCCTCATGGTTTTCCCTACTTTCTTCAATTTAAGTCTGAATTTTGCAATAAGTATCTGATGATCTGAGCCACAGTCAGCTCCCTGTCTTGTTTTCACTGACTGAATAGAGCTTCTCCATCTTCAGCTGCAAAGAATATAATCAATCTGAATTCAGTGTTGACCATCTAGTGATGTCCATGTGTAGAGTCATCTCTTGTATTGTTGGAGGAGGGTGTTTGCTATGACCAGTGTATTCTCTTGACAAAACTGTTAGTCTCTGCCCTGCTTCATTTTGTGTTCCAAGTCCAAACCTGCCTGTTCCTACAGGTATCTCTTGACTTCCTAATTTTGCATTCCAGTCCCCTATGATAAAAGGAATGTTTGTGGGGTTTTTTGGTGTTAGCTCTAGAAGTTCTTATAGGTCCTCATAGAACTGGTTAACTTCAGTTTCTTCGGCATCAGTGGTTGGGGCATAGATTTGGATTGCTGTGATGTTGAATGGTTTGCCGTAGAAACAAACTAAGATCATTTTATCATTTTGCAATTGCACCTAAGTACTGCATTTCAGACTCTCCTGTTGACTATGAGGGTTACTACATTTCTTCTAATGGATTCTTTCCCACAATAGTAGATATAATGGTCATCTGAATTAAACTCACCCATTCCCATCCATTTTAATCTATTGATTCCAAAGTATTGGAGCTTCATCATCAGTCCTTCCAATGAATATTTAGGGTTGATTTCCTTTAGGATTGACTAGTTTGAGTTTCTTGCTGTCCAAGGGACTCTCAAGACTCTTCTCCAGCACAATTCAAAAGCATTAGTTCTTCAACATTCAGCCCTTCTTTATGATCCAACTCTCACATCCATACATGACTGCTGGAAAAACTATAGCTTTGACTGCATGGACCTTTGTTGGCAAAGTGATGTCTCTGCTTTTTAATATGCACATACACACACACATTTATTTATTCTTTTCAGAATCTTTTCCCTCATAAGTTGTTATAAAATACTGAGTAGTGTTCCCTGTGCTATACAGTAAGTCTTTATTGGCTGTCTATTTTATACATAGTAGTTTGTTTAACCCCAAACTCCTAATTTACCGTGCCTCCTCTGCCCCCCGCTGCACTTTCTATATCCAACAAGTTCTTTATCCATCTGTCTTCCAATTGGCATTTGGGCTGCCTCTACATCCTGTCCATTGAGAACGGTGCTCCATGAACACTGAAGTGCACGTATGCTTTTGAACTAGTGTCATTTTTCCTGAATATGTACTGAGGAGTAGAAATGCTGGACCATATGGTAAACCCTTTAAGAAACCCTCCTACTGTCATCCAGAGTGACTGCACCGATCCATATTCCCACCAACAGTATAGGAGCCCCTCCTCCATGCTCTCGAACACCTGTTATCTGTAGACTCCTTGATGATAGCCACTCTGCTAAGTGCAAGACAACACATCACTGCTGCTTCAGACTGCACTTCTCTAATAATGAGTGATGCCAAGCATCTTCTCGTGTGCCCATTAGCCAGGTCAGCCTCCTTGATTTACACTGAACACAAGTCAGTGATTCTGACAGTCTTCATTTCTTTTTATATCTCATCTACTGTGCGGTTTCCAAATCTGCACAAAAGTTGGGAGATATGTCTTGCCCAGTTTTGCTACTTACATCCTTGTAACCTTGAACAAATCATGTAAACACTGTGAATCTATTTTATTATCTGTATAAAGGGGATAATAACATCTAACAACAACTGTTAAAAGTCAAATGAGAATATATGTAAAAAACTGTTTTGTAAACTGCAAAATTCAAAGCAAATATAATTGATTATTATTTTTTTTTTACTATGCTACCCTGCAGTGGCTTGCCAGCACTTTTAAACAGTAATGCAATTTAGTGAGATTCATTTCACTTTTCTCCAGTGCATCCACAGACTCCTGATTTTAAAAAATTCTTTAGCACTGCAGATTAGAGATAGAATGATATAAAAAGTGCCATAGCCTATATTAACACTTCCCTATAATAACTCTTTTTAAAAAATTCTAATGGGTTGCAACAGAAATTTTGGAGTTCCTAATCCCTATCAAACTAATTCTGCCTCATGGAAATCCAGGACTGTATTTACAGCTGTAGGCCACTCTCATTACATATATGATATCCAAACACTGCTCAGCTGAAAGTGGCTGATTTTGCAGTCTTATTATTGGTGCCAGTTTTCAGAATCTCTTCCACATTCTTTCTACCACAGCATATGGCTTTGCATGGTCTATTCAGTAAATATTCATAATTATTCCACTGAGCTTTGGTGACGATGAATGTGTGTGCTATTGGAGATAAATTGTGCAATCTGCAAGGAAAACAAAGATGAGTTTTTGCTTGGATATTTTTACTCATTTGGTGGTGGAGGCAGATGCTCCACTCTATAGAGAAGCAGGGCATTGCTCTGGGGAGAAGGATGCTGAGTCAGTCACATGCCCTGCGTCTTCCTTGTTTGTGCTGCATGACTGATTAGCATGCCTTCCACGAACACTTCTGATATATGTGAGTTACTACTTTCCATACAAGGTTATGAGAAGAAGGTAATGCATGCAAAGGATATTTCTTTCCATAAGCAAAAACTGAACTAGGAATGTAAACGTTGCATGATATAAAACCCAAATATTTTAATATCTCTTCATTAAATATTAGAGGTTGCTTTCTTATGTTACAACCCAATTAACACTTAGACAAAGGCAGTAGCCAAAGTTGCATCAGCAACTGATAAAGGGTTCTTTGTTTTTTACTTTTCCTCTGCTAACTGTTATCCTCAAACCTAATAGATAAAATCATGAAATCTCTCCTAAGTTTTACAGTGGAATAAAATAGTTACAAATAGTTCCCAGGAAGCTAGAATTACTACTGTCAAAGAAAATAGCATGCCCAGTTACCAGTATTTCATATTTCTGAACACAAGTAAATATGAAGTATGACCCAAATTCATTCGTGCATTAGGCTAGAAATACACTGGGATTTTCTTTTCTGTGAGAAAATGATTCTTTATAAGAAAAAGGATGAAACGGCTTTAATGTGGATTTACTACTGCCATTGCTGTCTGGGTAAATCTTCACATTTTACTTTTGTACCCCAAAGAAATCATCAGGGCACAGAATTAGTGAGTGATCCCTTTTGTACAAGCTTGAGGCTGATTTGATAGAAATGTATCCACAAATTCTATGAACAAGGACATGAAGGTCTGAGTACGCCAGGTCTACAGGTTCATAAGAAGCTAATAAAGCAAAAGGCAAAGAAAGAAGCATGCTTTCTCTTTGAAAAATATTCTTTAGATTCTAGTCATTACAAAACACTGAGAGTACATTCAGACACAATGTGATAATGCCCAATCTTCACAACTCGCTTTAGTTTATAAAAGTGACTGCAACCCCATTTTGTTCCTGGAACTATTAGAAAACAGTAAAACTTCTACCCTATTTTAATACTCAGCAGTCACCCAGCTAAATGATTTCAGTTAACAGCTGTTATAATATGCAGAATATTAGTTTGTTGAGGGAGGTAGAGAGGAGAGTATGGTACTAAATACTTTGTATAATTATATTTTTATAAAGGCCTCGAAATAAGACAACAAACAATTTTCCTCAGCAAGGCCGTTTACATAGCCTTTTATCTTTGGGAATATTTTTTGCTAGGTCAAATGAAAGGAAATTGGGTATCTGTGAGACTGTATGAAGGGAATGCAAAGGAAGGAAATGATGTGGAGGAAAAAGTGGCCTCATTCACATTTCCTGGGTCCTTGGCCAGTAGCTTTGGCTCAACATTCTGCTGGGGCACTCTGCTGACTTCTAATGGACTGTAGAGGAGAGGTCCTGCTCAAGTAAAGTAACAATGATTGTGGACCACAGGTAAGTTGTTGCCATTTCCCTCTTTGTGTTTTCGCCTTTTGTCTTTGAGCTTAGAAAGAAGAATCCTCGGCTAATATCTGCACTGACAAGTGAAGCTGGAAGGGCTCCTCAGCGCCCACGGGTGCACTATTGGTTCACTCATTAAGCAATGATGACCTTGCTTTTAAATTAGGGAATTTTATTCTTCTAAAAAGAACTCACAGACAATTTAAACTTTTCTGTGTGTTTCTTTGTTTGCATCCATGCAGGAAAAGAAAGCTTCCTTCAATTCTAAAGTATTAAGAGATGTTTCCTTGGTTCTCTGGAACTGAATTTAAAGACATTTTATATGGGAGAAGAAGAGCCAAGGCATCAATGTTCCATTTAAAAAGACCACAACAAATACATTATGTGTGAGCAGCAATATTCCAGGACATATGGGGAAATGTTTATTCTTTTCCATTTTTCACTTATTTATAATTGCCCCAACTTCTTTCAAAGTTGGTTCAGGTCAGTTTATAAAAAGACCCGAATGGAATGCAACATGTCTCAAATTAGGCTCCTCAGAAGCAGATTCTGAGATGAATAAAGTGAAATATTATTAAGGGAAAAATAAAGCAGAAAGAGGAGAATTTGCACTTGGAAAAGAATGAGGTCGAATAAAAGTCTATAAGTATGTGTAGTTCTCCATTCCATATGAATTCAAGCTACTTCTGATTTTCTTTCCTAAATAGTATATGTATTAAAGAGACCATACATTTGTAGATCAGTTTGCATACCAAGTGCCCAAGGGCCTGTTGGTGTGTTCTGGCAGGGACACTGCATCTAAAACAGCAGTGTAGGCCAATGGCCATAGAATCCTCTGGGGGAAAGATTGGCGGAGTCACTGCTCTACACACATTGCAGAATAGGGGCCTTTCCAGTCCATATGCACATTGTCTCTCCCTGTATGGGCTCTGTTTCTGCAGCTTCATAGAGAGTACTGTCTTATGTTTTTATTACAGCCATTCAGTGTCCCCTTTTCCTAAAAGTTTAATGCTTAGTCTCTGCTAGTCTTGAATCTTATTACACTCATTATCATTAGAGAGTCCATTTTCATAAATGCAAGCTCTATCATTAACTTTTCTGTGTAGAGGACAGCTCACACTGAGCTTCTTTACAATGCCAGTGTCCCCTCCCCCATCAAAGTGATCCTTATAGCCTTAGTGAAGGTAGTGTCTTCTGAGATTAGAAGAAAAAAGAACCAAGGGAAGAGGTTGAGGTTAGTGGGTTTTTCTTAACTGACCCAGTTAGGATAGCCACCCTCTCTTAGGTCACTTTTATATTCCTTCCCAAACACTCTGCTAGGACATTTCTGGCAATACTGCTTAATTATTATTATTTTTCCTTCCACTTCTACTGAGATATAACTGACATACAGGATTGTATATGTTTATGATGGCCAGCACAATAATTCAACTTCTGTACATCATGAAATGGTTACCATAATAAGTTTAGTGAACATACATCATCTCATGTAGACACAAAATTTTTAAAAAGAAAAACAAAATTCATTGTGATAAGAACTCTTAGAATTTTCTGCCTCAACAACTTCACATATAACTTATAATAGTATTAATTCTATTAATTATGTTGAACATTACATCCTTAATACTTATTTATCACAACTGGAAGCTTGCACTTTTTGACTACCTTCATCCAGTTCCACCACCTCCCCCACCTCACCTCACTTCTGATAACCACAAATCTGATCTACTTTTCTATGAGTTTGTTTCTTTGTAAAGTGCAATTGACCTACAATACTATGTTAATTCCTGGTGCAAAATATTCTGATTTGGTATTTATATGATTACAAAATGATCGTGATAAGTCTGGTTACCGTCTGTCACCATACAAAGGTATTACATTATTATTAACTATTCCCTACACTGTACATTTCATACTTGTGTCTCATTTATTTTGTAATCTATATTTCTCATTTATTTCCCTCACCTAACATTGTGTGCGTGCTAAGTCGCTTCAGCCGTGTCTAACTCTTTGCAACCTTTTGGACCACATCCTGCCAGGTTGCTCTGTCCATGGGATTCTCCAGGCAAGAATACTGAAGTGAGTTGCCATGACCCCTCCAGGGGATCTCCCCGACCCAGGGACTGAACCAGCGTCCCTTCTGTCTCGTCTCCTGCATTGACAGGTGGGTTCTTTGCCGCTAGCGCCACCTGGGAAGTCCCCCCTAGCATTGCCTGACTCTTGCTATGAGCCATTACTGTTTCTAAGCTTTGAAGAGCCGTTCTTTCTCTTTCCTTCTCTCTTTGGCTCCATTGCAGTTGTGGCCTGCAGGATCTTTGTTGCATCGTGTGACTCTTTTGTTGCAGCACACAGACTCTAGTGGTGTGTGGGCTCAGTAGTTGCAGCATGTGGGCTCTCTAGTTGTGCACTTGGGCCTAGTTGCTCCCGAGCAACTGAGGCCTGTGGAATCCTAGTTACCCGACCAGAGATAGAACCTACATCCCCTGCATTGCAAGGCAGAGTCTCAACCACTGGACCACCAGCAAAGTCCCTGAAGAGTCATTCTAATTATAGTCAACTACTGTAACTGGATCTATAATGTCAAGCATAGGCTTTGTGGTCAAAGAAACAAAACTACACAAAGGGCCAAATTCGGAACCTTAGCAAAGTCTCCAATGCTGGAGTCACGGGCCAGATAGGGAAAGAGTACAACTCTGAGATTTGGGCTAGGCATATCAGAGAAGATTCAGTAAACAATACTGAACCCAAGAATCTTCTTGGTCTGTTAAAATAAACTGCTATAGGATAGCAAGGATAGAGTATGTCTGAGAACCATACAAAGGATTCAACTGTAGTGAATGCCTTGCAAACTGATACTTTGACTCCTCAAGATCTACCATCCACCTCCTCTGGCTATTAAACTAAATAAGTAGGTCAAGCTGCAGCAAGACCAGTTGGGAAAGATAGCCTTGCTATAAAGGAATAAAGGGATTGCTAACTGAAAAAGTTATAGGACCTGATATGTGACAAAAAGAATTGTTGAGAATGCCTTAGAATGCATTCCGAGGGTGTATTTCTCACAGAGGAGTAGGGAAGAGGGACCAGGAAGGGAGGAGGCTGACAAGATTGCAGTATCAAGCAAAGTCCTGCTCAACTTAACTCTGGCTTAGTTTGAGATGACTTGTGGAAACAGTGCAGACCTCATCTCCAAACTGTCTGCTCAGAGGGGGGAGGTATGGATTATTTATACCCCATGCCCCTCAGGCATTGGTTAAAAGCTGCCCCTTTTAATAAAAAAGAATATTTAAATTTCCAGACAAATTTAGCTCTCTGTGGGCAAAGGTAAAGCTGGTTCTGGAAGCCTGACCAAAAAAGACGAATGTTGGCTTTTAAAACAGAAGCCTTATTGTGCGTTGTGCATGAAAAACGTTCTAGGGATTCAAGGGTATGTGTACAGAACACTGACAGTATCGGCCACAAAACCCTTTTTATTATGCTCCATGGTTCATGTAGAAAATTACTCCTGCATTTAGAGTGAGGTAAATTTCCATTACAAGTTGCAAGGGATGATCATAGGAATGACAAATACACTGTCAGTTGGTTCTATAGCCAACAGTTTTAATCTATTTTAAATGGAATATGTGCTTCTGCACTTGTTTTGATGGGTTTGTGTTAAAATTAATCCATTCATGATTTGCAAGCAAAAGTGTGGGTGATTAGCGCAAAAAGCTGGGGTCTTGGTATGCAAACTGCAGCTGTGGAATAGATTTTTTTTGTTCTTCAATGTGAAAGTTTAATACAATTATGGCCTCATTAATTCTATGCACTATCCTATTTAGTAAAAGGTTTTCTGAGAAAACTAGATGAGGAATGAGGGTAGGCAAAGCCAGGGGTAATTTTCTTTAGGGAAAAAAAAAGATGAAGTAATCAAATTGGAAGATATGAGCATTTAGAGAATAGGCATCATTCCTTGTTAAATACTGAACAAAAGACACAGTTAGTAGAAAATTAAAATATCCTTTCAACATGATATTAAAGCTTTTGTAGATTTCCAAAAAATTTACGCTCTAGTCTTCTAGTAGGCAACATGATAGGCATGCATTTTCTAAAATTACACTATAGATCTATTTGTTTTAGCTATAAAATTAACTTAAATTATATAATAGGGGAAAGAAAAAATAAAATTGAAATAAGAATGGCCACAGGATGACTATGGACCTCTGTTGTCTGACCCAAGTTCCTATGCCTAACACACAGTGAGGTCAGACAAACTGAAACATCAAAGTTTTATTGCAAAGACTGGGCAAGGGAGATGAGAGTAGATGGCTTAGTCTGAACTTCCTGATGGTTTGAGGAGAGGTCTGCATGGTATGCGACCTTCCTCTGACTGGCTGGAGGTAAGGTAAGAGGAATCTCAGTCATCAGCCTTCTAGTTCCAACCAGTCTGGGGTCCACTTGCTTGTACTCAGTCTGAAATCACTATCCTCTATCTGTGCAGGGACCTTAGTTCCTATAGAAGAACTCAGAGATATATATTAGATTGCTATGCATATCCCATGAGCAGGAGCCAGGACCTTGCCCCATCCCTGAACTAGTGTTCCTTGACAGCCTTTCTTCATTTCTGCATCCCCTACTCCTCTAACTGAGTGTTCCCTGGTGGTTCAGATAGTAAAAAATCTGCCTGTAATGCAGGAGACCCGGGTTTGATCCCTGGATTGAGACGATTCCCTAGAGAAGGGCATGGCAACCCACTCCATATTCTTGCCTGGAGGACAGAGGAGCATAGTGGGTTACAGTCCATGGGGTCACAGAGTGGGACACTATTGAGCAATTAACACTAACACTCCTCTACATAGTAACTGTTTGAGTCTGCCCTTTTGAACTTGGGGAAGGTCTAGGAGGCTAAAACTTCTTCCTACAAATAATAAATGGGGGGCACAGAAGAAAGGCTTTGTGTCCAATGGGCCTCATACTGCTCAGTTTCACCTCATCCTTTCTGGTCTAAAACAAATGAAGAGATATATGGAACAGATGAGTATCTCCCCAAAAGCCCATCTGAGCCCCCTGCTGAAGCAGATTTGCCCCAACTCACCCACAGAGATACATATAATAAATAAAAGGTTGCTGTGGCAAGCCACTAAGACTTGGGATGGTTTGCTATTCCAATAGCATGTGTGTGCATGCTCAATCTCTAAGTTGTGTCTGACTCTGTGACCCACCAGGCTCTTCTCTCCATGGGATTTCCCAGGCAAGAATACTGGAGTGAGTTGCCATTTCCTTCTCCAGGGGATCTTCACGAACCAGGTATCAGACTCATATCTGCTGTGTCTTCTGTGATTCCAATGATAGACTAATACAATAAATCAGTCACTTAAATCTGAATACTCTACCTTTTTTATACACACTACATATTCTGATACTATACAATTATATCAAGTCTTTCCAGAAAAAAGCTTTATGGCTCTCAAGGTCAGATCTATTAGGGACAGAAACAAAAAATGAAGTCTAAGTGGAAATAAACCATTGTTTTTGAGTTATGCTTTTTGAGAATATGAATCATCATTGACCTTGAACATTGTTCCACCTCTCTGGAACTCAAATACTGGAGAAGATGACCTGCAAAATTTCTTTAATTTCAATATTCTATGATTACTTGCATTGATTTAAGTCCAAGTCCCAGGCAAGATGCTGACTGTAGGAAACACAGTCCCCTCACCACCTATTCTATTCCCTCAATTTCACTTTAATGAAACAGGTATATGTGTGTGTGTGTGTATGTATATGTGTGTGTGTATAATGGGTCAACATCTTTGAGCAGTTTATATAAACTACTATATATAACAACTCAGAGATGTTGAGCCTTTGCAGAAATCATGGCTAGAATTTCGCAGAATAACACAGAAAAGTTGGTTAGAAAGAACGAGCTGCCATTCTATATAAACATGCAGAAATATACAGAGAAGTTATGAAAACTGATTGTGCTGACATCTGCAGAACCACATCAAGGATGGGTGGTGCTAAATACAGCAGTATACTTGCAGAATTTGATAGTCTTCCTTTCCTCTAAGCTGTAGAGCCTGATCAACCCAAGATGTGGAGTAACTCACGTGTAAGGAAAAAGTGCAAAGATGAATTGTAATTGATTCTGTGGGGCTGTTCTATGCCCTGAAGTGAATACCCTTTTCCCTATCTCTGCCACCATCAGAATTAAATTATTCTGTCTTTTTCTTCAATGAGGGTATGATGTAAGGATGTAAAAAAGCCTCTTTCTAAAACTCTCTTTCACACTAGCTAATAAAAATAGTTTAAATATTGCCATTTCTATATATTTTCTGTAAATCATTTCCAGAATGATGACATATTACATCATTTTGTAGCTATTGATATATTAGCAGAGAGAAGTGTTCTTATTCCTAAAATAACATATTAGTGAAGGTTTCCTTCTTTATGTCCTCCAAAACATAACTCAGCCTCAGTGACTAAATGAACTGAAAGCCTTTTAGCTTCCCTTGATCCAGATATAATGCCCTTTTCCAGTTTATATTCAACCACCTTCCATGTCCAACCATCTTCCTGTATGTATGAATTATAGATTCAAGTCAGACATAGTTCTGAGATAATAGTTTATATTCTAAAATATACATTTTCAAATAGTTTATATTTATTTTAGCATGTTAAATGATATTAATTACTATCAAGGAAAATAATTCCAGGAAGGAGAAAAGAAAGTAAAAGATGGCAATTGTAATTATAGTGATAAGGGAAACATGTTGGAGGAAATGGCATTTGAGTAAAAATCTGAGAGTGTAAGAAAGTGGCCCATATGTTTATTTAGGAGGAGAACATGCCAGGAAGAATTAGTGCAAACTGGAAAGGCTCTGAGGCAAGCACCAGCCTTCTGTGTTCATGATTTGAAATGGAGTGAGTATAGGGGAGACTGTTAGGAGATGAGGTCTGAGAGATAACAGACAGATAATGTGAACCTTGGAGGACATTGTAAAGAATTTGCTTTCACTCCAAATGAGATAGAAAGCCTTGGAGGGTTTTGATCAGAAGAATGATATAATCTGTTTCAAGTTCCAACAAGGTCATTCTGGCTACCGCCTTGGCCATTGATCTTGTCAGGGCAAGGGGAGATGGCAGGAAAGTTAGGAGTCTACTGCGGTGATCCAAGTCAGAGAGAACAATGGCATGGATAACAGAGCTGTTGAGAGTTGATCCACTTCTGCATAGATGTTGAATCTAAAATCAGTAAGTTTTTAGTCATATTGGATATGACTTGTGAATAAAGAGAAGCATAAAAAAGGGGGGGGGATTTGGGGCTTACAACTGGAAGGACAGAGTTCCTATTAAGGTTAGAAGATAGTAAATAGAACAGACATGAAGGGAGATATCTGAAAGTTAGTTCTGAATATGTTACATATGAGACATCTAACAGATCTTCAGATGACAGTAGGATAACAAGTTAAAATGCAAATCTGTAATTCAGTGTAAAAATCCAGGCTAGAAATGTGAATTTGGGAGATGTGCCTACATAAATTGCATTTAAAGCCTTCAACTGGATGAGATCACCAAAAAAATAAGTGTAGATGAAGAAGAAAAAAGCACTGATTTAAGGCAAAAGCTACCGAAACATCAACAAGATGAAGAATGATTAACAACTGCAGGATTTAGTAACATGGATCTCAGTATCCTTCCCTTTTAGTAGGTGGAAAACATAATTGCAGAACTGAATCTTCAAGACCAGACAAAAATTTTAGGAACTTTGCTGTAAATAAAGAAGTGAAACAGGAGGAGATTTGGAATGATGAGAGGTGTTTTGTTTTATTTCTCTATGTTTATTTGTTTTAATGATGGGAGAAATATGTTTACATATTAAATTAAGATGATTCATCACAGAGGTAAAAATTGATGATATGGAAAAGAGAGGGTTGAATTAAAGGAACTACATCTTGAAAGGGGAGAAGAAATGGGATCTTGTAAATAAGTGAAGTATTTGGCCATGGTTAGGGCCACAAATGCTTAACTCATATTAATTAAGTTATACTAATGAAAGAAAGCAAAATGTACAACCTAAGATTTAAGTAGAGAGGTCGTTTTGATAGTCCCTACAGCATGTGGAAATTCTCTGCTATATTTTCTGAATTTAAGGGCAACTATATTTATATGGAGGAGGGCATGGCAACCCACTCCAGTATTCTTGCCTGGAAAATCCCATGGACACAGGAGCCTGGTGGACCACAGTCCATGGGGTCACGAAGAGTCAGACACGATGGAGCAACCAGCACTGTCACTTAACTCTATATTTATATGGAGAGCAGAATATGAAGTGAAGAGAGATCAAGGTGTGTGCGACCAGGGGAGAGGGAAAATGAAGCAACCAGGGAAATGCAGTCTAATACTGCCTTATTAATAGCACATTTGAGATGAACGGTCACAGATTTAGAGTGAGATCAGGCTATATGACTAAGTGTTCTTCCCCCAAAATGAGCTGCTATGTACTTAATTTAGTCTTTCAGTATGGAATCGGAGGAACATTTGATTTCAATACCATTTTTGTTTTGCCTAGCAAGTACAAGGAAATGAGAGCAGTGCAAGGAAATGAGAGAGAAGGGTGTGATTACAATGACAGACCATGGAATTTAAGCTGGCATAGCAGAATAAAGAAGAATTAAAGACAGGAGAGAGATGACGATAGTGAGAGGAACAATGGCAGGCAGGGTCTAGTGAAGGGCTGCTGGCATGGGAGTACAAGAGAGCAGGAGAGAAAAAGTTTAGAAGGGGTAGAAGTGTTGGAAGCTGGAAAACTGAAATTTTGAAGAGCTTGCTGCTACTGGAAATGACATTTTAGGGATGACCGTGAAATAAGTAGTTGAGTGAGGGTCAAGAGCATGCTCATTGAAGAGAAAAGTGGAAGGAGTGCAGGCCTGGAGTACGGGAACTATCACCCTGTGGGTATTAATAGTATTTTGATGGCATCTCTCTTCTGCAGTGGTTATCTATGCTAAGAGAGGACTCTTCTTATTTCACTTATGAAACCCCCATGTCATTTGACCAAGCACCCTGTTAATTCTAAGAGATGCCTATTTTTAATGTGATTAGGTACAGTGGAAAACTAGCTGAGAAGAGGATCACACACATTTTGATTTAGAAAAGGCAGAGAAAAATTTGCAAAGTCTTGAAAAAGTAAGTTAGTGGAAAACCAGAGATGATCTTATTGGGACTTTAAGAAAGCAAGAGACATGATAAAACCCATGTATTCCTAAGGAATGGAGATTAGGGCTGAATCAAAGAAAGAGAGAATAGGCTAAATTATCAGATAAAAATGTCACAAAAGCCACTTAAATTTCACCACAGTGTTGTCTTGTTGTTCTTCAGAGATATCAGCCTGCCTGTAACTGCTAGACCTGTAAAGTCAAGATATTTAGACAACCCTTGGCAACTGAGTATCACTGAATATTAGCCCTTTTGCCCTTCATTTTGTAAATCATAAAAGTGTGAAAACTAGATGCAATTTGCATGAACAGTGAAGAAAAGGGAGAATATGCTGAAATTTTCCTTTATCTTTTTTGTAATCTCTTTAATTTTAATGTACTTAAAGAACATCTCCCAATCAAGTAACAGTTAGCTATGGGCAGATTTTAATCAATAAAAAGATGGTGGAAACTAGTCAGCATCCAAGATCAATAAGATTACATCATAAAGACTCTTTCTACCTATAGCATATGAAGATGGATGTCTTCTTTAGTGACATGAAAATTGTAACTATGTTGCTTAAAGAAAGGAACAAAAGAGACTAAAGTTTAATTATACTGTTTTATTTCCCTTGCAGCTGTGTCCCATTAGCCACTGAGCAATGGGAAAGTTCTTTGTAATCTTTGACCCTCCTACCAATACAGTCCTATGCAAACTGGTAATTACAATCAATTATAGGCCACAGAGTGGTGAAAGAGACATTTTTTTTTTTCCCTTTTGCAGAGGCCTATGAATTAACTTTACAGTCAAACTATAACTCTTCAATTCTGGGCCTGAATCTACTAATAAGTTCAAGATATATGGTTGTCTTTAATATTATAATAAGCTGCTAAGAATTATGATGTTTCCCATTCTAATTCTCATCAGAGGTTGAGTTTTTTATGGGTAGACATATTTCGTCTTGTTCTTGGGCATCAAGAGCATGCAAAGCTCCTATGTGAAATTGCCATAAGAAGGAGAATAATAAGAGCAGATAAAACATAACCACATTTTTGAATGCAGTCAATGGATTAATATATTCATTCTCTTTGATATCTGCAGAGAAGAAGCATAGACACTCGGTCTGAGTATTTCCTTAAAGTTACACAAGGAGTACTGAGTTGAGGAATTGTACTCAAGTCATCTAGCTTAGAGTTTATCTTATCTAATGTACTATATGGTCTCATTGCCTGTTGGGATCTTTACAGATCTATAAAAAAACTCCATGGGAAAAGGGCTATAGTAAAAAGGAGAATAAACAAGTAGAGATAGCACTTACTACGCTACTGAACAGCCTTTGAGGATCAAGAATTTCTTATTGACTGCATCTTCTCTCATTTAGCTTTAAAAGGAATGTGACTTTCCATTGCAGATGTGATTTATCATTCTCATCACGTGCTCACTGCAATGTGATAAAGAAAAGGCAAATGGCAAAGGTCTTACAATTCAGTTGAAAATGCCTAAAGCTTATAACTTCTGATGTATCCCTGACCAATGCAGAGCTAAGTATGTGCTGGAGCTTTGAGTGCAGTATGGAGGAAGAGACATAAATAAGTGATTAAGGTGATAGTCTTTCAATTTCCTGGTATTCAGCACAGCGTGTATTTTGAGAGGAGGAAGGAATGGCTTCTTAAACTGTTAGAGATGCTTAAGATATGATAAACTACCCAAAGTTTACAATCCCTTCCCTCATAGAAACTGCCTCACAATTTGTAGAGCCAAGTGCAAAATAAAAACTCAGAGCCTTTTGTTCAGAGATTTAAGAATTTCAAGACAGAGCGAGTAGAACATTAAACCAAGCATGGGATCTTCTAAGCATGGGCTTTGTATGACTGCACAGGTCACACACCCATGAACCTGGCCTGACTCCCTCCCAGTTCTAGTGTTGATTCTTACTCATTTGAGAACGGCAGACCAGTCTTCCTCAAACACTTTTCCTGATCTCCTGTGTGTTCCTCCATTCTAATAGCACAGTACACATCTTTCTCCAGTGAAAGTGAAGAAAGTCACTCAGTTGTGTCTGATGCTTGTGACCCCATGGACTATAGACCTAGCCTGCCAGGCTCTTCTATCCATAGAATTCTCCAGGCAAGAATTCTGGAGTGGGTTGCCACGCCCATCTCCAGGGGATTTTCCCAACCCAGGGAGCAAACCCAGGTCTCCTGCATTGCAGGCAGATTCTTTACTGTCTGAGCTACCAGTGGAACTTGTTATTTCCCAGACTCACAATCAGAGAAATGTTTTCCAATGCATTCAGGTCTCCTTCACGCTGAGCTAGATGTTGATTTTTCTATCAGGTGTACACGGATGACACAGGCCAGCAGCCCCTTCCTTCCTAGTCTCAGGCCTGACCAGTCCTGGGTGTACTGAGAGAGAGAAAAGTCAGCCCTCCTACTCTTCTCCACGGCTTCATAAATATTTGTTTTCCAAATATGGTATAGAAAGACTTTCCTCATGATTTCCCCCTTCACAAAGACTGGAGGATTAAGATAGCTCTATCGGTGATCTTTCTTTCTCCTGTTTTTGCCAAAAACTAGAAATAAACTTTGTAAAGGTCAGTTCTAGGAAATGCATTTTAAAAAGCAGAAAATTGAATGATAGTTAAATGTATCTTCATTCTGATCTTTCTGTATTGCTGTAAAAAGAGCTTGTCCAAGTTTTCTTTCTTGGGGCTATTTCTTAGTCACTTTTTTTTTTTTTTTTTTTTTGGACAGTACTTTTGTTGAAAGTTTATCTTTTATTAGCTTTTAGGCCTCCCGTCATCATGCACTGAAAAATCCTTTGGGGCATGTTGAACTTTTATTCTAGTGTTGTCTCTCTCTCTCAAAGCCTTATCGCTATCATTTCTTTGAAAGGCTGTCCCCAGCTTAATATGTGAAGGTTAGTCTCTGACAGAACCTTTTAATCAAACTCAGCACAGGATTCAACCAGTAGTATTACTATTCCAGACTCGTATTTATGAGTTTAATTAGCCTGGTTAGATATATAGCAGAGAAACTTTGACCATTAAAGAAAATTTGTTGATAATTATTTAAATTTTTCTTGCCTTCTTTTTAAAAATATCCTTGAATATGCTTAGAGTTAATAATTACACTTATGCCAATAGAATAAATCACCCATCTTGAATATTTGTACATATATAAGAATATAAATTTATATTGCTATATTATGTATTTCTCTGCAAAATTACACCTGATTTTTACTGACCAGCTAAGCATCAATAATGTTACATATTTTCCTTATGTAACATTTTCCAATGTTACATATTGCCACTTAGATAAGAAAATATGTTCAAAATCACATTAAGGTCACCCTCTGAAGAATATTATTGTATGCTTCATGCAGAATTTAAATGTTATTTAAATTAAGCAGTTTAATTAATAACATAAATTAAATATTTATGTTATTACCCTGAGGGTAGTGGTTAGTCTTTGAGGCTCATTAGCAGGAGAACACACAAAACTGGAAAGATATAAAGGAAGGTTTATTTTCTTTGTTGAGCTGCAACTAATTGCATTAAAATAAACCACGTACTTTTGCCAGCTTTAATTCTCATAGAAGAGTAAGCGATCCAAACTCCAGTCTTTTGATGTGGTCATACATCTATTGCCAAATTTCTTTTTAAAGTCCCCCAGATAAACATGTATGCCAATTAAGCAATATAAAATAGAGAGGAACTTGTTGTGCCTGCGTGCCATTTTCTCATTAATTCTACGAAATGACTCTGGGACTTATTCCCACTATTATCCAGTAGATTAAATGACAGCTTCCCCCAATTGACTGAGGTAAAAGTGCCAGGTTTTCTTTCATCTTGGACTCTACACTCTTTGAAAGAAGACCAGACCAAACAGTGCCCTTTTGAGGCTGAAGATGCCTTTCTTCATAATGTCATCCATTGGAGAAAGCTTTGAGGAAAGGTCAGTTTTATCCCAGTGTAAAAGAAAATGCCAGCAATTCAAGTAAAGTATCTTAGAAGTATCTTCATTTCAAGTTCTGTTGCAATAATTTACCCATTAAATAGATTCAAAACACCAAATAATAGCATATACAACACACCTATATATGTATCATACTTCAAAATAAAATACATTTCACCTAACATAATATAGTTTTAAAGTATGAAGAAAGAAATCATTAAACAGGGTAGAGATGACACTCTATTCCATTCAAACTTCGGGCATAAAAACACTTGAAATGTTAATTGAGTGGATGTAAAGAAAGAACTATTTACCATGGTGTAGCCAAGGACAGAATAATCAATAGATAATATGAAGAACAGTGACAAAAAGGAATGGGAAACCATGATCATCTCTAGCTTTGTATGAATCAGGACACAAAGTAATATAACTAGAACTAGTAAAAAGTTGTTGCCGTAGGAGCTCTGACTGCAAGTAAAGGAACACACCTCTACCAAACCATAGTTAGTGAATAGGTGGGAAATGGGCATAAGGATGGACCAAATGTTCTTCCCATTCTCCCTATGATCTCCTAATGGTATATCCCATTGACTCAACCGAATGGGAAGCAAGAGGGAAAGATGGCATTAAAATTAGAATTTCTGACTTCAAATCAGGGCAGAAAAGAACAGAAAAATGTCCTTGGGAATATGAAGCAAAACCAGTACCCATATATTTTGGTTTATCTTATTTGAAACTGAACCCTGCATTTCAACACATACTTTTTGTCAAGACCCTTGACACTTTTGGAATAGAAGTCTGGAAACAGAGGTCTGCCAAGATGAGAAGAGTTTGAAGGAAAAAATAGTTTTAGGGAAAAAGACATTAAACATTTATGCTATTCTTGCTATTTAAATGAAATCATTATATTAACATTATGTTAATAATTATATTATTTCCTCTTCACATTATTGATACTAAAATGTCTTCTGGTAATTATAAACAGAGACTGCCATTTTGATTTTAGCCCCTTGGCACATTAACTATATATTCTGACTTCTTAGAGTTCTTGGAATAACACAAATTGGCTTCACATCAAAGAACCAGATTGGAACATTTATTCACTTCATAATTCTTTACTATGATACTCATAAAAACAAGCAATTCAAGTGATATTTTATGTCTTTTATCCTTAAGTGTTATTGCAATGAAAATAGGAAACAACCACACAGATCCCTGTGCTGGAAATTCCCACATTATATTGATCCTAGCATAATAAACATACTGAATTCCCCTCCCATATTTCAGAAAAGTATTTCACCTTTACTTACTTTCAATAAGTTTTAATGTCTACATGGCATATAGTGTTGTTAGAAATATTTACATAATTCCTGTTCTCAAAATAATTAAAATTAAGATAAGGATCAAGACTTAGACAAATGAAAAGTTTCACATTAATATAATTGAGTAATATAATACAAAATTAAATGAACTCTATCATAGGAATAAACCTCACATTTGCCATTCCTATATGTCCCAATGAGCTCTTTAAATGGTGCTGATTCACACTTACCTTTGAGAAAAGTTCATATGAATATGCTCCATGGCCTTGGTAAGGAGCAGTCCCAGGCTATAAAGAGGTAGAATCAAATTGTGAAACCTACTGATAATGTATCTATATCTCAGCTTCAGGTTTATAAGTCAGGATATGAAGAAGAAAGACAAAGAAAGACAATAGTATAGAATCTTTTTTCTCTAGGATTGATTAAATATTGATATTACTCTTCAAATATTAATTTGAGATTTATATGCAATAATTTCAACCATGATCTCCTATGTATTTGCCTATATGAAACAGAAAATAAACTTCTTTTGTATCTTAAGTCCTGATATGTCTAGAGTAGTCTAAAATTTATTCAAGAATGTGAATAAATTTTTAGTTGTTGAGTTTGATAATTATGGGTAGAGTTTCTATAGACATTTATGTACTTTTAAAAGTGATCATGTTATTATTTCTCTAGATTAAATAGTAGTGATGCTGCTGAGTTATTTAGTAAATGTACATTTAAGCAACTGCCATATTGCTTTCTGTAGCTGTATCATTTTGCATTCTCTTCAGTTATGGGTGATAAGCTGATTTGCTCAGTACCCATCCTGATATTTAGTATGGTTAGTATTTTTTTTACTTTATCTACACTAAAAGATACACAGTATATCTCATCATGGCCTTAATTGTAACCCTCTAGTGATTAATAATGTTGTGTAGAAATAGTGTCTTATTAAATAATTGGTTGATTTTGCCAGGGAAATCATCTGAGTTGGTGATTTCTTTTTAGGAATATTTTGCAAATTACATTTCTATAATAGCTATAGAAAAGATCTATTTGATCTGAGTTGCCCAATATATGTGCCTAAAGTTGTACACATTCCCTTGTTATCCTTTAAATATTTTCACAATCTAGTGTAACACTCCTTTCATTGCTGACATTGGTGATTTGTCTCTTTCTTTGTTAATCTTTGCTAGAGGTTTATTACTTGTATTATCTTTACAAAGAAGCAGAGTTTGGTTCATTGTTTTTTCATTAGTGTAAATCTATTTTCAATTTCAGTGATCTCTTATCTTTGTTATTTCCTCTCTCTTGCTAATCTGTATTCATTTTGTTCTTTTTCACCTTTATTCTAAATAGAAGCTCACATTATTGACTTGAAATCTTCTCTTCTAAACAATTATTATTATAAACTTCCCTTTATGCATTGCTTTAGTTGCATCCCACAAATTTTGATATGTTGCATTTTCATTTTTTAATTCAAAATACTTCCTTATTTTTGCTTGAGATTTTCTCTTTAACCCCAGGGGTTATGCAGATTGTGTTGATGAATTTCCAAAGTATTGACTATTTTCTTATCATTTTTCTGTTATTGCTTTCTAGTTTAACTCTGTATTGGTCACAGACATGCATGTTGATTTCTATTCTTTTAAAATTATTATTTTTTTATGATGCTGGACATGGTCTATCTTGCTGTCTCATGCACTGGAAAAGAATGGATATTTTGTGGTTGTTGGATATTATCATTTTTTAAATGTCAACTTAGTTCAGGGTGGTTCATGATGTTTCTCCTTTCTTCCATAATCTTATTTTTTGTCCATTAGTTCTATACATAATTGAGAAAGGAGTGTTGATTTTTCCATCTGTAGTTGAAGATTTCTCCTCTCAATTCTGGTAGTTTTTTGCTCTCTATATATTTGAAGCCAATATATACACTCAGATTTAGAATTGTTAATAGCTTAGGTTTATTGATTAGGATCAGATCCATTCAAGTTCCATCCAGGAGTTTGTTATGGCATTCATTGCCAACCTCCTTCCTTTTAATGCTCTCCTTGGTGTTTTATGTTTCCCTGGGGATCTCTTTTACTTTCCTTCAGAAATAGAGCTGGAGTTCTTTTTATCCACTCTGTCACACAGGTCTATGGCTGCACCATGTCTGAAGCAAGCCATTAGAAGACAGGGTGAGGAAAAAAGCCAGGTAGGTTTGTTTCTGAGCCCCAATCAAACAGGAAAGTTCCCCTTCTTCTGCGTTTTGCCTCCTGTGATTTTCTACTGACCATTCTCCTTCCATACTCAGCAAATTGCTTGGGGATTAGAGCATGAGAAAGTGGAGAAAATAATTAAATTAAGGGTAAGGTGGATTTCTCACCTTTTTCAGTGTTAAGAGCTCCTTTTCTCACATCCTGAACCAAAATAAGAGTGCTTTTCCAAGAGCTCTTCGTCTGTACCTGAGTGCCACTTCTGGGTTTCCTAGTGTAGTGTGTTCAGGCTGGAGACTACTCATGGGGGGAAAAAATGGTGAACTTGCTGCTGATTTGTGTTACTTTGAATTCTGATTTTTCCCAGCATGCCTGCTGCTATTTACCTTTCAGTGTTCTCAGATAGCTACTACATGCATCCAATCCAGGTTTTATAATTGTGTTTGGTGGGAGAGAAAAGATAGAATGTGTTTATTTCATCTTACCAGATACCCAAACACATGAAAAATTAAATATGACTTAAGTTTTTTCAAAGGTCCATCTAGTCAAAACTATGGTTTTTCCAGTAGTCATGTACGGTTGTGAGAGTTGAAGTATAAAGAAAGCTGAGTGCCAAAGAATTGATGCTTTTGAACTGTAGTGTTGGAGAAAACTCTTGAGAATCCCTTGGACAGCAAGGAGATACAACCAGTCCATCCTAAAGGAAATCAGTCCTGAATATTCTTTGGAAGGACTGATGCTAAAGCTGAAACGCCAATACTTTGGCCACCTGATGCGAAGAACTGATTCATTTGAAAAGACCCTGATGCTGGGAAAGATTGAAGGCAGGAGAAAAAGGGGACAACAGAGGATTAGATGGTTGGATGACATCACTGACTCAATGGACATGAGTTTGAGCAAGCTCTGGGAGTTGGTGATGGACAGAGAAGCCTGGCTTGCTGCAGTCCATGGGATCTCAAAGAGTCAGACACAACTGAGAGAATGAACTGAAGTTTTTACAAAATATATCTGCTAATGAAATTAAGAAAATACAGTGAAAACCAAGAAAAGTCTCTCTTGGAAGATTTTATCAGGTTTCAGCTATATTCTATTGGTGATAATTACTTCTATTTATATTATTTGTGTATCACCTTTCAGTAAACAAAGTCTTATCTAATAATTCTCTAGCTTTACACGAGTCAATTAAAATATATATACCATTTGAAATAGTTTGGTGGGGCTTTGTGACACAGAGTAACATATTTTCTACCACAGATTTTCAAGGATCATATAATGAAAATAAATCCATGTTATAGGTTTGGATGAGCAACTACTTCTTTGCTCCCTTGTTTTCATAGATGAAATTATGTAATTCATAAGTGTATTTCAGTCAACCAATCTTTTTGTTACATAGCTATATAATGGAAAGGTGACAGTTGCTCATTATGTTGTAGTCAGTCTTCTAGTAGCAGTTCATCTGTGCTAGTTCTTCCTGCATTTTCTTGCTAACACTCTTGCAGTATGGTATGTGTGTGTGCTCAGTTGTGTCCAGCTCTTTGTAACCCCATGGACTGTAGCCTGCCAGGCTCCTCTGTCCATGAAATCTTCCCAAAAAGAATACTGGAGTGAGTTGCCATTTCCTCCTCCAGGGCCTATTCCTGACTCAGGGATCAAACCCATAACTCTTGCATCTCTTGCACTGGCAGGCAGATTCTTTTACACTGTGCCACCTGTGAACCTGTTCTGAGCAAATATAAAGATAATTTATTAATGATATTTTAATTTAAAAATTTAAACAAGATATTTTCAAAGTGTGAAATGTGTATTGTGTTTGTTTTTAATATTCCTATTTAAAAGACAAGGGAACCTCAGATGGTTTCCCAATATAACTCCTTCACTCCTTGTTAACGAGAATTTACATTTAAAAAGCAAGAAATTTTCATATGTGCGTGTGTGTGTGAGTGCTGGTTTTATTTTAAAGTTGAACCAGACCAAAAGCAGGAGCAGAACTGTAAAGCAATTTCTGTGTCATAATTTTTCTTTTCTGAATATATTTGTTTAGATTTTTTCAATTTGCAATAAAAGCAAAATAAAATGTAAATTAAATCTAAGGAAAAATGCTTCTAAGGGAACTTAAATAAATTTAACCTTAGAAATTTAGGTGATCAGATTTATTGTCTATCACTAACGCAAAACTGGACTACTGATATTTAGACATATCCATAAAGTTTAAAATTGAATTAATTTGAAAAGTTATGCAAATAATTTTTTAAAGTTCTTAAAGATGTAAGCATACAACTTTTTTACATTTTATTAGAATGGTTTCCAGATTTCTAAACATAAAATGTTTCTAAGTTGGCAAGCTACAGTTTGTTCAAGATTTGCTCAGGTGTATTTTGAGGACTTTTTAAATTGCCTTTTTTTCACTACTTTTCTCTGCCACTAAGAAGTAAACCCTTACTAAATCTATATCTTTAGTAAAATAAAAAGAAAATATTATATCATTCTTTTTTTTGATTTACATTTATTTATTTTAATTGGAGGCTAATTACTTTACAATATTGTATTTGTTTTGCCATACATCAACATGAATCCGCCACGGGTGTACACGTGTTCCCCATCCTTAACCCCCCTCTCACCTCCCTCCCCATAACATACCTCTGGGTCATCCCAGTGCACCAGCCCCAAGTATCCTGTATCCTGCATCAAACCTAGACTGGTGATTCATTTCTTATATAATAGTATACATGTTTCAATGCCATTCTCCCAAATCATCCCACCCTCTTCCTCTCCCACAGAGTCCAAAAGACTGCTCTATACATCTGTGTCTCTTTTGCTGTCTCGCATACAGGGTTATCATTACCATCTTTCTAAATTCCATATATATGTATTAGTATACTGTATTGGTGTTTTTCTTTCTGGCTTACTTCACTCTGTATAATCGGCTGCAGTTTCATCCACCTCGTTAGAACTGATTCACATGTATTCTTTTCAATGGCTGGGTAATACTCCATTGTGTATATGTACCACAGCTTTCTTATCCATTCATCTGCTGATGGACATCTAGGTTGCTTCCATGTCCTGGCTATTATAAACAGTGCTGCGATGAACATTGGGGTACACGTGTCTCTTTCAATACTGGTTTTCTTGGTGTGTATGCCCAGCAGTGGGAAATCTGGGTCATATGGCAGTTCTATCTCCAGTTTTTTAAGGAATCGCCACACTGTTCTCCATAGTGGCTGAACTAGTTTGCATTCCCACCAATGGTGTAAGAGGGTTCCCTTTTCTCCACACCCTCTCTAGCATTTATTGCTTGTAGACATTTGGATCGCAGCCATTCTGACTGGCGTAAAATTGTACCTCATTGTGGCTTTGATTTGCATTTCTCTGATAATGAGTGATGTTGAGCATCTTTTCATGTGTTTGTTAGCCATCCATATGTCTTCTTTGGAGAAATGTCTATTTAGTTCTTTGGCTCATTTTTTGATTGGGTCGTTTATTTTTCTGGAATTGAGCTGCAGGAGTTGCTTGTATATTTTTGAGGTTAGTTGTTTGTCAGTTGCTTCATTTGCTATTATTTTCTCCCATTCTGAAGGCTGTCTTTTCACCTTTCTTATAGTTTCCTTTGTTGTGCAGAATCTTTTAATTTTAATTAGGTCCCATTTGTTTATTTTTGCTTTTATTTCCAATATTCTGGGAGGTGGGTCATAGAGGATCCTGCTGTGATGTATGTCAGAGTGTGTTTTGCCCATGTTTCCCTCTAGGAGTTTTATAGTTTCTGGTCTTACGTTTAGATCTTTAATCCATTTTGAGTTTATTTTTAGAAAGTGTTAGAAACACTTTAGAAAGTGTTCTAGTTTCATTCTTTTACAAGTGGTTGACCAGTTTTCCCAGCACCACTTGTTAAAGAGATTGCCTTTTCTCCATTGTATATTCTTGCCTCCTTTGTCAAAAATAAGGTGTCCATAGGTGTGTGGATTTTTCTCTGGGCTTTCTGTTTTGTTCTATTGACCTATATTTCTGTCTTTGTGCTGGTACCATACTGTCTTGATGACTGTGGCTTTGTAGTAGAGCCTGAAGTCAGGCAGGTTGATTCCTCCAGTTCCATTCTTCTTTCTCAAGATTGCTTTGGCTATTTGAGGTGTTTCGTAATTCTATACAAATTGTGAAATTATTTGTTCTAGCTCTGTGAAAAATACTGTTGGTAGCTTGATAGAGATTGTATTGAATCTATAGATTGCTTTGGGTAGTATACTCATTTTCACTATATTGATTTTTCTGATCCATGAACATGGTATATTTCTCCATCTATTAGTGTCCTCTTTGATTTCTTTCACCAGTGTTTTATAGTTTTCTATATACAGGTCTTTAGTTTCTTTAGGTAGATATATTCCTAAGTATTTTATTCTTTTCATTGCAATGGTGAATGGAATTGTTTCCTTAATTTCTCTTTCTATTTTCTCATTATTAGTATATAGGAATGCAAGGAATTTCTGTGTGTTGATTTTATATCCTGCAACTTTACTGTATTCATTGATTAGCTCTTGTAATTTTCTGGTGGAGTCTTTAGGGTTTTCTAAAAGTTTCTATTGATCTCTTCGTGAATTTTTTCTAGATGTCAAGCTAGTAATATCCTCTTAGAACCTTTGTGGGTATAATACTGGATCAGCTTAATATCTGTGAAGGAGTTAGAAGAGATAAAATTTTAGCTCTGCTTATACAACTTTTGAAGTGTGTGAACCTACTTTATTTCTTCTCTTAGCATAACTGTAAACTGTTATGCAAAAATAATTGATCACCTGGTTGTGTATGAAAATAAGTAAATTAGCAAAGCAGTTTTTCATTTTGGACTGCTCTATAATGCAAGATTGAATAATGTTCAGTTAAATGTATATACACTTTAAGAAAAAATAATTTAACATTTTTAGGTTTTTAACAGTTGTCAGTTATAGTCAATCTAAATGCTAGCACAGTCTACTAGATCTAAAGAAAAGATGAGCCTCCATTATAGATAACACATTTTGGGACTTCCAGATAAAGCAGGAAGTCATAGGAGATCTTACATGTATGTGAGAAAAGAAGGGATGCAAATGTACCATGGGTAACTCCCGATTTTCTGCCTGCTTTTACTTACCTTTAATGAATAGAAAATGCTCAAGATTTATATTTTTGGTTTTATAGTTTTAAGGAAGTAGTCAGAGAGAAAATTTCAAATGACATTTTATTTCTGACACTGTGATTATTGAAATGAGCTTGGCCTCCATAATGCACATAGAAGTGTATTTCATACCAAGTCTATTAGTTGTTTGTGAACTTGGATAAATCTAAGTCTCAGGTTTTCCAGCCAAAAACTAGTGTAATAGTATTTACTTCCTGTCATCATTATGCTGGTTTAAAAAGTGATTGAGTGATTGAAAACACTAGAACAGTCTAAAATGGAGCAAATAAATTTTTAGAAAGCAACAGGTTAATTCATAACATCTGTGTTTTGTTTAATAGTAGTAAACAAAATTGTCATTAAGTGCAATGAATGCTATAATGCCTGGAAGATCCCCTGGAGAAGGGAATGGCTACTCACTTCAGTATTCTTTGGGCTTCCCTGGTGGCTCAGACAGTAAAGAATCTGCTCGCAATGTGGGAGACCTGGGTTCAATCCCTGGATCAGGAAGAGCCCCTGGAGAAGGGTGTTGCTACCCACTCCAGTATTCTTGCCTGGAGAATTCCAGGCTCCAGGGGAGCCTGGCAGGCTCCAGTCCATGGGGTTGCAAAGAATCAGACACAACTGAATGACTAACGCTTCACTTCTTCCAAAGTGAACTTGGCACTGTCCGCTATTTGACTGAACATAATAGCTCAGAGACAATAGGTATGTAAAGCTTTAGGAAGTTCTTAAACTTTTTTTTTTCTATTACAACACACATACCAAATATTTATACGGATGAATGAAAGAGCCCTGTGAATTCACCAGATTACAAAGTGTTAAACAGGTAGAAAGGACCACGGGCCATATCCGTTTCTTTCTTATTCTCTGTGTCTTCCCTCTTCCATCAAATAATGTTCAGAGAAGTGTGCATGAGAACAAGAGGAGTTTATGATATGGGCCACTTTAGAAGTACTCTTTTAAAAAATTAAAACCAATTATGTAATTCAATGACTATTAAAATATTGCTTGATCAAACCCACATTGGAGTGCAATGACAGAGTTAAGTGCAACTACTTAGAGTATAAAGGCATATTAAGTGTCATGTAATTTTAAAATCTTACTCTTTGCATTATTTCATTTTATCCTTATTGTTTATTGTAGTATATAAATAGCTGCATTTTTATAGTTTATGGAATTATCACTCTCATTTTATTACATCTCATTTATCTGAAGCCATTCAGACTGGTGAGCCATGTACTATCTAGTGAAAAGAATGGCATCTGGTGACAACTCCTTTGAATTACATACTCAATTAGATCCTGAGGGGCATGTATCCTCACTCAGTCTGTATTGGATTTTTTTTAAGTTTGCATCTAGCTCTTTTAATTCACCTCCTCAGGACCAATATTGAATTCCTGGACAGATTAAATTAGAATGTGAACTTCCTACTCCATATTATTGCAATGTATTTGTGAACAATGTGGTGTCCTGCCACCTGGAGTATATGAGCTTTTGGTGGACTTAGATAATATTGCTTTCTATAGTGATTACCTCTCAACTGAAAAATCTCCCAGTAAAGGTCAAGGAAAACAGCTTCACTTGGTCTCTTTTATCCCTATCATCAACACCACTGAGGTGTGCTGAATCTGTTTCAATTTGGTCTCCTTTTAAAAGTCACTGACATAGCAAAGAAACTGGTTTTGACAATCACAGCCCACCAAAGCTATCAAACAGGGGGAAAGACACAACTAACACCATTTCTATAGAATGAACAAATCTTAAAAGAATTTTGACTCATTGCCCAAGAGGAATCTGTCAATCATTTGCTTAACCAATGCCATATGCAAATATAAAGGCCCTACTTTTCAAGCTAATCAGTACTCAGACATTCAATATTCACTCAACAAATACTCAGTGATGCCTGCTATGGGTCAAACATTCTGCTGGACATCATTTCCCTCTTTGAGCTGAAGAGGATTTCTCAAGTCAAGGATGTCTCGGTGGTTAGGGAAAAAAAAATCAGATTTGAATACAGGAACTGAAGAAATGCACCTGAAAACTTCACTCTATTACCTTCAATCAAATATTTTTTATGTGATTTTTGCATACGTACTCTTCTTTAGGCAAACACTTAAACCTCACATCCATAGATTAATGACCAGGCAAATTGACATTTGCCAGCTTCAGTGTGACAGATGCAAAGACATCATGATACTTCTTTAGCACTTTAACATTTCGCTGTTTTCTTCTTCAGCATATATATGTTCCAGGAAAAGTTCTTAATGAGTTGTCTGCCTTTTGATTTGCTTGCTTTTTAAAAGGGAAGTGATAGCAGAGAACACGTCAGGTGTTTTGCTTCAGGGATGTGATGGCTGGGTAACAGCTGTTCTTAGAGCTTGCTTCTACTCATACCCTGTGTATTGCAGGCAAAGAGCTGGACCAAGCCTAATTCTACTGCAGCAAATTTTAGCAAATTGTTATGCTAAATAGAAATATATTACTTGAAGGCTAGAAAAATGATGATAAAACTGACCCTTCAGCTCTACTTTTAAAGGTCATTTTGGTTAAATGTAAGCAAATTGTGGTACAAAGTACCTTTTACTTGCTGTTTCTCACTTATATCTCCCCCTCATACCTCATTATGCTAATGTAATGACTTATTTGACAGAGTAGTTTCATCCATAATCTTGGAAATGTATAATGGATTTAATTTTCAAGGTTATATTTTCAGAAAACTATTAATGTCCCTTTCAAAGTCATTGAGACTGAATTATGTTTCAGCAAAATATTAAGTACATTAAAGGTCCCTTTTAGATTTGAGTAAAGCCAATTGGCAATCCAGTTGCAATTATTTAACAGCTTTGAGCCTTGAATTGTTAAACTTATTATGAATTATCCATGTGAACCATTATTCTGAAAAATTAAACCTCTCTGCCACATTCAGACTTCATCAGAGATTGTCACCAAAGTAACTATAGTTTTTTTTTAAACTGTCAGCTTTTCATTTTTCAGTGTTCATTAGTACATTTCCTTAAGTATTCAGGAAATTGTCTTACCTGAGTTGAACAAGATTGTTTCTTATTAAAAGATGACTTTTCTTTTCCAATAGAACACAAGCAATTGTATATACCATCTCCTCTATCTATATGCATGTAACCAGAACCAGTTAAATTGTGTACATAATATTGAAAACTCACCAGTACCAGATTATCATAACAATGATTGATCCTTATAATTAAGTGCTAAAATCTTTTTAGTCTGGGGTTGGTTCTAATTAACAATCTAGCCAAAAACACAGGATAAAACACATATCATCTATGGAAAGATGTGCTAATGGTTCTAAGAAGACAATCTCAGTGATTCTTATCAGGTAAGGAACCTATTAGAATCAATGGGTCTAATAGGTTCTCCTTGCACAGAAATTGAGATTTCTTTTATTACAGTCATCCTAGGAAATGAATTACATGGGATTTCCAGGTATGTAATTGGTCTAAGTGAAAATAAATATCCAGCATATATGTAAGTTTGTCATAACTCTTCAAGTTCTTATGTTTGATACCTTATAAATTGTAGACCTCTTCCATTTAGAGCTTTATTATTTAAAAGTTATCACCAGAGTGGTACATATATACAATGGAATACTACTTGGCCATTAAAAAGAATGAAATAATGCCATTTGCAGCAAAATAAATGGACCTAGAGAGTGTCATACTGAGTGAAGTCAGAGAAGGAGAAATATCATATGGCATCCCTTATATGTGAAATTTAAAAAGAAATTATATAAATGAACTCACAAAACCAAAAGACTAACAGACTTAGAAAATTAACTTATTGTTGTTGGGGGTGGAGGGAGAAAGGGATAATTAGGGAGTTTGGGAAGGTCATGTACACACTATTATATTTTAAATGGATAACTAACAAGGACCTATTATATAGCACATGGAACTCTACCAAATGTTATATGCCAGCCTGGATGGGAGAAGGGTATGGGGGAAAATGGATACACATATATATGTATGGTTGAGTCCCTTCACTGTTCACCTGAAATTACCAGAACATTGTTAATCAGCTATACCCTAATACAAAACAAAAAGTTTAAAGTCTGAAAAAAATGAGAAAGTATATTTTAATTTCAAGAAGATGGCATTAATGTGTAGAGGAGGGTTAAAAGTCTTTACCAGAATGGTGATTAAGTAAATGTTGGTGAGGTTCTGCATTACTAATCATATTCCCTTCTAACTCAAGGACATTATTCTATCACTTCACAAGTGGAGTAGCAATGGGGACTCTGTTCTGCTAAGTCAACAAGGCCCAGGAACACTGGACTTATTACCTCACTATATCTAGTATGTTGAGCTCACACACATTTCCAAAATGAGTCTTTATTGTACATGTATTTCAGAGAGTGGGAAATGGGGATGAGCTGGAGCAAGGGAAGCAGTTATCCCCATTATGAGAAGGGACTAGAATCCATATTCATCACTTCCACTCACGTCTTACTGGCCACACTTTAGAGACACATGACCACTCTTAGTTGTAATAGAATCTAAGAAATCTGGGCTTTATTATTGATATCAGTGTAGCTGGCTGAAACATTGTTTCTGCAACTAAGAGAGAGAATGAAAAACCAACTAAATAAAGACAGATATACTGTATCTGGAACAGCAATTAAAAGAGAAAGGGACAGAAAGAGCTTGCCAGCCTGTCCATAAGTAGGAAGAAGGGGATCATTTTAGGTTATCTACACATCTTAGGAGCAGAATAATTGGATTACTAGTCATAGTTTGATTGGAAAACAATTAAAACCAACATGGTTATCCAAGTGGAAAGGGATTTATTGGAAAGCATTTGGTAGTTCACAGAAGCAACAAAAGGCTGAGAGTGGCCAGGAGTCCAGAGAGCCTGCACTGCTTAGTATATATCAGACTGTTGACCAGGACCAGTGTAGTTAAAAAGCCAGCACTATCAGTACCTTCACCACCAGACACAGACTGCTAGACTGGTGGACTCACCTGTTGCCACTACTGTCAAAAACCTCTATATACCTCTGAGTAAGAGCATACAGTTGACTGAACATCTGAATATACCAAAGCATCTGATTGTACTTTACATGTCAGAGCACTGAGAATTATCAGTCTCCATTCAGCTTCTTCATTATATACAACACATACACACAGTCACATATTCCCCCTGCTTTGGCTATCAGTATCAAAAATATCATTTCCTGTGTAATATTTTACTTTCTTAGTGCATAGGAACCTGGAATATTAGATCCATGAATCAAGATAAATTGGATGTGGTCAAGCAAGAGATGGCAAGGGTGATCATCAACATCTTAGGAATCAGTGAACTAAATTGGATGGGAATGGACAAATGTAATTCAGATGACCATTATATCTACTACTTTGGGCAAGAATCCCTTAGAAGAAATGGAGTAGCCTTCATAGTCAACTGAAGAGTCTGAAATGTAGTACTTGGATGCAATCTTTAAAAAATGAAAGAATGATCTAGTTCATTTCCAAGGCAAACCATTAAACATCACAGTAATCCAAGTCAATGTCCCAATCACTAATGCCCAAGAAGCTGAAGTTGACTGGTTCTATGAAGGCCTACAAGACCCTTTAGAACTAATGCCCCCAAAAGAGGTTCTTTCCATCATAGGGTGAAAGTGAAAGTGAAGTTGCTCAGTCGTGTCCAACTCTTTGCCACCCCATGGACTGTAGACCACCAGGCTCCTCCATCCATGGGATTCTCCAGGCAAGAATACTGGAGTGGGTTGCCATTTCCTTCTCCAAGGGATCTTCCCGACACAGGGATTGAACCCAGGTCTCCCACATTGCAGGCAGACACTTGAACCTCTGAGCATCATAGGGTACTGGAATGCAAAAGTAGGAAGTCAAGAGATACCTGGAGTGATGGAGTACAAAATGAAGCAGGGCAAAGAGTAGCAGAGTTTTGCAAAGAGAATGCACTGATTATACCAAACACCCTCTTTCAACAACATAAAAGATGGCTACACATAAACATCCCCAGATGGTCAACACCAAAATCAGATTGATTATATTCTTTGCAGTCAAAGGTGGAGAAGCTCTATACAGTCAGAAAAACAAAACTTGGAGTTGACTGTGGCTGAGATCATCAATTCCTTATTGTAAAAATCAGACTTAAATGGAAGAAAGTAGGGAAAACTACTAGGCCATTCAGGTATGATGTAAATCAAATCCTTTCTGATTATACAGTGGAAGTGACAAATAGATTCAAGGGATTAGAAATTGCAGACAGAGTGCCTGAAGAACTATGGATAGAGGTTCACAACACTGTATAAGAGGCAGTGACCAAAACCATATCGAAGAAAAAGAAATGCATAAGGCAAAGTGGTTGTCTGAAGAGGCTTAACAAATACCTGAAAAGAAGAGAGAAGTGAAAAGCAAAGGAGAAAGGGGAAGATACACCCAACTGAATGCAGAGTTCTAGAGAATAGCAATGAGACATAAGAATACCTTCTTAAATGAACAATACAAGGAAGTAGAGAAAAACAATAGAATGAGAAGGACTAGATATCTTTTCAAGAAAATTGGAGATAACAGGGAACATTTCAAGCAAGGATCGGCATGATGAAGGACAGAAATGGTAAGGACCTACTAGAAGCAGAAGAGATTAAGAAGAGGTGGTAAGAATACACAAACTATTTTAAAATGTCTTAAAATGACCTGGATAACAATGATGGGTCACTCACCTACGTCACTCACTCGAGGTCACTCACGTAGAGCCAGCCATCCTGGAATGTGAAGTCAAGTGGGCCTTGGGAATCATTACTACAAACAAAGATAGTGGAAGTGATGGAATCCCAGATGAGTGGTTTAAAATCCTAAAAGATGATTCTGATAAGTGTTGCACTCAATATACTAGCAAATTTGGAAAACCCAGCCGTGGCCACAGGACTGGAAAGGCCAGTTTTTATTCCAGTCCCAAAGAAAGGGAATTCCAAAGAATGTTCATTCTAGCATACAATTACACTCATGTCACATGCTAGTAAAGTTATGCTCAAAATCTTTCAAGCTAGGCTTCAGCAGTATGTGAATGGAGAATTTCCACATGTACAATCTGGGTTTAGAAAAGGCTGAGGAACCAGAAATCAGATTGCCAACATTTGTTGGATGATAGAGAAAGCAAGGGAATCCCAGAAAAACATCTACTTTTGTTTCATTGGCTATGCTAAAGACTATATGTGGATCACAAAAAACTATGGAAAATTCTTAAAGAGATAGGAATACCAAAACACCTTACCTATCTCCTGAGAAATCTGTATGCAGGAAAAGAAGCAAGTTAGAACTGGACAGGGAACAATAGACTGGTTCAAAATTGGAAAAGAAATATGACAAGGCTGTACACTATCACCCTGCTTATTTAATTTCTATGCAGAGTACATCATGCAAAATACTGGGCTGGATGAAGCACAAGCTGGAATCAAGACAGCTGGGAGAAATAGCAACAACCTCAAGATATGCAGATGATACCACTCTAATGGCAGAAAGTGAAGAAGAACTAAAGAGCCTCTTGATGAGAGTGAAAAAGGAAAGTGAAAAAGCTGGGTGAAATTCATTAAACACACACAACACTAAGATTATGGCATTTAGTCCCATCACTTCATGGTAAGTAGAAGGGGAAAAGTGGAAAACTGACAGATTTAATTTGTTGGGCACAAAATCAATGTTGACCCTGACTGCAGCCATGAAGTTCAAAGATGCATGCACCTTGGAAGGAAAGCTATGACAAGCCCAGATAGCACACTGAAAAGCAGACATCACTTTGCTGACAAAGTTCCATATAGTCAAAGCTGTTTTTTCTAGTAGTCATGTATGGGTGTGGGTGTGTGTACACATGCTCAGTCTTGTCCTACTTTTTTTGACCCCATGAACTGTAACCTGCCAGGCTCCTCGGTCCATGTAATTTTTCAGGCAAAAAATACTGGAGTGGGTTGCCACTTCCTTTTCCAGGGGGATCTTCCCAACCCAGGGATCGAACCCACCTATCTTGTGTCTCTCACATTAGCAGGTAGACTCTTTACCACTCGCACCACCTGGAAAGCCCAGTTTCTTTTCAATAACTCCCCAAATCATTTTCCTTAACACAGTGTATCAGATGAGGATTTTAAATTTATTAGCAAATTTAGCAAAGAAATTTAGCAGATAATATCTACTTTTTCCAAAATACAATTAGAACAAGTTAAAAATATATATAACCCCTAAAAATAGTAATAAAAATCATCTAAATGTTAATTTAAAACTTTTGAGGCGCATAATGAAGCAGACAGAAATAATGGCTTAGGCAAATGCTTACTTCTAGAATTTGTCTGTCAAATCCCCTACAGGGAATGATGACTTAAGCCAGAATGAAGGCAAAATCAGTGAAGGAGAAAAATAGAGTTAAGCCATTCTGTTGGCTGACAGCATTATGATTAAATTTGACATACAGTAATCTAGAAATCAACACTGCAAACTAGTTAGCACCGAAACAAATCTTATAACTTTAGAATTAGCAACCATGAAGACAAGTAAAGTCAAATGTTGATAAATTGAATATATACATTGAAAAGAATAAAAGGTGTTTCAACTTAAAGGGGAAAATGATTTCTTTCACTAAGAGTTAAGATGCTGGACAAAACTATAACATAACCTGCATGTATGTTACTCTGCTTATGTGTATTTGCTATAGACTTTGCTTCAACTAGGAAACTGAAGAAGAAAATTTAAAACAATGAGCTCTATGAAACTGAAAAATATGTACATTTGAAATTAAACAAAAAATCATAGGACATGAAAGAACAAGAGCTTATTTTGAGTTCAAAATGAAAAAAAAAGTTAAAATTGTAAATAGTTAATGATTAACAACTGAAATATACAAAACCTATCTTGCAGTGAAGTTAAATTCATTCTCTTCAAGAACAGAGGATCAATAAAGAAAGAAATTAAGCCATTCTAAGTTGGAGTGGGAAATTAAGTTACTGAGGGCAGCAAATGAGAGTAGGTGATAGATTACGAATTTCAGTACCTTTGGGAAAAGGGATATTAAAGACATATTGTTATGGAGTTTTGTACTTTTGGTGACTAAGATCACTCACAAGAATGTCTAATGAAGTAAAAGTATATTTGCCAAAGTATGTTATGTCATATATGAACAAGCTATCACAACACATGAAATATTTTTCTAAAACATCAAGCTATTCAACAATTAAGTGGGAAAAATATGGAAAAGAATGAGAAGGAATTGTTTGTGAAGAAGTTAAAATTTGTAAATATTTTATTTATTTTTATTTTTTATTTTATTTTTACTTTATTTTACCTTACAATACTGTAGTGGTTTTGCCATACATTGACATGAATCCACCATGGGTGTACACAAGCTCCCAATCCTGAATCCCCCTCCCATCTCCCACAGGATGCTTGGGGCTGGTGCATGGGGATGTAAATATTTTAATTTCAGCAAGCATAATACAGAATTTAAAATGTTAAAAATCCAATAACCATCTTATCTCAAGATTTTATTGTAACAATTGATATAGAAAGCCTCAGAGATAAACCTATGCACCTATAGGCACCTTATCTTTGACAAAGGAGGCAAAATATACAATGGGGAAAAGACAGTCTCTTCAATAAATGGTGCTGGGAAAACTGGACAGCTATATGTAAAAGAATGAAATTAGAACACTTCCTAATACCATGCACAAAGAAAAACTCAAAATGAATTAAAGGATAAATGTAAGACCAGAAACTATAAAACTCATAGAGGAAAACAGAGGCAGAACATTCTGACATAAATCACACCAAGATCCTTTATGACCCACGTCTTAAATAAACACAAAAATGAACAATAGAGACCTTAAACTTAAAAGCTTTGGCACAGCATTCTATCATCTGATGGGGCTTAAAATTTAATCTGCTGCACAAAATATAGCCCACCATACCTGGTATAGGTATATTAGTTATTCACATACTCATGATGTTATGGCTTTGCTGCCAAACTGTGAAGAATGCTACTTATGGGGTAGATTCATTTGGTTATCACTAGAAAATTGAATTTGGCCCTGACAATTACATTTACGAACTCCTTAACCCTCAGTGCTAGAACCAAACTTAGTTTTCTTTGTTTTCAAATCAGGATGCTGCATACTACCAATAATCCCTTTTTCATCACAATTCTGATAGATGATGAATATGTATCAAAGTTGGCTAACCAAACGAGATGCTAGGATTTTTAAACAATTATGCAAATAATGTACTTAGAGCCCCAAAAAGTGTACTTTCCAAATATTACAGCAAATAATATAAAGAAGAATGAGACCAAGTTAAAGCTTCACCAGAATTTACTCTCTGAGTTTATAAAACCAAGGAACTGAATAACAAGAATCATAGAATCACTTCTTGAATAGTAAAGATTAGTGCTAATGAATTTCATGTAGCTCCTTAAGGACACCATCCTGTCTCCTGACTCTTCGTGTTTCTAAATACTCTTTCTTCTGCTTGGAATGCATTCTCTCACCAGTTCACCAGCCAAATCACTCTATCCTCTCTCAATTCTTAGTTAAAGCTCTACCTACAATTCTAAAATTTTTTACTCTTCTAACAAATACCAGTGCTCTATTGACCAGACTGACATATGCAAATTCACTGTTAATTAAACTGATTATTTATCCCCTAGCTATACCTCATGTTGTTGAAATCAGGAAACTAGCTGTTTAATCTTTCTATATCTCTGCAACCACCACAATGGCTAGCTCCAGTTAGATGTTTAAGAAAGAAATGTTAGCTGTTTAGGATGCTCTATGCAAATATTTTTATCTCCAGATCCAAAGGAGAGACTATAACATTCATGCAAAGAGATAATTTACCTGTATATAGTTCCACCTAACAACCAACAATTGAGATTAATATTAGAATTAAAAGATGTGTTTAAATTGTATATTTACTATTTTATATCATTTTGTTGGAGCAGACAGTCAACCTTGAGCACAGAAGGGAGGCAAAGGTCATATGTCAGGAAACCACACATCTTACAAGGGTCCTAAAGGCAAATAAAGAAAGCCAGGGAACCTCCAGCTTCTGAATGTAACCTTTTTGCTCATACTCATTACGATACAATTAACATTACAACCAGTGGAGTACCCATCATGCACCTGTTCAGTTCAGTCACTCAGTCGTGTCCGACTCTTTGCGACCCCATGAATCGCAGCACGCCAGGCCTCCCTGTCCATCACCAATTCCCAGAGTTCACTCAGACTCATGTCCATCAAGTCAGTGATGCCATCCAGCCATCTTATCCTCTGTCATCCCCTTCTCCTCCTGCCCCCAAACCCTCCCAGCATCAGTCTTCCAATGAGTCACATCTCTGCATGAGGTGGCCAAAGTACTGGAGTTTCAGCTTTAGCATCATTCCGTCCAAAGAAATCCCAGGGCCGATCTTCAGAATGGACTGGTTGGATCTCCTTGCAGTCCAAGGGACTCTCAAGAGTCTTCTCCAACACAGTTGGAGAAGTTCAACAGTTCAAACGCATCAATTCTTCATCGTTCAGCCTTCTTCACAGTCCAACTCTCACATCCATACATGACCACTGGAAAAACCATAGCCTTGACTAGAGGACCTTAGTTGGCAAAGTAATATCTCTGCTTTTGAATATGCTATCTAGGTTGGTCATAACTTTTCTTCCAAGGAGTAAGCATCTTTTAACTTCATGGCTGCAGTCACCATCTGCAGTGATTTTGGAGCCCCAAGAAATAAAGTCTGACACTGTTTCCACTGTTTCCCCATCTATTTTCCATGAAGTGATGGGACCGGATGCCATGATCTTCGTTTTCTGAATGTTGAGCTTTAAGCCAACTTTTTCACTCTCCTCTTTCACCATCATCAAGAGGCTTTTGAGTTCCTCTTCACTTTCTGCCATAAGGGTGGTGTCATCTGCATATCATGAGGTTATTGATATTTCTCCCAGCAATCTTGATTCCAGCTTGTGTTTCTTCCAGTCCAGCGTTTCTCATGATGTACTCTGCATAGAAGTTAAATAAGCAGGGTGACAATATACAGCCTTGATGTACTCCTTTTCCTATTTGGAACCAGTCTGTTGTTCCATGTCCAATTCTAACTGTTGCTTCCTGACCTGCATACAGGTTTCTCAAGAGGCAGGTCGGACACCATAACAAATCCTAGCTTGACCAGATAAGGACAAAAATCTCCCCTTCCCTCAGGGAGGTGGAACTGAAATGAAAACCAGGAAATTACCCCCTCAACCCCTCCTTCATCTATGAATATTCTGCCCAATCATCTTCACACCCCATACAACCAGCCAGCTTGTCAAATGGAACTGGGGCATCTTCTCATCTGAGACTGACTGCTCCATCTCCTGACAGAGTACTGTCACTCAATAAATCCTCTTATTTGCTCTCCTTTCCTTCTCTCTGAATTCTTTCTGTGATGAAACAAAACCTACTCTCCAGGAACAATTTTAAAGGAGCTTGATTATTGATCCTTTAGCATTTTTTAAAGTCATGCAAATAGAACTATGTGTATTTTGATGCAGAAATTCCCTAAATTGGTAATAAAAGCCAATTAAATATACATTTTAAAGATCAATCAGCCAGTAGGAATTGAGTACCTACTTTGTCTATGGTAGATAAAAATTACATAGTATCAATATACACAGAACTTAAAACTTCTATGGATATTTAAAGCATAAACATTTGAAATATTAGAGGCAGTAGTAACAATAATATTAATATAGCTTAAAATTCAATGAGAAGAATTGATAAGCAAAGAAGACTGCAAAACTTTAAAAATAAGAGCCTAAAGCTCTTCCTAGGGAAACAAAAAGAGATATAATTTGGTGCTTTTATTATTTTTGTAGGTACCTATACCTTAAGCCAAATAGAAAATATTATCTTTTCCAATAAATCAAGATTACTTAGCTCAATGGGAAGTGTAGATCACTGAGTTAAAAGAGAACATATTCCTAGGACTTCCCATGTGGTCCAGTGGCTAAAACTCCATCCTCCCAATGCAGGGGCTCTGGGTTTAATCCCTGATCAAGGAACTAGATCCTGCATGCTGCAACTAAGGCCCAGTGCAGTCAAGTAAATAAAAAGAAAGAACATATTCCTTTTGCTAGATGGATTTGTATTATACAAGTATCCCCAAAGCAATGCATGTTTGGGGACTGAACATTTTAACAGAACAACCAGCTAAAGAAGTACATCCTGATGTTACTAACAGTAATGAAGTCAGATAAGATGTCCCAGCTGCTCTTGACCCAAGAACCAGTCACTGAGATCTGGATGCCATATCTGCTTCCCTGGTACTACTCATCACAAGCCCCTCAGATAATTTCTAAAAGTAATCCTTTCAGACTGAATGAATCACAATTGAAAGAATCACAATGTATCAGAGGTCAAATGGATTCAGCACACAAGCCCCTCCTTCTCAGTAAGGCTGAGTTTGGTTGATAGTTGTATTGTTTTTCCACTGGGTTACTAAGAGAAAATATTTTTCAGGAGAGGAACTGATGAAGAAAGGAGGAGTCCACAAGAAGGAAAATAGGAAATTAAGGGTTGACATATAAAGAAACCTGAGCAACGAAGAATTGATACTTTTGAACTATGGTGTTGGAGAAGACTCTTGAGAGTGCCATGGACTGCAAGGAGTTCAAAGCAGTAAATCCCAAAGGAAATCAGTCCTGAATATTCATTGGAAGGACTGCTTCATTGAAGTTGAAACTCCAATACTTTGGCCACCTGACACGAAAAACTGACTTATTGGAAAAGACCCTGATGCTGGGAAAGATCGAAGGCAGTAAGAGAAGGGGACGACAGAGGATGAGATGGTTGGATGGCATGACAAACTCAATGGACATGAGTTTGAGCAAGGTCTGGGAGTTAGTGATGGACAGGGAAGCCTGGTGTGCTGCAGTCCATGGGGGTGCAAAGAGTCAGACACTACTGAGCGACTGAACTGAACTATCTCATCAAGGGCAATGATGCCTGCAAGAGAAATTTATCCATTTGGATTAATCTTTAGTTGTCTTCTCTGTAAACTGGAAATGCAGTCTGAATGAGGCAGAGAGGTAAAATTACTTACTCAAGATTGAGTGTGGTTCCAACTCAAGCATTTTTAGACCCTACTTTCCTAATTACTGTGTACCCAGTCTTTCCTTTTCAAATTATAAATGTCCTTTGTAAATTATAAAATTCCTCTGAACTTGCCATGCTTGTTATCATAGGAGAACTTCATTTGCTGATGCAGTTGCCTGAAAAAAGTGTAGTAGTGAAAGGACACCTTAACCAGATTTTCTTCTCACAAGTTCCAGTGCAGGGGTGGCAACAATTTAGAGTGCCCTTTACTCAGTGGCCATCAGGGGGCAGCAGAGTAGGAGGGCAGCCCATTGAGACAGGTAAAAAGAGATGACCTTGGTGCTAAGGAAACACAGCCAGGTACATGAACTTGAGATGGATCAAATGCTTAATCCCACAAAGTGAGAACCATTTGTTAAAAGAGAAAGGCCAAATCTCTAAATTAAAAAAAAATATACATTAGCACTCCTTAAGTGCAAAACCAACCATTTTCAGATCAAACCTCTAATTCCAGAAGAGAACTTGGTTTTGTTTTTGTTTTTGTTTTTTTAAGAAATGGTTTAAAGACATAGCCATGTCAAGGGGGCTGGTGAGTCAGGCCTGAACTGTGTGCACTGATATATCTATCTGTTCCAGATCTGACTAGTATCCTACAAGGTAGTGTGCAATTGTTTGTAAAACTACTCAGAAAATTTGAAAATATCTAGTTAGAACTGAAACACAAGATTCTGGCTTAGATGAAAAGTCATGCACAGCCACACAGATTTAAAACCTGAGTATATACACATCAATGGCATTGATGTGTAGTTGCTTAGTTGTTTAGTTGCTAAGTCATGTTCAACTCTTTTGTAACCCCATGGACTATAGCCCACTAGACTCCTCTGTCCATGGAATTCTCTAGGCAAGAATACTGGAGTGGGTTGCCATTTCCTTCTTCAATATATACACTACCATGTGTAAAACAGATAGCTCATAGAAAGCATAGGGAATTCAGCTTGGTGCTCTAGGATGACCTAGAGGGGTGAAATGGGAGGAATTTGGGAGGGAAGTCCACAAGTGAGGGAATATATGTATATATATGGCTGATATACTTCTCTGTACAGCAGCAACTAACACACAACTGTAAAGCAATTATATTCTAATTAAAAAATAAAGCCTGAGTAGAAGAGATGCCCAGCATCAGTAGATGGATAAAGTGTGGGATATTCACATGATGGACAGCAGTTGCATTGTGAGTAGTTGCAATGACAGTGAACCAACTACATACAGGAAAGAGGATGACTCTAACAAACATAATAATGAGGGAAAGAACCCAGACACCAACAAGGATGTACCACATGGCTGCATTTATGTAACTGCAAATCAGTCGAAACTAACCTATGATATTTAGGCAGAACAGTGCTTATCCCTTTGGGAGTGGGGTCAATCTGTCTGAAAGGAGACGGGAGCAGAGTCTGGGGAGTAATGTTCTATGTTTGATCTAGGTTGTGGTTACATGTGCGCTCAGTCTGAAAAAATTGACAATTTTATGTGTGTATGTTATGCTTCAGTAAAACAAGTTTTTAAATTTCTGTATAAAATCTTAACTCAGACAAGCCCAGCTAAATGTACACCTATCATTTCAAGCAGCTCCACCAATAAATTGTTTCCTACTTGGCAAACTTGAAATTGATAATGCAGGGAGAAAAATAGAAAAAGAGAGAGAGGTACTATGACAATTAAAATCTAATCAGCTCTGTGCTTTAACAAAACTGAATGCAATTATCTTTGCCTTCAGACACAAAACATTATTCTTTTTTCAGATAGCTGACAGTTCACAATGCTAAAATTACATGGGATAAACAGATATAGCTATTTCAAAATTCCTTTTTTCCGTATTCATTAACATAGACTCTTAGAAAGGGATTTCAGACTCCTCTGAAATTTTTCATTCTGTGTTCTATCTAACATTGAACGAAGTTGGCAATACTACTCATGCATCTACTAGAATGAAACTGGGAAGAAATATATAAAATTAATCTCTAGTGAACAACATTTGAAATAATACATTTAATGTTTCGTTTATCTTAAATCTGAAAGTTTCTTTTCATGAGAACCTCTCCACCTTCTGTAACATGCTTTGCCCAGAGAATGTCTCCAAGCAAAATATGTACTTGGAGATTGCTAATCAGGTATACATGCTGTTGTGGTTTGTATAACCAATTTGATTGACCCGCCTAAGCAAATGTAAGGGTATTTGTACACTTGAACATGCTTTCCTCCTCTTTAAACACCTTGTAGTTGATAACTTTTTCAAGATTCACTTTGTATTGGTTAAAACAGTTCCCTCCTAAAATTAACTCAAGAAAAGGGTGGCAAGGACTTTAAGAAAACTTGTAGACTGAAATTGTGATAGGAAAATCAGGCAGCTCAGAGAACAAATGATTCTCTCTTTGTCTTTGGCTCCATAAGATTTATCGTAGTATTTCTACTTGCGTGCACAAACTCTCTATTCTCTTCTACATACGGGTAGATTTTCTTTCTGTTCTTTATCTCTTATTTTTTTGTACTTATAGTCTCTGTTCCCTTCAAGCAGTGATTTTTTTTAATTAAGATTCTTGCTTTCATATAAAAAAAGACAACCAAAGACAGCTTAATTTTAAGGAGAGAAGAGATATTACAATATCCACAGCTATGACCTCGAGGGTAGCATCTTTCTTTTCAGGAAGGGAACCAGGAATGTTTTACCTTGAACACTCATCTCTGCTCATTACCAGTTTAAGGTAAGGTGAAGTCGCTCAGTCGTGTCCGACTCTTTGCGACTCCGTGGACTGTAACCTACTAGGCTTCTCCGTCCATGGGATTCTCCAGGCAATAATACTGGAGTGGATTGCCATTTCCTTCTCTGGGCGATCTTTCCGACCCAGGGATCGAACCCCGGTCTCCCGCATTGGAGGCGGACGCTTTAACCTCTGAGCCACCAGGGAAGCCATTACATTACAAGTTTGCTTTATTCTTTTTCCTTCTCTATAGACCAGTGTTCTCTGTATGATGAAACGTGTCCACAGAGAATTCCTAAGCCAATATTCAGAGTTCAATAGTAGGAAGAAGAATTTGCCTTTCATTTAGTTCTAAATCCGCTCTGGGGGGAAGTATTCAATTGCAAATATGATCACAAAGCAGGGCTTTCCAGTGAATCGGTTGCTAGAAACTCATCAGGGAGGAGGGGTAGGCAACTTCAGGGGAGAGAGACTGAGCAGAAAAGCCAGTGGTTACAGCCATCAGCATACAGTGACTCCAAGGGTTGCAACTCTTTCCCCAGGCATCCTCAGCTTTGAACCTCTTAGCCTGCAAAAGTTAAGTTGGTAACTTTCCAGTTCAAATTTCAGAGAGAGCCGGACTTCTCTGAAAACCTAATGGTTAGGATTCTGGGCTTTCACCGTGGTGGCCTGGGTTCAACCCCTAGTTGGAGAAGATTCTGCAAACAGTGGGAAACAGCCTTCCCCACCATCCCCGCCCCCTCCCCCAGAGGCAGTAGATACCATTTCAAAACATTTGTTTCTGATAGGTGGCCACGCTGTGCATCACCAGTCCCCCTATGCTTTGACAACCCTTCTGTCAGAGCCCTGAGGCACAGCACATTATTGCTAAGGTATCAGAGGACTGATCAGAGTCAAATGTTTCCAGAAAGCAAGACAGACATTCTAAGATTTGGTCTGTCCGGTACCATTACATGGCTTTCTGAGTTACATCAAAGAGAAATATCATAAATATATTCTTCATATAGTGATGCTAGCTGCAATCATTCCAAGGACCATTATCCATTTGGAGATGTTTGTTGAAGGGGTAAATAAAAGTCTATGGACAATTATGTCAGGGATAAGCAACGAGACTAATTCCCTTTTTTGGGATTTATAAAATACATTATCCTCAGAGGAGAACACTTATACCTTTATTTAACTTATTTCCTCACCCTTATTAGCTGATATAGCACAGTTAGATCTCTTATTTTGAAAATTATAGGAACCAATTCTACAAGTTATACTCTGTGGGGGAAAAAATGCAAATCAATTACATACACACATAAATTAGGAATCACATCATTAAAGCTCTTAAAAATTTAGGGACTGTCAAGCTTCCCTGGTGGTCCAGAGGTTAAGACTCTGCTTCCAATGCAGGGGGCAAGGGTTGGATCCCTGCTCAGGGAACTAAGATTCTGCATGCCACTCAGTCAAAAAGAAGCAAACAGAAAAACCACACACACACACACACACACACTCTGCAGAGACTGTTTCCTCTTGCTTTTCCTATCTCTTCTGCCTGAATAACTACTTCAGTCTTCTCTCCCAACAAGCCTGGCTCTGTCTGTATTCAATTGCTATACAAGGTAAAAAATTTACTCCATTTAGTACTTTTTTAAACTTCCCTTCTAAAATGTTATTTCAGATTTATATGAGAATCTTTTATTTCTACCTACATATTTCAAGGAAAGAGACTTGGGGGTAGTGCTAGAGGTAGGGATGAAATTGTGTATATGTCCAATTATTTACATCACACTTGGGGGGTCAGCACCTATAAATTAAAGGAAAAAGAGGGACAAAAAGAAGGGCTGGTAATTCTCTGTCTAGGGAATTGGAATAAAGTGTGTTCTATATTATGGAAAATTTACTGTAGAACCAGTGTCAGTTAACATTAATAGACCATGTGTTATGAAACAAGCCTAGACATTCTATGTATCTGATTTAACTGCATCCACATAGTAAGTCTATGATGTAGTATAAATGTGATTTCTACTTCCTAGATCAGGAAACTGAGACACAGAAAGCTTCAGGTAAATGGCTTAAAAACACACAACCTGTGATTTGTAGAGTCAATCTGAACATACCTGACCATATGGTATTATGAATGCCAACAGACTTTTGTGTTTTTATATTTAAAGGTGAAAAGTAAAGAAGTAAAATTGTATTATTCAGCTCTGAACTTAATAAATCTATTAGAATGTTTAGCATGAATCAGCATTTAATTTTATACAAAGAATTTGTATATAGTAATATCCCAAGGCATCTTATTTATAATTATTTTTTCTTCTAACTATAGACAAACCCCAGACAAATCGGCCTTACCAAATCATCTTTAGTTTAATTCAGACTTCTTCACAAGCAAATATACCCTAAGATTTGAGTATCTCAGTTGTTTGAAAGATTCATGGAAGGTATACTTGTGTTTATTGTCACGTGGGTATAAAGGCTTTATAGTTCATCACATATCTAATTGTGTGTCAATGACGGTGTCACATGTTAAATAGCAGGTTCCCTTTGTTGTTGAATGAGGCTCTGTGCTTGGTGAGCTTTAATTAATCAAAAGCCTAATAAAATAAAATTTATCTCATGTTATTTGCCAAGTATATGAAATCACTTTTGTAAAAGCAGATTAATTATGTCTCAGGTGTTAGCTCCATTTTCACTTCCAAATTCCCTTTCTAAAGAAACCATGTACTATTAAGTTTAGCAGGGATTAAGAAAAGTAATTTCCTGAGGGAAGGAATGAGACCCCACTGAGTACAGAAAGGAGTTGACTGTTTACAGCACTTTGAGTCTGATTTCTAGAGGGCTGGGCTAAACCCAAGTAGGGGGTTATGCATTTTATACTCTCTAACAGCCAAATATGCTTGATAATAAATCTGTTTTAGCAAAGTTCACAGAACAGTTCCATCCTATTTTAAATCCATGGAACAGGTTAAAGACTCTTTTTAATTGCATACTTCTTGGCATATTAAAAATCTTAGAGTGTTTCCTGTAATTCAAAGGTTTATAATAAAGTAGTAACTTGAGAAACTGCTGAAAAATGCTCTCTCTTTTTTTTTAATTTTTTGCAATAATGAGAACAGAAGAATGCCCTTGTCTTAATATAAAGTTAATGTAGTCACATCTCTGGCATTGTTAAAAAAGAATTCCTAACCATGGAATAATTATTGGCAGATATTTAAATATACATTACTTTAATATAAATTCTGGATGGATGCTATAACAGACAAGAGAGTTATCTGTCAAAAATCCAGGTTCCCTGTTACTTAAGTGCAGACTTCTTTCTGGAGGTGAATCCCCAGAAGGAGGCTACATTTCTCACATTCCATTGCAGTTAGATGTAGCCATGTGATTGAGCCTCAGGCAATAGAAAGAGAAAATTTCTGCACACCACTTCTAGGCTTGACACATGAAAATTGTCTAACTTTTGTTCTTCCAATATCTTTCCTCTTCCACTAGCCACCAGTTAATTCCCATAGAAACGTTAGAAACACTGCACTGAAAATGGCAGTATCTACCACTCTGGGTCACTACAAATCTGCATGTAAAAGTCCTTCTGCATTCCAGTTCTGGGCAACACTGTATTGGAATGTAATGGGGAAAAAGAAAAAAAAAAATTGTGTTAGACTTCTGAAATGTGGGAGTCTGTCTTAGTAGCTAATACTATGCTAACAAATCCAAAAACAATAGTTGGAAAATTGTTCAAGAATCTGTTATTCTTTTTTTGTGAAATGTTATTAAAGGTCTTTTCTTGTCTAAATATTCTATTACTTTTTTATTTTCTTTTTTTAAATTTATTTATTTTAATTGGAGACTAATTACTTTACAATACTGTGGTGGTTTTGCCATACATCGACATGAATCAGTCATGGGTGTACATGTGTTCCCCATCCTGAACCCCCTCCCACCTCCCTCCCCATCCCTCTGGGTCATCCCAGTGCACCACCCTTGAGTACCCTGTCTCATGCATTGAACCTGGATTGGCGATCTATTTCACATATGATAATATACATGTTTCAATGCTATTCTCTCAAGTCATCCCACTCTCACCTCCCACAGAGTCCAAAGTCTGTTCTTTACATCTGTGTCTCTTTTGCTGTCTCTCATCTAGGGTCATCGTTACCATCTTTCTAAATTCCATATATATATATATATATATATATATATGCATTAATATACTGTATTGGTGTTTTTCTTTCTGACTTACTTCACTCTATATTATAGACTCCAGTTTTATCTACCTCATTATTACTTTTTCTAAAAATTATATATGTATAAAATAAAACTGAAAAGCACATTAACAAACAATTTCATATAATATGTATCCATTAAGGAAAGTACTATTTATAAGGTCAAAAGTCCCAACACTGGAGGATTTAAAAAATATTACCTACAATCCCTGTCTTCTAGGAAATTACTCTACTTGAGGAGAAAATAAAGCTACATAATTAAGCAGTATACAGTAAGTGACACTAAATTAAATATATTGGCAATAAAGTATTTTGGGGAAGACAGGGAACAGCTCACACATAAATAAACAGTGGGGAAAATTTGATGCAAGAGGTGAAAAGTCAGCTGACTCAAATGGGAAATTGAAATGAAAGAAATGGGAAGATATTCTTTACATGGAATTGAATCAGATGGTGATGATTAACATCTATTGGGAAAAATGGAGCAAGTACTCAGAGGTGATAGAAAGTAGCCTGGGGAAGAACAAGTGGACTGATTTCATTAATTACATCAGAAAAAATCTGGATTACTTATATTGGGAAGAGATTGAGTAACTATATCAGCATGGATCAACAAAAGAGGATAGAAGGAAATCCTATCAGGACAAGGAACTAAATTTACATTAAGAGAAAGGAGTTACTGTAGCCTTTTGAGTAGGATAGGATATTATCAAAATGTTTTTAGAAAGGTGAATCTGTCGGCAGGGTATAAAGTGGAGATACTCCACAGTCAGAAAGAAGGCTGAGAAGTTATGAGGAATGTCTGGATATAAGGTCATGAGAGTTGAAAGAAGAGCTGTTGCAGGAAAAATGCAAAAGAAGCTGATTTTTTAAATACAAATTATTTTGAAAAAGGAACGGAACTTCAAGATGGGGTTGGATATAAAATTGGTAATCAACCGTATTTGTTTTTCAATTACTCTAAATCTTTCAAACCATCAATATAATTACAAATCTATAGTCAGATTTTGCTGTCAACTACTATCTGGCTTGCAAATATATCTATGATTCCAGCATGTAATTAATGATAAGTGATCTCATAGTCAAAATATCAAGTAAATGCATGTGGGAATGCTTCCATAATAATTTGATTTTCAGAGTGTTTTATTTGGTGACATTATTATTCATTTATTTACAAAATATAAATACCATCAATTAAACACAATTATTTAAGCAGTGACTGCCCCCAACCCCCAAATTCCATTCTGTTAGAACAGATGCTCTAATTTTGATACAAATGTTTGTCCAATGAGAGAAACACACTGCTGGCCAAGCAAGTCAAATAAATGAAGGAACATTTCTCAAACTCTCAAACTCCCCTTAAAGTTAACCACATGCCAGGTCACTTTAGTCGTGTCCGACTTTGCAACCCTATAGACCATAGCCCACCAGGCTCCTCTGTCCGTGGGATTCTCCAGGCAAGAATACTGGAGTGGGTTACCATTTTCTTATCCAGAAACCACAGATATATATTCTAGCCCTCTCTCATAATATTTTTTTTTCTCATAATATATTAGATAAAAAAATCCTAAAAATATTATGTATTAATATCAACAGAAATATATAACATTCTTAGATATTTTTTTCCTCTAAAATTTTAAGAGAGTGAGTTAGAATATATGCCTTGGTTTACAAAAAAGGGGATCATAAAAAATGTTCCTTCACTTACTTAATTTGTTTAGTCAACAATGTATTTAATCCATTAGAGAAACATTTGTATCAAAATTAGAGCATCTATCCACACAGAATCCAAACTGAGCACTTAAAATTTCATGAAGATATATAAAAAGCCAAATGTGAAGGCATTAAAAAGAAAAACTTAAATAAAAATTAAAGGCACTATGGCAAAATCTGTGTAGAGTTTCCATTATTTACACTGTTGATATGATGCAAAGAGAATCATATCTGGATTATGTACTATACACTGTCCTGAATCAGAACAAGGCAAGTAATGCTTAAAAATGAAAAAAAAAAGTTGACTTTAACTCACCCAGTGTCTTGACTCATGTCTAGAAAACCAGCATTCCTTTCTTTAACTCTCAGAAAAGGAATTGCTGTATTCTCTAGTCTCATTGAGCAAGGATGAGAGCCCTGTCTGATCATTCCTCTCCCTAAACATACCTCCATTCAATGCAGAACTACTTAGGTTGCCACCTTGCTTAAGGAAATGTGTTCAAATCAGGGTAGATACAGAAAAAGCATTACTTTGTCTTCATAGCAAGATATAAAACTGTATCTCTAGCAACTCTAAAGTTTAGCTAGAAGATAATTGACCATAGTGTGTGTGTGTGTGTGTGTGTCTGTGTGTGTGTGTGTGTGTATGTATATGTATATATATAATGTATAAATAACTATTCAGTTCAGTTCAGTCGCTCAGTCGTGTCCGACTCTTTGCGACCCCATGAATCGCATCACGCCAGGACTCCCTGTCCATCACCAACTCCTGGAGTTGACTCAGACTCACGTCCATCGAGTCCGTGATGCCATCCAGCCATCTCATCCTCTGTCGTCCCCTTCTCCTCCTGCCCCCAATCCTTCCCAGCATCAGAGTCTTTTCCAATGAGTCAGCTCTTCGCATGAGGTGGCCAAAGTACTGAAGCTTCAGCTTTAGCATCATTTCCTCCAAAGAAATCCCAGGGCTGATCTCCTTTAGAATGGACTGGTTGCATCTCCTTGCAGTCCAAAGGACTCTCAAGAGTCTTCTCCAGCACCACAGTTCAAAAGCATCAATTCTTTGGCACTCAGCTTTCTTCACAGTGCAACTCTCACATTCATACATGACCACTGGAAAAACCATAGCCTTGACTAGATGGACCTTTGTTGGCAAAGTAATGTCTCTGCTTTTGAATATGCTATCTAGGTCGCTAGACATCGTAAATTAAAAGCCATACAATTTTAATAGATCTCTCTCCATTCAAGCTGACTAAACAAACTTGCTCCCCACAAAAACCAAAAAAACAAACCAAAACAAAAAATTGTAAGCCTCCAAAAAAGTGTGCAGCATAAAGAAAATACAATGATAGAGTGATACATTAAAAAATGTTTATGCAATTTACTTTTCTGCAAAGAACAGATGAAAATTTCAGTCTACCCTTATTTGAGTCTACCAAAAGCTTTAGATAAAATTTCCTAAAACATGACTAGGAAGTCATATAAAGTATAAGTGTATAGGCTGAAATGCAAAAAGTTAAAAAAACCGTATGGAATATACTTTTTGAAATCAAATTTCACCTCATCTTACTCTATAAAAAAACTGGCAACAAAATAATCCAGAATGTAAAAGTGGGAAAACAAAAACCAATATCCTACAAGTATAATTAATGCATTAATTGAGCAAGCAAACTATGGTGTCAATATACAAAAGACAAAGGAAAAAGCACCGAAGACTAAATAAGAGCAGTTTATACCAATGAAAGTGAAAAGCCTATGAGTGCAGGCTCCATAAGGGCAGCAATCTATGCTGGCTTCGTTCACTGACTAACCAAGTACCTAAAAGTGTTTCTGACACAAAAGTGGCCCTGCAGTGAGTGTTGTGGTGTGTCACCCAATCCCAGAGCCTAACCCTATACGAGGTCCTCATCTCCTGGCTGCTGGGAGTACTGGTGAAAGTGAAGTCACTCAGTCATGTCCGACTCTTTGTGACACTATGGATTGTAGCTTACCAGGCTTCTCCATCCATGGGATTTTCCAGGCAAGAGTACCAGAGTGGGTTGCCATTTCCTTCTCCAGGGATCTTCCTGACCCAGGGATCAAACCCAGATCTCCCCCATTGCAGGCAGACGCTTTACCCTCTCAGCCACCAGGGAAGCCCTGGGAGTACTGGCAGCACAACTGACTTCCTCTTCAGCACCAGCCTTCAGCCCAAAAGAATCACTTTATCCAAGGTCCTGCTTCCTACTCTGGGGCATTCCAGACCGATAACCAGGGGAGCTGAGAATTTAGGGCTCTATTACTTCATCTCAGTGCAGGGCAACACTGAAAGGCTGCCACCGTAAGGAACCATCACAGGATCAATGAGGTTGTAGATGGAAATGCAAGCCAAAGTTCCTTCTTTGTCCAATTTCATGGCCTTCATCCCTCAATAGGTACTGCACCTGAGATGAGTCCTCAGTAACTTTCTGCACAGAAATCTCCATCTCAGAGCATTTTCCACGAATCCAAACTCAAAAGAGATCTAAAAAATTGCTAAATGAATAAATGGTGAAAAATAACAATGATGATTGCTCATGAACTTTATACTAGCCTCAGAACTATGATCAAATAAATTTTATAAAGCTAGATGTACATATTATAAACAGATTGGATATCTACTTACTCCTAACTGTATATGGCAGATCAGGAATATTAAAAACAATAATATAAAATAAAAGTGAAATAATACAATTCTATTGACTTTTAATTTTCTTACACTTTTTCAAATTATCACCCCTATGCTTTCAGCCCTTAATTGTGTATTTTTATTTCCTCTTTGAAGATACCTTATGTAAAGTATTTATGTAAGGTCAAATTTTATATACATTTAAAAAAATAATTGTATAGAGACTATGTCTTATTAATTTTTAAGTTTTTAAATTTTTGTATGTTTCTTTGTGGCCTAAAATACTGTCCGGTTTCCTAAAATGAAGCAATATTTATTATGTAAGAAAGTGACCGAAAGGCATTTTCAGAGATGTGAACTTCAGAAATACACATCACCTAAACTTTGGCATTAGCAGCATCTCTACATTTTAATACTACAGAAATTGGCATGAGCTCTGAATCTTTAAAATAACCCATGGCCCTCCACAAACATTGTATTATTAACATGACTATACCTTCTTTTGGAGAAGGTAATGGCACCCCACTCCAGTACTCTTGCCTGGAAAATCCCATGGATGGAGGAGCCTGGTAGGCTGCAGTCCATAGTATTGCTAAGAATCGAACATGACTGAGCGATTCACTTTCACTTTTCCCTTTCATGCATTGGAGAAGGAAATGGCAACCCACTCCAGTGTTCTTGCCTGGAGAATCCCAGGGACGGGGGAGCCTAGTGGGCTGCCGTCTATGGGGTTGCGCAGAATCTGACACGACTGGAGTGACTTAGCAGCAGCAGCATACCTTCTTTTAGGTGTTTGAACAGATATAATCTTTTGTTTCTAGTTCTAATTACTATGCAGTAAATAAATAACACAAATAATACCATAATGATATGAGCTGAACCAATATGAAACACAGAAAATCCTGAAATTAAAAACAAGAGTCTTTTTCCTCTGCATAGCCTTTTGTGTGCTGTGCCCAGAGCCACCAGGGTGCACATGGCCAGAGGACATGATTCACAGGGCATTCAGCTTATATTCTTTTGACTTTATTTTCCTTTCATAATGCAAACATTTCTCACATCTCTACCTTCATTTTATGTGCTTATGCAACAAGTTGCACACAGTTGATTTTATGAAAACCAAATGCTATACATTAGAATTATCTATACATGTATAACAAAGTGAAGAAAAATTGTATTACCTTCATGTGCTATACTAATAGTATAGTTTTTTTTTTTTTGCTTTAGGCTGTATCTACCCACATAACTACCACCCTATACATTGATGGAGTATATGTTCCACATTATAAGACACATTTTTCTGGTTATCTTTCCCATGTCTCTTCTCACTTGTTCAAGAGCTCCATTTTAGTGATTATCCACTTTCCTGTGTGTCTCTGGAAGAGATGCCACAGGTTCTCTTCTCTCTTATCTGTCACTCCTCTAAAGGGTATACAATCTTTAAAAACACCTGATTTCTGGGACTTTCCTAGTGGTCCCAGTGGTTAAGACTACACGCTCCCAATGCAGGGGGCCCAGGTTCGATCCCTCCTCAGGGAACTAAATCCCACATGTTGCAAGTGAAGATCCTTCATCCCAAATGCACAACAAAGGCAGTAGGATCTGGCTCAGCCAAAAAAATAAAAAATAAAAAAGCTTGATTTCCTAGCCTCCTGTTAGATAGGGTTGATCATGTGACACAGTTCTGCCCAATCAGATATAGATTTCCAAATTGCCACCTGGAAGGTAGATGTGAGGCCTGGAATACAGTAGGCACTTGACTATGAGGTCACATGCAAGAGCAAAAAGGAAACACATCAAGGGCTGTGAAGCAGACAGCTAGAGACAACAAACCCTCACGACAAGGCTGAGCTTCTACAATCCTTACCTCTGGCCATATGATGTGAGGAAAAGAAACATTTCTTTTTGAAACTTTTAGTTGTATTCCCTGTCATTTGCAACCAAAACAATTCCTGCACGCTCTGTTTCCTCTCCTTTACTTTCCACACCTCAAATCCTGTAAGTTTTACCACCTCTTGAATTCAATATTGCTCTTTATCTTAATGCTAATACTTCAGTTCAAGCTACTACTATTTATTTTAATTTCTTCCAGAGCTTCTTGGTGTCCCTACAGGTAATCTCAAACACCACCCAACCCACATTCACATCACCAATGCTATTGGTGACTATTTTCAGTAGCAAATCCAAGGCTCTTTATGATGACGCATAAAGACCATTAAATCTTCCTTTGCCTGTATTTTCAGATTCCAGCTCATTAAAACGCTCCTCTACCCTATACTTCAGTCTGCTACTATGGCCTCACATGCCTTATACGTGTTGCTAGTTCAACCTAGATTGCCCTGGCTTTCACTCTCCTATACTTCATCCTTATTTATTGCTCAGATTAGATCCTATGTTTTTCAAGTCAGAGAAATCTTCCATAATGGGGTTCTTTGGTTAGACATTATACCACATGATCTACCAGCACCCCAAGCTTAATATTACTACTACCATAATTGCTGTATTGACAATATCTGTTTGCTATCTTTAGCAGTTAGTTCTTTGGATAAATAACTTATTTAGTTTTATTCACATATATACAGTGCAATGGTCAGAAAATAGCAGATTCTCAATAATGGTTGAAAAATACACTAAATGAAAAAATGAACTTAGATTGATTTAGTGATAATATATTATTAGTTAATTATGTCAACATTCTACATGTAAGTTCTTCTTATTAATTTCCCAAAGTAAATTTACACCTATTTCATTTGATAATACCACATCTTCATGCAAAATTATAAAAGCCCAAGTGTTATTTTTCTCTGTGTGGCAGAGCAGACTAAGATACGAAGAAGGCACATGGCTTCCATATTATAAGACGTGGAGATTGTAAACCAGGCTTCCATTTTTTTTTTTTAATTTATTTTTTATTTTACTTTACAATTCTGTATTGGTTTTGCCATACATTGACATGAATCCACCACGGGTGTACGTGCGTTCCCAAACATGAACCCCACCCCCCACCCCCCTCCCCACAACATCTCTCTGGGTCATCCCCGCTTCCAGTTTTATTTCTTCATATTTTTGCTATATAAATTCATTGGAGAAACATTCCTGAGTTTGATTTTCATTTCTCATTGGTAGAGGTGAGACATGTAAAGATGTCATCAAATTATATCTCTTACTGTGACAAAAAAAAAAAAAGTAGAGCTTGCAAATATCTTTTCTGTTGGAAATATTAGTAACAAAGGAAACATTCTCAGAATGGCAATGGTATCAGAATCTTCTTAAGAGGTTTCTTTTACCAGGAACATTGTAATAACTTCTTCTTGGACCTCCCCAGTCCCCAACAATTCACCTTAAAGAGCAGCCAGAGTGGTCCTGCTCAAATGCATATCCAATCATATCACTATTTGTGGATTTTTTTCAATAGATACAAAATATATCTGTAAAATGTCCTGTGAAAGATATTAAGATGGATAGCCTATCCTTACATAGGCATAAGATGAATGATATTAAAATTAATAATGTGTTAGTCTCCTTAGTGTAGTATAATCTTACTTTCAATGAATTACATGATTGTACAATATGCCTCTCTGTCTCATCACTAGAGAAACTGTTTCAGCCTGTCATCACAGGCTAAGTGTTTAAAAAAGAAAGTTTACAATGCTATATTATGAATGTGCATATGCTACTGAATCCCATAAAATGTTATAATGATTGATTCACTGGTGTACAGAAGAGACTACCATGAAACAATCCTATTGATTATACTAGGTTACCATAAAGCAATCATATTGCTATTTCTTCATTATCAATGCATGAGTTTTTATACCTTTTGATGTCTAGTGTTGGGCTTCCCTGGTGGCTCAGGTGGTGAGGAACCCACATGCAATGTGGGAGCCCTGAGTTCAAGCCCTGTGTTGGGAAGATCCCCTGGAGGAGGACACGGCAACCCACTCCACTATTATTGCCTGGAAAATCCCCGTGGACAGAGGAACCTGGTGAGCTATGGTCCATGGAGTCACAAAGAGTTGGACACAACTGAGTGACTAAGCACAGCACCCACCATAAAGCAATCATATTGCTATTTCTTCATTATCAATGAATGAATTGTTATAGCTTTTGATGTCTAGTGTTAGTACACACAACTACATTTTGTATCATATAAGGCAATAAAAATATAGGTACTGATAGACTATTCTTCTTAAAAACAGATGACATAAACATGGTATTGATAAATACAGTACAGACTGTAAATGTATTCTTTCTTATGATTTTCTTAACTCCTTCTAGCTCGCTTTATTGTAAAAATGCAGCATAAGAAAAGAAAAGAAAGTTAAAGTTGCTCAGTCATGTCCGACTCTTTGCAAGCCCATGAACTATACAGTCCACGGAATTCTCCAGGCCGGAATACGGGAGTGGATAGTCTATCCTTTCTCCAGGGGATCTTCCCGACTCAGGAATCAAACCAACGTCTCCTGCATTACAGGTGGATTCTATACCCACTAAGCTGTCAGGGAAGCCCCACAGCATATAAAACATATAACACAAAAAGGATATATACCCTCAGTAATAGCAAGAATCCCTTCAGGGAATCTACTGTACAACCTGGAGACTATAATTAACAAAATAGTGTTGTATACTTGGAATTTGATAAGAGATTAAATCTTCGGTCTCTGTCTTCCTCTCTATTTCTCTGTCACTGTCTTTATCTCTTACATAAAGGAAAATCCCATATGTCAATGTAATCAAATGCATAACATTAAATTAGCATGCTGGTTTTGAAAGAACCAGTAATAATATACATTTTCATTCAAAAAGTTAATGACCTGTGAGAATATTGGTATCATTTTGTTGTTGTTTTCATCATTTTTTGAAAATTTTAAATGGTTGCTCCACTAATGTTCCTAGTGAATGTTTTCTACACCCTGACTACTCAAACTGGTCCATGGACTAGCAGCAGCAACAACAATAAGCTTGTTTGAGATACAACCCCTTGTGCCCACCCAGTCCAACTAAATCAGAAACTGAATATTGAAACAACATATACTTATATGCACTTTAAAATCTGAAAAACGCAGACCTCTGTTCAAAGTTCAAAAGTTGAGAAGTGAGAGTAACCTTAATAACTCAATCCTTTTTCAGTGGTTTAGCCAAGGCTTTCTCAAGAGTGGACTAGGGCAGTAGGAGTAGTCTATTCTGGGTGTTGGCAACTGCTTAAAACTTAGACTACTGTCACCAACAAAACTCTGGAAGAACAAGAATTTTATCAATGATATTGCTTAGCATTGTTTGTGAAGGCTAATGGTATTAAAATATAGCTTTTATTAATTTTATTATTGTTTTAAAATTCTCTACATTTAATCCATCCCCTTACTGCTTATGCTTCTGGTGGACCGGCCTCATGATCTCACTCTTAATATGTCACTATTGTTTATAGAACATTTGTTGTTGGTATTGATTTTAATTTATAATACTATTTGTCCATACAGTTAATATGTGATATTTATTGTAGATAAAAAATAGTCATTATGGTACAGAATATCTTCTAAAAAATGATTCATCATCATATAAAAAATGGTCAGCAAGACTATAAAATGCAGGCCATATATCCAGATCACCCAACTTTTACCTAAATGTCCATAAAAGAGGTTCCATAAAGTGTAAATATCTGGATGCATCATAGGGAACTGAGGAGTGGTAAACAAGATATTAGAGAAGTTTGTCTATATGTGCTATTTGCAACTTAGACTTTTATGTCAAGTCTCTAACAGCTCCCCCAGAAAACACAGATGTGCACGTACAACAGTGAGGAAGCAGGGAGAGATGATAAACTCTCACCTGGTTTGCCTCTGTTGCATCAGGCCTCCATGATTAAGTCTTTTCTTTTTTTAAACAAAGAAGACGGAAACAGCTGTTTCGAAACATTTAAAAACTGCATCCACCCTTGACAAATGAAACAGATTTCCAAAGCTTTAAAAAAAAAAAAAAAAAAGCCAAGTAAAAGATATTTTGAAATCAGAGAAGACAAGTTACTCTTACTGGAGTTTTTGTGTGTATGTGTGCTTATGCATTTTTAGCCACTCCCATTTTCTTGAAAAATCAAGTCAAGGGAATTCATCTCTTGTGGAGTAAAACGAATAGCACTTTCAAGAGCATGAAGAAAGCAGCCAGCGTGAATGCTTTTCAACCCAGCATGATCAGTGCTCTCCTCTGATGCAAAGAAAAGGTGCTGTGTTTCAGAGGAAAGTCTCACAGGAGTGCCACTCGACACCAGGGGATGTTACCACAGACAATGGGCCACTACTTTCACTGCCTTCTCTACCATTTTCCTGTCCTGAACTGAAGTCTCTCCATCACGGCACTGCATTGTAGCGGGAGATATATTTGAGATGGAGACATGGATGTGGGCTATTAATATTTGCTTTCAATCCATTAGATCCTTTGAATCTATTATGGAGGATGTATGTGTTTCATTTGTTTTATTACAAGAAAGCTCCATCAGGCTTCCTTTATCTAACTCAGCATTTTAGAGCTGAGGAAAATGGATCTCTACACTGTCTACACAGTGCTTTAGATAGGAGGGTGAATGAAACTGTATCACCAAGTGGTAACATCTCTTTAGTTGTTCCAACAAAGCCAATTGAAAGAGCGCTATGGAAATCATTATTAATAACTAATTTCTGTTGCAGTAAGCAATGAAGAATGCTATCTAAGATGTGAAGAAATGTACTGATGATAAGTCTTTATAATTATTAGAGGTTTACACTTGGATTAGAATAAGGTGCCAAAGGAAATTTTGTGCCACAGGGTATTTATTTGAGGCTAGCTGGCTCAGACGGTAAAGAATCTGTCTGCAGTACAGGAGATCTGGGTTCAATCCCTGGCTCAGGAAGATCCCCTGGAGAAGGAAATGGCAACCTACTCCAGTATTCTTGCCCAGAAAATCCCTGGTGGGCTACAGTCCCTGGGGTCTCAAAGAGTCGGACAAAACTGAGTGACTTCACTTTGAACTTTAAGCTCAGAATAGGCCTTATTTTCCTGGAAAAGATTAGTGAAAAAGCTAACTATTCTGTGACACTGCCGAAGTGTCTTCCAATTATGTCCACTTTAAATAATGATATAACTAAAAACCATTTTAAACAAATAATTGATCAGCCAAATTTGTTTACAACCAACTAAGAAAAGATTGAACAATGTGGGATTAAATGAGGATTCTATATAATTGTTAAGAATGGTAACTAAACTAACTATAGTTTGGCTATAAATATTTCCTTTAAAAACAGTAATATACAGACTTTTCCAGAACTAAGATATGTTGTAAGCCCTAGGTTGTATTCATACACTCTCCTGCCCACTCATTTATGCCAGAAGTACAACCAGAAAACAAGTGGGAGTGGCGCACGAGGGAGAGGATGACTGCATTTGTTGGAATTTAGAGCATCTGGCATGGAGATTTAAGCCACGCATTTTCCCCACCTGGAGTTTATAATATAGTGAAGTGAATAAGACATATGCTAAAATGAACAAAAAAGTACAATAGCTGTATTTGGGAATTATGAACTATAAATGCTATGGCATTTAGAATTGGAAAGGTCCTTTTTTGTTGTTGTTTGCTTTATTTTTATTTAAAGGCTATCAAAGCTCCAGGTCTTATCATGTCCAACTCTTTGCAACTCTATGGACTGTAATCTGCCAGGCTCCTCTGACCATGGGATTCTTCAGGCAAGAATACTGGAGTGGGTTACTGTGCCATCTTCCAGGGGATGCCTTCCTCCAGGGGATGTTCCAGACACAGGGATTAAACCCTCGTCTCTTATATCTCCTGCATTTGTAGCAAGTTCTTTACCATTAACATCACCCTAGGTTATATACATATATTTAAAAAGCACTGCTTTGCTTCGGATGGCCATACACACACTACTATATATAAGAGAGATAACCAACAGTGACCCACTGTATAGCACAGGGAATTCTACTCAATATTCTGGAATTACTTAAATGAAAAAAGGATCTGAAAAAGAAATGAATACGTGTGTGTGTATGTGTGTGTGTAAATAAAATAATCACTTTGCTATACACTTGAACTCAACATTCAGAAAACTAAGATCATGGCATCTGGTCCCATCACTCCGTGGCAAATAGATGGGGAAACAGTGGCTGACTTTATTTTTGGGGGCTCCAAAATCACTGCAGATCATGACTGTAGCCGTGAAATTAAAAGACACTTGCTCCTTGGAAGAAGAGTTATGAGCAACCTAGACAGCATATTAAAAAGCAGAGACATTACTTTGTCAACAAAGGTCCATCTAGTCAAAGCTATGATTTTTCCAGTAGTCATATATGGATGTGAGATTTGGACTATAAAGAAAGCTGAGCACCGAAGAACTGATGCTTTTGAACTGTGCTGTTGGAGAAGACTCTTGAGAGTCCCTCGGATTGCAAGGAGATCCAACCAGTCCATCCTAAAGGAAATCAGTCCTGAATTGGAAGGACTAATGCTGAAGCTGAAACTCCAATACTTTGGCTACCTGATGTGAAGAACAGACTCATTTGAAAAGACCCTGATACTGGGGAAGATTGAAGGTGGGAAGAGAAGGGGCTGACAAAGGATGAGATGGTTGGATGGCATCACGACTCAGTGGATATGGGTTTGAGTAGACTCTGGGAGTTGGTGATGGACAGGGAGGTCTGGCATTCTGCAGTCTATGGGTTTGCAAAGAGTTGGACATGACTGAGCAACTGAACTGAACTGATATACTTGAAACTAACACAACTCAAATCAAATTAAAATTTGAAAAGCACTGCTTTGGATCTCAGAATGCTTGTACCTTCAAGGGCTTTGGACCCATAGTCTGAGGCCAATGTGTCACTGGACGATCAGCAAGGACCAGAGGGTGACATTAAGACCCAAGACCCTCTGATATCTAATTTCTTTCAAGTTAATGCTGCTTCTAGTATGAAACCTGGTTAATGCAAGGGAGGTATGTGACTTACTGTCCTTCAGATGTTTCCTCAAAGACTTTTATTAATGTTTCACCTCCTCTGAAATTCCCATTAAATCAGTTTTTTTTTCCAGTAATTATTTTTAAAGCCTATTTTTCATAGACCATGATATGATGCACGTGTTTGGTTTTATAGGAAAGTTTTCCTGAGCTTCCCAGCTGAATATGTTTCTCTTGGAGGAGTCTTGTCACACAGTTCATGAATCAATGAGAGCAGATACTGAAGTATCCATGGAACAGGGATGAATGCAAGGAGGCACTATAACACCGGCTGATGAAGGCAGTGGCACCCTCCATACACTCTGTGTGTGATATAATGTGTGTTCACTGTCTTAATATCATGCATGTTTATTCAGCATTCAGTGAGCAAATATTCTGAAGGCATACTACGTGCCAGGCTCCGTTCTACACTATGGATGTAAGAGGGACAACAAAGAGGCAATATCCTAGTTCATGGGGCTTATGTTCCATTTTAAAAGGCAGATAATAAGTCAAAAATAAATATGCCACGTATCACATGATAATCAGCTGAAGGTATATAATTACAGCCAGAGAAGGGGAAAGGGACAGGCATGAGTAGGATTTAATAAGGGAATACATTAGGAACTTGGAATTAACAGATACACACTACTACATGTAAAACAGATAAACAAAAAAGATTTACTGTAAAAAAACAGGAGGATTCCCTGCAGAAGGGAATGGCTATCCACTCCAGTATTCTTGCCTGGAGAATCCCATGGACAGTGAGGTCTGAAGGACTACAGTCTATGGGGTCACAGAGTCAGACATGATTGAACAACTAATCACACACACACAACTATATTCAATATCTTATAATAGTATATAAAGGAAAAGAATCTGAAAATCAGAATCATTTTGCTGTATAACCAAAACATTGTAAGTAAAGTATACTTCAATTACAGAATTAAAAAAGAAAATATGCCCTCCCTCCACAAATAGGAAAAATATATTTAGGCAGTGAGGAAAGCTAGTTCAGTTGTCTTAACTGCAAGGCATTGCAATATGTTTTTTCCTAGGTATACGCTCAAGTTGCTAGGGCACACTTAGAAGAATGTGTTTCATTTTCATGGTGCAATTATGGAAGGCTAATTGGAGCATATAACCCATCAACTGAGCTTTGGAGGCAAATCATAATTCTTCAGGTAACCAGTATGATGAAAATATTCTAGGATGCCTGAATGGTTTATTTAAATGTACAAATCCATAGAAAGCATTGCAATTTGAATTGAGTGGTGTAGTGGAAAAGTAAAAAGCACTCGAGACAGACAAGGTTTTAATATTATCTCTGAAACAGGGAACATTACTTAATCTCCTCCTAGAAAGGAATTAATAATCATGCCAATCTTGTGTGATCACTGTGATGAGTAACGATAATAAATGGCAATATGACTGGCTTATATTGCATGGACAGTAAGTCCTAGTTGTTTTTCAGATAGAATACTCTAGTATTGACAGTAGGTACAGGGATGTGTCCTTATTTCATTCTCAGACTTTGTTCTAATCTATAACATAGGCATTTCATGAATATTTGATATATATGTATATGAATGAACTGGCTCAGTTTTAGTTTCCTTTCAACTGCAGTAATGCAGGTGATAGAGAATAAAAAACTGTACCCCCACCCCCAAATAAAACTGCACCAAGACAATGGTGATGAACACAGGAAAAAGGAGAGATGATTCAGAGATATTTGAGAGATAAAAGATACAGACTTTGTCACTAATTGAATCTGAAGGAGGAGAAGTCAGAATAACTTCCAGGTTGACAACTGAATAACTGGATGAATGTTGGTGACATTCACTAAAATCGATTAACTGGGAGGAATAGGAGCCAGTTTAAGCCATGCAGGCAGGGGAAAAATGAGGTCAAGCTGACTTTGTAATTTTAAGATACAAACTAGCCACAGAGGTGAAAAAGCCTAGAGGTGATCAGAAATGAAGTCTATTATTCAGAAGAGGGTTCAAGAAGATAGATACATTGGCAGTAATTGAAGGCTCTTTTGTGGATGAAATTGGTAGAGAGATTATTAGAGAAAAGAAGAAAAGACAGCAATAGTATATTCATTTTTGCATTTAAAGAGTTAGCATAAAAAGGAAAATCCTTTGAAAGGATCTCATGACTTCACAGATGAGTTAAAAGGATCATTAGAGAGAGAGAGATCACTTCATAATTTTCATTTCTGTGTGTTTGCATAAAAAGAGTACAAAGCATAGTTTCTTATAGCTTGAGTATTCTCTTACTAAAGAATTCCCTAAGTTAAATGACCTTAATGGCACAAATTCTTAAGTGCTCATACTGGTGTGTGAGAAATTATCAATGATAGTAAGACTCATAACTTAGAAGACAAAGTTCTATCTGGTTTATGTGATTTAAGCATTAAGAGATCATTATTTCTCATTTTCTCATTGGGCATTCAACTTAATATTATTTCATAGGTAATGAGTAGACAACTCAGATAGTGATGTTGTTGATGGAAAATTCTCCTTGGTAAGTATTATTTATGTCATCTGCTTATTTTTCAACATTTATTCAGAAAATATATAAGGTATTTTATTGTGTTCTTATGATGCTTAAATATACTGTTTAATACTGATCCAGAGAAAGCAGTCACTAACTTTTTTTAAAAAGTATTTGGAAGACTTGTGCCCTGAGATAAATGCCAACTTTGTCATAGCATTCATTCAGTAACTGTGTCTAAAGATTTCCTCAGTTGTTTAAAAACTATTTTTATTTTCAAAATGGTATATTTCTATATTATTTTAGTTGATTATAATTTGGTGTTTCTGAGAACTGGGACTAAAATTCATTAAAGAGTATTGTTTTGCTGTAAAGAATATCTATGTGGGAGTATAAGCATGCATTTCACATTCAACTGAAAAGTGCAATGCTGACATAATTATCATAATGTGATCCCAGTATCTCTAAAGACAGTTTTACAAAAGCATGGTCTGGAAATGTTCAGATATCAGTGAAAGGACATCAGCATTCTGATGCAAAGGTCTCTGTCACTGATCTAGCATTTATTCTGACATCAGACTTTAAGACATGAGCACAACATATTAAAATGTCATGAACTGCTCCTAACTCAAATAAACCTACATGCCAAATGGACACAGGGCTTTTAACTATTTTTCTCTATGAAAAACGAAAATTTCCCAGTTGTTAAAATTTCTCCTGTCTCTTAAGCAGGACCTATCTTACGCATGTTAACTAAAAATGAGGTTATACCAGGAAAAGTAGTTATTGAGTGGCTAGAAATGGAGGAAAATAATAAAAGCAGAGGATATTTAAGAGAAGAATGGGAAAGTAGATAAATAACCCAGAGAGGAGTTGTACATTGTAACTTAGAGAAAATATTTGAAACTGAAACTTCATGAACAGGAGTTGGAAAAAGAAAATTATGTAGTGAATAGTTAAATATTTCATAATGATTTCCTCCAGGCTGAATATTTCAAAGGAAATGCTACAAAGTTGTTATTAATCATTGTCAGAGAAACAAGATTGGCTGTGTCTCACATTCTAAAGGGAAGGACTGTGTTCAGTTTAGTATTATTTTCCCTGAGAAGAACAGGACATTTAAGCCAAATATACATAATCATTGAGCTGATTAAAATAATAAATGAGATTTTACCACAGAATGAAACTATGTTCCTCTCTAGAGGAGGATAATGAAAAGATGGGAAAATAGGTACAATTATGTCTAAGAGAGGTCGACAGGTCTTCGACAGGTCTACTGAAAACTGGAGGCACTGAGTAAGGCAGAGGAACAGAATTTGTTACATTCATAAGAGATTATACTCATATAAACAATGGAAGATTATTCAGCCATAAAAAGAAGAAAATCCTGCCCGTTCTGAAAACACGGAAAGACCTTGCAGGCACCTTGAAGTAAGTTGTCAAAAGGACAAATATTCTCACTTATATGTGGAATCTAAAAAAAAAAAAAAAAAAAACTCATAAAAATAGAGAATAGATTGGTGTTTACCAGTGGCTGAGGTATGGGAGAAACGGGGAGATGTTGGTCAAAGTGTATAAATTTCTAGTTATAAGATGAATAAATTTGTGGACCTAATATATGGTATTCCCTCAGATCGCCAGACTCAGGAGCTGCCCACCAGAGTAGCTAACGACAAGTCACCAACTTTGGTTCTGGGACTCCGACTCAGCACAAATAATTCTTCCCTGAACATCCTTGAACATAAATCAAGTGAACATAAGTCAGGTATCTACCTGAATACCTGAGAGGTTACTGCAAAGTATGCTTTCAATGCACATTTCCAGGATAAGGTGTGAGCGTACCCACTTACCTACGTTGAGATTCCACATATAAACCATGAGTCCCTGGTGGCTCTGAAAGAAAAGAAAATGCCTGCAACTGGGGAGACCCAGATGACAGAGTAGAAGGACGTGTGCTCATCTTCTCCTGTAAGAACATCAAAATTGCAACTAGCTGCTGAACAACCCTCAACGGGAGAATGTTGGATCCCACCAAAAAAAGATACCCTACATCCAAGGACAAAAGAGAAGCCCCAACAAGACAGTAGGAGGGCCGAATCACATTTAAAATCAAATCTCACACCAGCCAGAGATGCTCAGAGGGTGCAAACAAAACCTTGTGTGCACCAGGAGAGAGGGAAAGAAGCAGTGACCTTAATAAGAGACTCGGCCAGACTTGCCTTTGAGTCTTTGAATGTCTCCTGTGGAGGCACAGGTCAACAGTGGCCAGAGGCAGGGGCAGGGGCTCTTGCTACAGCAGACCTGAGAGGCACAGAGTGTGGCATAAGCCTTCTTGGAGGAGGTTGCCATCAGCCCCACTATACAGCCACCAAGCAGACGACCCACAAACTGAAGAACAATTATACCAAAGAATTTCACGCACTGTTACACAAGTTCTAGTGCCCACAACAGATTTCCCAACCTGGGGATGTGGCAAAAGGACTGGGAATTCCATGGAATTTGACTTGAAGGCCAGAGGGATTTGATTACAGAACTTCCACAGGACTGGGGAAACAGACTCGGAGGGCACAACAAAACTTTGTGTGCACCAGGACCCAGGAGAAAGGAGCAGACCCCACAAAAGACTGAGCCAGACTTGCCTGTGAGTGTCCAGGAGTCTCCAGCGGAGGCATGGGTCAACAGTGACCTGCCTTGGGGTCAGGACGCTGACTACAACACTCCTGGGAGCCTCAGCAAGCTGGCATAAGTCCTGTTGAAGGAGGGCCAAACTACAGGGAGGGAACACAGCCCCACCCATCAGCAGAAAATTGGATTTAAGATTTACTGAGCATAGCCTTGCCCACCAGAGCAAGACCCAATTTTTCCCACAGCAAGTCCCTCCCAACAAGAAGCATTCCACAAGCCTCTTATCCTCATCCATCAAAGGGCAGACAGAATTAAAACCACAATCACAGAAAACAAAACCACATGGATAATAGCCTTGTCTATAACTATGTGCCTTGCCCTGTAGGGCCACCCAATACAGATGGGTCATGGTGGAGAGTTTTTACAAAATGTGGTCCCCTGGAGAATGGAATGGCAAACTATTTCAGTATCCTTGCCTTGAGACCCCCATGAATAGTATGAAAAGGCAAAAAGATATGACACTGAAAGATGAACTCCCCAGGTCAGTAGGTGCCCAATATACTCTTGGAGGAGAGCAGACAAATGGCCACAGAAGGAATGAAGAGATTGAGCCAAAGCAGAAACAACCCCCAGCTGTGGATGTGTTCAGTTGTGAAAGTAAAGTCCAATGCTGTAAAGAACAATATTGCATAGGAACCTGGACTGTTAAGTCCATGAATCAAGGTCAATTGGAAGTGGTCAAACAGGAGATGGCAAGAGTAGACATCAACATTTTAGCAAACACCCTCTACCAACAACACAAGAGACAACTCTATACATTACTAGATGGTCAGTACTGAAATCAGATTGATTACATCCTTTGCAGCCAAAGATGGAGAAGCTTTTATACAGTCAGCAAAAACAAGACCAGGAACTGGCTGTGGCTCAAATCATGAACTCCTAATTGCAAAATTCAGACTTAAATTGAAGAAAGTAGGGGAAACAACTAGACCATTCATGTATGACCTAATCAAATCTCTTACTATTATACAGTGGAAGTGGCAAATAGATTCAAAGGATTAGATACGACAGTTAGAGTACCTGAAGAACTATGGATGGAGGTTTGTAACACTGTACAGGAGGCAGTGATCAAAATCATCCCAAAGAATAAAAAATGCAAAAAGGCAAAATGATTGACTAAGGAGGCCTTATAAATAGCTGAGAAAATAAGAGAAGTGAAAGGCAAAGGAGAAAAGGAAAGATATATCCATCTGAATGCATAGTTCCAAAGAATAGCAAGGAGATTTAAGAAAGCCTTGCTAAGTGAACAATGAAAAGAAGTAGAGGAAAACAATAGAATGAGAAAGACTAGAGATCTCTTGAAGAAAATTAGAGATACCAAGGAAGCTTTTCATGCAAAGATGGGCACAATAAAGGAGAGAAACAGTATGGACCTAACAGAAGCAGAAGATATTAAGAAGAGGTGGCAAGAATACACAGAAGAACTATATAAAAAAAGATCTTAATAACCCAGATAACCACGATGGAGTGATTACTCACCTAGAGCCAGACATCCTGCAGTATGAAGTCAAGTGGGTCTCAGGAAGCATCACTACGAACAAAGCTAGTGGAGGTGATGGAATTCCAGTTGAGCTGTTTCAAATCCTAAAAGATGACACTGTGGAAGTGCTGCACTCAATATGCCAGCAAATTTGGAAAACTCAGCATTGGCCACAGATCTGGAAAAGATCAGTTTTCATTCCAATCTCAAAGAAAGGCAATGCCCAAGAATGTTCAAACAACCACACAATTGCACTCATTTCACATGCTAGCAACGTAATGCTCAAAATTCTCCAAGTGAGGTTTCAACAATATGTGTACTGAGAACTTCCACATGTACAAACTGGATTTAGAAAAGTTATAGAAACCAGAGATCAAATTGCCAACATCCATTGGATTAGAGAAAAAGGAAGAGAAATCCAGAAGAACATCTACTTTTGCTTCATTGACTATGCTAGAGCCTTTGACTGTAGATCCCTACCACCACCACCACCCCCCCCCAAAAAAAAAAAAAACCGTGGAAAATTCTTAAAAGGATGGAAATACCAGACCACCTTACCTGTCTCCTGAGAAACAGTATGCAGGTCAAGAAGGAACAGTGAGACGAGGTCATGGAACAACAAATTGGGAAAGGAGTACATCAAAGTTGTATATTGTCGCCCTGCTTATTTAATTTCTATGCAGAGTACATCATGAGAAATGCCAGGCTGGATGAAGTTCAAACTTGAATCAAGCTTGGTAGGAGAAATATCAATGATCTCAGAGATGCGGTTGACAACACCCTTATAGCAGAAAGTTAAGAGGAACTAAAGAGCCTCTTGATGAAGGTAAAAGAGGAGAGAAAAAGCTGGCTTAAAATTCAACATTCAAAGCACAAAGATCACGGCATCCTGTCCCATCACTTCATGGTATGTAGATGGGGAAACAGTGACAGACTTTATTTTCTTGGGCTCCAAAATCACTGCAGATGGTGACTGCAGCCATGAAGTTGAAAGACGCTTGTTCCTTGGAAGAAAAGCTATGACAAACCTAGACAGCATGTTAAAAAACAGAGACATTTCTTTGCTAACAAAGGTCTGTATAGTCATGCCCCTTCTTGCCTTCCCTTTTTGATCAATTCTCTCAGAATTTCTCTCTCAGATTCAAAGGAAGAGTCATTGTTTAATGAAGTGGAATGCAGTATATTCACTAATTATATTCTAGTGTTGAGTGATTTCCTTAAAAAGGAGATTTTGAGGTTCTGGGTACTCAGCAATGAACAAGACAAAGTCCCATCTGGAAATGACTTGAAAAAAAAACAATTAATAAGCTATTAAATTAGTGAGAACAGTACAGATTCTAATAAGTTTTATAAAGAAAATAAAGAGTACCTCATTCCAGGGAATCTACTCCAGTTAGAATAGATCCGGGAGGATCTCTCTGAGGAAGTGATATTTGAGCTGATACTCAATGTTAAGAAGGTTCTAGAGAAAGAACATTTCAGGCAGAGAGGAAAAAAAAATAAAGACCTTAAAAAGGCTGCCATATGACCCAATAATCCTACTTCTGGGCATACAGCCACAGTAAACCACAATTCAAAAAAATACATGCATCCCAATGTCCATTGCAGCACTATTTATAATAGCTAGGACATGGAAGCAATATAGATGTCTATTACCATAGAAACAGATAAAGAAGATGTGGTATAGACACTTCCCCGGTGGCCCAGTGATTGAGAATCCACCTTGCAGTGAAGGGGACACAGTTTGATCCCTGGTCCAGAAGATCCCACATGTTGGGGACCAGCTAAGCCTGTGAAGCTGGTGCACTTAGAGCCCATCACCACAAAGACAAGCCTGTTTAACCCAGTGAAGAGTAGCCTCCACTTGCCACAACTAGAGAAAGTGTGAGCACAGCACTTAAACCTGAAGCAGCCAAAGATAAATTTTAAAAAATGAAAAAAACAGCAAAAAAAGAAGATATGGTACATATATACCACATACGTGGAACACTCAGTTCAGTTAAGTTGCTCAGTCATGTCTGACTCTTCGTGACCCCATGAATTGCAGCACGCCAGGCCTCCCTGTCCATCACCATCTCCCGGAGTTCACTCAGACTCATGCCCATCGAGTCAGTGATGCCATCCAGCCATCTCATCCTCTGTCGTCCCCTTCTCCTCCTGCCCCCAATCCCTCCCAGCATCAGAGTCTTTTCTAATGAGTCAACTCTTCGCATCAGGTAGCCAAAGTTACAGCTTCAGCATCAGTCCTTCCAATGAACACTCAGGACTGGTCTCCTTTAGGATGGACTGATTGGATCTCCTTGCAGTCCAAGGGACTCTCAAGAGTCTTCTCCAACACCACAGTTCAAAAGCATCAATTCTTCAGCGCTCAGCTTTCTTCACAGTCCAACTCTCACATCCATACATGACCACTGGAAAAACCATAGCCTTGTCTAGACGGACCTTTGTTGGCAAAGTAATGTCTCTGCTTTTGAATATGCTGTCTGGGTTGGTCATAACTTTCCTCCCAAGGAGTAAGTATCTTTTAATTTCATGGCTGCAATCACCATCTGCAGTGATTTTGGAGCCCCAAAATATAAAGTCTGACACTGTTTCCCCTGTTTCCCCATCTACTTCCCATGAAGTGATGGGACCAGATGCCATGATCTTCGTTTTCTGAATGTTGAGCTTTAAGCCAACTTTTTCACTCTCCTCTTTCACTTTCATCAAGAGGCTTTTTAGTTCCTCTTCACTTTTTTCCATAAGGGTTACTCAGTCATATAAAAGAACAAATTAATACCATTTTCCACAACACGGATGGGCCTACAGACTGTCATCTTGAGTGAAGTAAGTTAGCTGCAGAAAGGCAAATCCCACATGATAACGCTTATTTGTGGAATCTAAAAATAAAAGTGGGGTGTATACAAACAAACTTACTGTCAAAACAGAAATAGTCTCAGATGTAGAAAACAAACTTATGGTTACCAGAAGATAGGGGAGGGATAAATTGGGAGACTGGTATTGACATAGACATACTACTATACATAAAATCACAAACTCAATGGACATGAATCTGAGCAAACTCTGGGCAATAGCGAAGGACAGGGAACCCTGGAGTGCAGCAATACATAGAGTTGCAAAGAGTCAGACACGACTTAGCGACTAAAAAACATATGTAAAATAGGTACCTAACAAGAACCTACACAAGGTTCCAACAAAAACAAAGGATGACTTTACACATAGACATCACCAGATGGTCAATACCAAAATCAGATTGATCATATCCTTTGCATATAAGATGAAGACGCTCTATACACTGAGTAAAAATAAGACCTGGAGCTGACTGTGGCTCAGAAAACGAGCTCCTTATTGCAAAATTCAGGCTTAAATTGAAGAAAGTAGGGAAAACCAGTAGGCCATCCAGGTATGACCTAATCAAACCCCTTATGATTATACAGTCAGTGGAAGTGACAAATCAAGGGATTAGATCTGACAGAGTGCCTGAAGAACTATGGACAGAGGTTCATAACATTGTACAGGAGGCAGTGACCAAAACCATCTCCAAGAAAAAGAACTGCAACTAGGAAAATGTTTCCTGAGGAAGACTTACAGCTGAGAAAAGAAAAGCAAAAGGCAAAGAAAAAAGGGAAAGATGAACCCAACTGAATGCAGAGTTCCAAAAAAATAGCAAGGAGAGATAAGAAAGCCTTCTTAAGTGAAACATTCACAGAAATAGAGGAAAGCAATAGAATAGGAAAGACCAGAGATCTCTTCAAGAAAATCAGAAATACGATAGAAATATTTCATGCAAAGATGGGAACAAAAGGCCAGAGATGATAAGGATCTAACAGAAGCAAACGAGTTTAAGAAGAGGTGGCAAGAAAACATAGAACTTAACAAAAGAAAGTCTTAATGACTCAGATAACAATGATAGTATGGTCACTCACCTAGAGCAAAACATCCTGGACTGTGAATCAAGTGGGCCTTAGAAGTCATCACTACAAAATAAAGCTAGTGGAGGTGATAGAATTCAAGCTGAGCTATTTCAAACCCTAAAAGATGAAGCTGTTAAAGTCTGCACTCAATATGTCAGCAAATTTGGAAAACTCAGCAGTGGCCACAGGACTGGAAAAAGTCAGGTTCATTCTAATCCCAAAGAAAGGCTTTCATTCTAATCCCCAAATATGTTCAAACTACCATTCAAATGCTAGCTAGATAATGCTCAAAATCCTTCAACTAGGTTTCAAGAGTACATGAACCAATAACTTTGAGATGTACCAGCTGGATTTAGAAAAGGCAGATCAGAGATCAAATTGCCAACATATGCTGGATCATAGAAAAAGAAAGGGAATTCTAGAAGAACATCTACTTTTGGTTCATTGACTATGCTAAAACCTTTGACTGTGTGGATCACAACAGACTGGAAAATTCTTAAAGAGATGGGAAAACCAGGCCACCTTACCTGCCTCCTGAGAAACCTGTATGTAGGTCAAGAAGCAACACTTAAAACTGGACATGGAATGACAGACTGGTTCCAAATTGGGAAAGAAGTATATCAAGGATGTATATAGTCACCCTGCTTATTTATCTTCTATGCATGTGAAATGCTGGGCTGGGTGAATCACAAGCTGGAATCAAAATTGCTGGGAGAAATATCCATAACCTCAGATATGCATATGATACCACCCTAATGGCAGAAAGTGAAGGGGAACTAAAGAGCCCCTTGGAAGTAAAAGAGCAGAGTGAAAAACCTGACTTAAAACTTAAGATAATGGCATCCAGTCCTATCACTTCATGTCAAATATAGGGGTAAAAAATGGAAACAGTGACAGACTTTATTTTTGTAGGCTCTAAAGTCACTGCAGATGGTGACTACAGCCACGACATTAAAAGACTATTGCTCCTTGGAAGGAAAGCTATGACAATCCTAGAGAGTGTATTAAAAAGCAGAGACATCACTTTGCCTACAAAGTCCATATATATGTATGGATGTGAAAGTTGGACCATAAAGAAGGCTGAGCACCAAGAATTGATGCTTTCAAATTCTGGTGCTGGAGAAGACTCTTGAGAGCTCACTGGACAGTAACGAGATCAAACCAGTCAAGCCTATAGGAAATCAACCCTGAATATTCATTGGCATGACTGATGCTGAAGCTGAAGCTCAAATCCTTTGGTTTTTCCTAGTGAGCAAACTCTCTGGAAAAGACCATGATGCTAGGAAAAATTGAAGGCAAGAGGAGAAGGGTGTAACAGAAGGTGAGATGTTTGGATGGCATCATCAACTCAATGGACATGAGTTTGAGCAAAATCTGGGGGATAGTGAAGGACAGGGAGCCTGGCATCGTCTAGTGTATGGGTTTGCAGAGAGTGAGATATAAATAAGTGACTGAACAGCATCATGAGATTCTTTCACTTTAAAAAAAAATTTAAGATAACATGTTGATTTGTATATATCCAGTAAAGCAGTGAATGATTTGTCAAGACAATGCATAAACACTAAGGCAACTGGATTGCATATATATATATATACAGGGATGGATATTGAGGAGCACCCCAACATAAAACTTGGCATGCTTTCTGTACTGTTAATTGGATATGGTGAACTAGAAAAAATAGCCGAGTAGAGATCACATCAGTGGACAGCGGCTGTGGTCATTGATGTGATACCACAGTGACCAGGGGAGAAAATATGCTTTCAAATGGCCAGAAAAACATCCCTAACACTTAGAATTTGAGGCATAAACACAGAAAAAGAAGTGAAATCCACTGAATGGGTTCAATTAACAGGTGTGCCAAGATATCTGATGAGTTCAGTTCAGTTCAGTCACTCAGTCGTGTCCGACTCTTTGCGACCCCATGAATCACAGCACGCCAGGCCTCCCTGTCCATCACCAACTCCCAAAGTTCACTCAGACTCATGTCCATCGAGTCAGTGATGCCATCCAGCCATCTCATCCTCCGTCATCCACTTCTCCTCCTGCCCCCAATCCCTCCCAGCATCAAAGTATTTTCCAATGAGTCAACTCTTCACATGAGGTGGCCAAAGTACTGGAGTTTCAGCTTTAGCATCATTCCTTCCAAAGCAATCCCAGGGCTGATCTCCTTCAGAATGGACTGGTTGGATCTCCTTGCAGTCCAAGGGACTCTCAAGAGTCTTCTCCAACACCATAGTTAAAAGGCGTCAATTCTTTGGTGCTCAGTCTTCTTCACAGTCCAACTCTCACATCCATACATGACTACTGGAAAAACCATAGCCTTGACTAGACGGACCTTAGTCGGCAAAGTAATGTCTCTGCTTTTGAATATACTATCTAGGTTGCTCATAACTTTTCTTCCAAGGAGTAACTGTCTTTTAATTTCATGGCTGCAGTCACCATATGCAGTGATTTTGGAGCTCCCCAAAATAAATTCTGACACTGTTTCCACTGTTTCCCCATCTATTTCCCATGAAGAGATGGGACCGGATACCATGATCTTCATTTTCTGAATGTTGAGCTTTAAGCCAACTTTTTCACTCTCCTCTTTCACTTTTATCAAGAGGCTTTTGAGTTCCTCTTCACTTTCTGCCATAAGGGTGGTGTCATCTGCATATCTGAGGTTATTGATATTTCTCCCGGCAATCTTGATTCCAGCTTGTGTTTCTTCCAGCCCAGCATTTCTCATGATATACTCTGCATAGAAGTTAAATAAGCAGGGTGACAATATACAGCCTTGACGTACTCCTTTCCTGATTTGGAACCAGTCTGTTGTTCCATGTCCAGTTCTAACTGTTGCTTCCTGACCTGCATACAGATTTCTCAAGAGGCAGGTCAGGTGGTCTGGTATTCCCATCTCTTTCAGAATTTTCCACAGTTTATTGTGATCCAATCAAAGGCTTTGGCATAGTCAATAAAGCAGAAATAGATGTTTTTCTGGAACTCTCTTGCTTTTTCCATGATCCAGCGGATGTTGGCAATTTGATCTCTGGTTCCTCTGCCTTTTCTAAAACCTGCTTGAACATCAGGAAGTTCTCAGTTTCTGTATTGCTGAAGCCTGGCTTGGAGAATTTTGACCATTACTTTGCTAGCGTGTGAGATGAGTGCAATTGTGTGGTAGTTTGAGCATTCTTTGGCATTGCCTTTCTTTGGGATTGGAATAAAAACTGACCTTTTCCATTCCTGTGGCCACTGCTGAGTTTTCCAAATGTGCTGGCATATTGAGTGCAGCACTTTCACAGCATCATCTTTCAGGATGTGAAATAGCTATGAAAATTTTAGATAAAATATAGTGTTGCACTTAACCTTTCTGAGCATTAAAATTAAGAGAAATACTTTCCAAAAACTGAATTGTAGAGCTGCTGACTTCTTCAGGCTATATCTCCCTTTTACTTTTCAAAATTTTACATCTGTATTATATTAATTTATATTTGTTATTTATAATCTATATATTTGCCTATCTATATATTCTCTACCATCAAATGTTGTAAGTACATTAAGAATAGTGTGCTTCATTGTGCAGCATTTCCTGAATTTCAACATTTGATTAGTTTATCATTTTAAGTTACATGTGTGACAATGCATGACAAAAAACATTCCAAGTCAGAGATTTTCACCTTTGAAACAGGTATGCAGGGGTTTACCCTGAAGTGAAAATGATGATAACTTTCAAACTGGAGCCTAAGTTATATCAATGATACTGTATGTTGTCACTTAGTGGGAAACATCCCAAGTATACGAAATATCCCTTGATAACTTGCATTCAGTAATGTCTACAGAAATTAGACAGTCAAATTTTCTGGGAACTTTTAGAGACATTAGTGCTAAAACCCATTTAGAAAATATTATGACATCTTTTAGAATAACACAAAATATTTTTATAAATATCTTACAATCTTGTTTGACAGGTGTTTATTTTTGTATTTCAATGTTCTTAATTAGATATGCATTAATTGCTAAAGCTGTGAAGATATTTTTCTGTGTACATGTAGGCATAACAGAATACTGTTCTGTTTCCTTGTTTAGTCTCAGGAAAGTATCTAGAGAATTCCATCCTGTATTTGCCTCCATTGACAAGAATGAGTGAAACACAATTTCAGGCCTGCTGTCCCCAGTCAAATTTTTTTAGAAAAAAAAAAAAACTGTAATTTACTCATGTATCTTGTTTTTAAAATTCAATTTTTTTTTATTTCTTTAGCATATATTTGAAGGAAAAAAGTTATTTAAGTCTCACGAGGTATTTTTCATCTGAAATTTACTTTGAGTTCCAGTGTTATCACAAGAGCTGAAAACAACAGAAATGGCTTACGGGAGCTGTATGGAACTCTGTCTAACTTCTTTTGCTGATTTCTTTTATTTTTCCTTCTTTATCTGCTATTCTCTTATCCATTGCACTGTCCTTCATTTTGCATTCTCTTGACCTCTGCTCATGATAACAAACATTATCAGTTCTCCCAAAGCCCACTTAATTCTGAAACCTTTGTCCTTGGAGAAATAAATCTTTAAAAAGTGTACATTTTCTTTATCTGTGATCCTAACTTTCTACTTTGAAGAATATAGAGGCATTTCAGACACAGGGAGATGTACAGGCTGACTCAACACAATTGTGGGAAATGCCTGATGAAAGCCCCTCATGCGCTTAGCCTCTCTCAGCAATAAATGTCTCACAGCAACAGATGTGCCAATGGGGATCATGGTTATAGAAGAGAATTGGCCCATATAGTAATCATGGGCCAATTACTAAGTATAAGCTTAGTAATCAGTTCTGCCTAAGTTAGCTCACTAGCTAGATTATCTATAAAACACTAAAACATAAAAGATACTATCTGAAGTTTTTAGATTTTCTTGTTTTATTTGTTGTTATTTAACACAATGTATCTGCAAGCGTAGATTGCATAATGAAAGATATCCATATTTCTTACTTCCTGAATCATAGTTTCTTACATTTAAGCATACACAAGTGTACATAAACATCTAATTTCTCATTTAAAGATGAATCTCAATATTTAAGATAAAAGAATTTTATTTTAATCTGACAAATAAGAACTTTTTCCATGCCAAATAAGTGGCATTCTGAAATAAATAAATGGATTGACATGCAACCAATTAATAAGACTAATGCCTGAATGTGAAATATACAAAAAGCATAAAATCTATGTTGTTGGTTGATACACTGGCAGAGTCAGCAGATAAGTGAATATTCAGATTATTCAATATTTCCTTAGATTATTTAAGGTTAACTTAGTTGTGTTTCTGTCAGTTTCAGCACCTTTACAACTGCTGAGTCTATTGGTGATAGTAACATAGCAAACGTGACCAATCCTTCCTAAAATTAGTTTCCTTCTAAGTTTAGAGTTAACCACCTACAGAGTAGAGAATAATGATATTACACTTTTCAGTAGCCATGGAAACAGGTGCTTAGCACATTATAAACAAATACAATTTTAAGAATAAGTCCCCAAATGTGTAGCTCAGTGATTGCAACAGCCAAATAAGTTTAGAGAATTTTTCCTTCAATATTTGAAGGGAAAAAAGATATAATCAAAACTTACGGAGCTTGCAAAGTAGATTTTGGATGTGAGAAACCATGGTGAATACCTTTCAATCCATTGTTAACTTATGTGTGACCTTCACCTCATTTCTTAACTTTCCAATTCTTTATTTCTCCCATCTGGAAAACATTATTTGCTTCCCTTGCTGGAATCTTGTGAAGGTTAATTAATGTTTGCGAACCACTTTGATTTCCATAGCTGGAGGATGTTGAAGAAATGCAAATTATTATTGTTATTTATTATTTATTGGTCTCTCTCTAGACTTGGTTCCAGTCTCTGCAGGCTTACCCCCTAAGCCATGAAGACAAATTAATAATAAATGCAGTGCTAGTCTTTCAGTAAATACCAGGATGGCTCAACGGGAAGCAGTTTTTTAAAAAGTCTACAAAAATATTATGCTTACTCTTCTATTATAAAAGCCATAAGAGTCAAAGGTTTTTAAAATTTTATTCTTTTTGACTGATTCCCCTTTACTGTGACTTACTGAAGATTTTCATTGTGTGCCATATTTTTACTCAGTTGAAATATTGCCATTTTGGTCTAGCAACCTGTCCGCCTAATTTTTTATTATTGGGAAAACTATACCATTGATAGTTTTAGTCTTTTTCAAAAATAAAATCTACTTTTAACCTTGTTTAATTGACAAAAATCAAATTTGTAATGGCTGTTCTATTTTGCTGGACCTCTTGAGTTTTTTTTCCTAAGCAGTTGTTCATCTTTTCTTAAAATAGGTCAGTTTCCCTTTTATAAAGTTTATAATTACTATATAACATGAATATTGTTTTGTAAATATTGATTAAAATTATAGATATTTTTGTTGTGAATATTACTAAGAGACTCTTATTAAAATTCAATTACTTTTTTATAGAACATGATCCAAAAAAATGGCTGCTTTTAAAATAGAAATAATATTCACATCTTTCCCAAAGATCACTTTTCCTTCATTACTGATAGACGCCTCATTTTACATTTAGATAACCCTGCAGATCTTTCCTAATGTCTGGGAAAACAGGGTCCTCCTGCTCAGGGGAAGGTTATAATTTGTGAAAGCAAAGCACGGCATCCTCTTTACCACATATCCACTGTCACACGCTCCTTTGATCTTAGGATGACATGTGCATGGCCAAATCAGAAGAACTTCTCTGATAATCTTCTAGAAAGATTCATTCCTCTGTCTTTACTAAAGAAATAAGTCAGTCATGACTTTCCCTTTTTTCATAGAGGGATTATGGTATAGGACATTATGAATGCATTTTCCAGCCATTTTGCCACCAGAAGAGAAACATAACTTTTAATATTTTTATAAAAAGCCACACTGTTTAACAACCCCTTGCTTGTCTAAATAGACTTTTCCTTATGATGAATGTTTTTATTATTTAAGCTGTCCAGTTTGTCAGTTTTCTACAAGACACTGAAGAAAACAATCTTAGCTAATAGACATTACCCAAGTACACCAACCTTCATTAATCTTCTCCTCCGTACTTCCATAGCATTTGGAGTAACTATACATAACTTAGTATTAAATGATATGGCAACTTGTATTGCCTGGCATTAGTTTTTATATATCTCCTGGGCTAGATTGCCATCTGTTTGAGCGTGGAAGCACTATTTTATCCTCCCTGTGCTTTCCTCTATGCCTTGTACAATGCTGGCTCAGGGGAAGCTCATTATATTAGGAAAAAAAAAATGTGTGGGTGTGTGGGTTTATGTTGCCTTTTCTTGCCTTAAACTCAAAACTCTATCACAATTTTTCTATAACATGGTCCTTTCCCATGTTTTATTTTTCCTTAGAGGAGAAGGAAATGGCAACCCACTCCAGTATTCTTGCCTGAAAAATTCCACAGACAGAGGAGCCTGGCGGGCTAAAGTCCATGGGGTTGCAAAGAGTCGGACATGACTGAGTGACTGAACACATTCTTCCTTAGACTAATTCTTCTGTATTACTTCCTGCTCCTTCTATTTCTATGGCCTCTTTGTAGGTGTTCATAAAGCTTTGTCTTTGGTTTTATGTGCCTTTGCTACTCTGTTCTCTTCCCTGAAGATCAAATCCACTATGACTCATTTACTTATGCAAAAATGACCACTATATTGTGACTCCCAGTCTGATTTCTACCCTGCATGTCTATGAGACATGCCCAACTACTTTGCAACTGGTGCTCAGTCGCTCATTCATGTCCGACTCTTTCCAACCCTGCCAGGCTCCTCTGTCCATGGGATTTTCCATGCAAGAATACTGGAGTGGGTTGCCGCTTGCTTCTCCAACCTTATAACTGATACTTCTCACCAAATACACAACTGAAATTTGATTCTGCCTTCAGTCACTAAAAGTTGAAGTATTCTCTCCTTCCTCTGAATTTCTATAGTTAAACCACAATCTACAATGACTGCTTGCACTGATGATTTATCTCTGCTTAAATTCCTTGAGATCAAGGACTATTGTCTTGTTTCTCTTTAATTACTCTCCACTTATGTAAGTCTTCTATGTAATATGAAATGAATAAGTGTCTGAATGAATATATGACCACTTTATTCCAACATGGAAGCATGCCATGTTGAAAAATTTAGTTACACATTCTCTTTTTGTCTTTATATATCTTTTAGGATAATTTGGTATTTTATATAAATATATATGTAAAGAAGATATATTTTCATTGATATCCTTATGTAGAAATTCTGATTATGTTTTCAAACTTCCATATTAATATAGTTCAGTTAAGAACAGCTTGTGGTTTTAGCATTTTTTTTGCAAATAATTATATTTTATTAAGATTATGTATTTTCTTAAACATATAAAAAATCAGGTATCATATTATTATAAATTTTTATTCCAATGGTAAAAATTCCATCAATTTATTCTAAGAGAGAAACACATGTCTACACAAAAACCTGTATATGAATGCTTGTAGTAGTATTCCTAGCCAGTATAGTTTCCAAAAAAATGGAAACAATTGAAATTCCCAAAAATTTATGAATGGATAAACCAAATATGGTACACACACACACACACACACACACACACACACAGTGGAATATCATTTAGCCATAAAAAGAATTAATTACTGACACATGCCATAGCACAAATGAACCTTGAAAGCACTGTGCTACTTGAAAGAACCACATACAAAGACAATGTACAGAATGACTCCGTTCCAATCCCAAAAGAGGCCAATGCCAAAAATTCCATCAATCTACTGTACAGTTGCAAATCTACTGTACAGTTGCACTTATTTTACGTGCTAGCAAGGTTATATTCAAAATCCTTCAAAGAAGCCTTCAATGGTATGTGAAATGAGAATTTATAGATACATAAACTGGGTTTTGAAGAGGCAAAAACATTCACTGGATCATAGAGAAAGCCAGGGAATTCAAGAGAAATATCTGCTTCATTGACTACACTGAAGCCTTTGTATGGATCAAAACAAACTGGAAAATTTTTAAAGAGATTAGAATACCAGAGCATTTACCTGTCTTCTGAGAAACTTGTATGCAGTTCAAGAAGCAACAGTTAGGACCTTATATGGAAGAACTGACTGGTTTGAAATTGGGAAAGGAGTATTTCAAGGCTGTATATTGCCAATCTACTTATTTAACTTCTATGCAGAGTATATCATGTGAGATGCTGGGCTGGATGAATCACAAACTGAAATCAAGATTGCTAGGAGAAATATCAACAAACACAGATATGCAGATGAACCACTCTAATGGCAGAAAGTGAAGAGGAACTGAAGAGACTCTTGAAGAGGGTGAAAGAGGAAAGTGAAAAAGCTGTCTTGAAACTCAACATTAAAAGAATGAATATCATGGCATCTGGACCCATCATTTCATGGCAAATAGAAGAGGAAATAGTGGGAACAATGATAGATTTTATTTTTATGTCTCCAAAATCACTGCAGACATTAACTGCAGCCATGAAACTGAAAGATGCTTGCTCCTTGGAAGGAAAGCTATGACAAACCTAGACAGCATATTAAAAAGCAGAGACAGAATCACTTTGCTGACAGAGGTCTGTTTAGTCAAAGCTATGTTTTTTCCAGTAGTCATGTATGGATGTGAGAGTTGGACCATAAGAAGTTCTGGAGAAGACTCTTCAGAGTCCCTTGGACTGCAAGGAAATAAAACCAGTCATCCTGAAGGAAATCAACCCTGAATATTCATTGGAAGGACTGTTGCTGAAGCTGAAACTCCAATACTTTGATTACCTGATATGAAGAGCTGACTCACTGGAAAAGCCCCTGATGCTGGGAAAGACTGAAAGCAAAAGGATAAGGGGGTGACAGAGTCTGGGGTGGTTAGATAGCATCACCAATTCAATGGACATGAATATGAGCAAATTCCTGGAGATGGCAGAGGACAGAGGAGCCTGACAGGCTACAATCCATCGGGTTGCAAAGAGTCGGGCATGACTTAGTGACTGAGCAATGATATATAAATAAATAGATGTATGTGTGTTTATAAATATCTCTTTCATGGATCACAGCCTTGTCATGGGAAGGGTCTTGCATAATTCAGTGAAGATATGAGCCATTCTGCACAGGGCCACCCAGGATGGATGGGTCATAGTGGATGGTTCTGACAAAACATGATCTGGTAGAGAAGGGAATGGCAACAACAACAGAACAAAAAATCCACAGAGACAGAAATTAGTGTTGGCTAGAGTCTGAGTAACAAGGGAAGTGCAGGGTAGTTGTTAATGAGTACAGGATTTCTTTTTTGATGATTAAATATTCTGGAATTATGTAGTGGTAAAGATTGTCCAACTTTTGGAATACACTAAAAACCACTGAATTGTCATTTTGCAAGGGTGAACTTTATAGTGTGTAAATTATATCTCAAAGCCTTTTTAAAGAAAATCCATGAAACCCCAGGATTCTTAGTTTTCAGGATATTTACACCCAGGATATATCAGGATGTATAGATCAAGCACAGATTTTAACAAAGATGTGTTAAGTTGTTTCCAAGTATAAGAGATTTACCAAACAATGGCAATCTATACTTTGTAAATAATATAATATTCTCCTGTTATTTGCTATTACTTCATTTATGGACTATCTACTACTCTCCAGGGAAGGCTGAATTATAAGTGAATGATGTATAAGAATAGTTATTAGTCAGCTAGTTTAATTGGCTTGAAAATGCTGTGGGAGAATTGAAAAGGATACTCTTCGTTCTTCCAGGGTTCAAAGTACCAGATGGTGCTTGCTCTGTTTTTAGAGGATGAATAAAAGTTTACCAGATGGAATAACTTACTTCATGTGAAGGAAATAGAAATAGAAAGGAAATCTATGATTAGACAATGATGTGGCATCTCAGGGGCAGATTTTAGAATGAATGAACCCCAGTGTAGGAATAAATAGTTACTGCTTCCCTTCTTATGGCAATCTATGGTTTTCCTGTCTTCTGGCTGCATTAGGAAGGAAACTTCCTTTTTTAAAGTAAGTCATTTGTAAAGGCCAAGAAATGGTTGAATTTTAATGCATCTATACAAAAATCATAGACTGTTTGGCCTTAATGACAGTTGTACCACTAAATAAATAGAAAGTGTTGATTTGATTCATAAAATTCCTACTAGAGTTAGCCAAAATATATATGAAAATTATTTTGTGCTTTCTTCATGTAGGTCATTATGCTAAGAAATAAGGGGAGATAGAAGACAGAGTCTGGCTTACATGGTATTACATTTCAAGTCTTTGAATTTGGGTCATTTATAAAGACCCAGAAGAAATAACTCTGGAGGTGGGGGGAAATGTCCTCTGCATCTTATTAGCAGATAAATGGTCAGATTTACATAAAAGGATCTATGAGGGGAAGGGAAGGGAAGGAAAAGAAGGCAGAAAAGAGAGGCGTAGGAGAAGAAAACTAAGTGGAGCAGGCATTTTAAATAGCACTTTCCAGCTACTGTCCTCAATCAAGCCACAAGCTTTAAAATATTCAACTACATCTGTTCTCCTAGGAATTAAGCCGGGAACACACTACCTGAGGACACTGCAGACCCCTCGGGTTATTCAGGATAGACCGAGAGTAATTGGTGCTTGCCGAAAGACAGCATACAGAGAGATATTGCTTCAAATATTATTGACCAAATTTGAGCATTCTGCTATATGTCTCTGATAATATGGCTTCTCCCATGCTAAAAATGCCCAAAGCAACTGACAAACTGTCAAATATCTCTTTAGGGTATAGTATTTTACTAACTACTCAATTTATCAATGTATTAAAAGTATAACCTATAGTTCTACAATGGCAAAATCTTGAATGCAGAGTCAGAAAAACAAGCAAAATCTCATTTTGGTTCATTTGTTCTTTGTGACATCAGATTTTCAAATGCCAAGATAATGGGCGTGATATTATTGAAAATTCAGTCAAAAATCACTGTTTTTAGTCAATATCTATATCTACCAATGTAGTTATTGATATATTATCTCTGAAAATATCAAATAATCATGTTCATTATTTTATTTGTATTATATGCTAAAATGTTCTCACATGGCCCTCCTCCCTTTTAACTTATTAACTATTATTACTCTTTTAGGAATAAGAAAAAATGGCAACCCACTCTACTTTTCTTGCCTGGAAAATCCTATGGATGAAGGAGCCTAGCGGACAACATTCCATGGGGTCACAGAGTCAGACGTGACTGAGCGACTAACACACACATACACAATTCCCTAGATTTTTTTAAAGCTAGAAATAAATCATGTAATATAATGGAAATAACATGGATTTTGAAGCCAATGTAGGGGCTTGATTCCTTACTCCACTACTTATATCTGGGGTTTTTTGAGCTTTATTTTTCTGGTCAATAAAATAGAATTAAATATTTAATTCAAAATAGTGAACTGAGATTACATGTTTAACTAGACATACTTCTCTCTGAGATTCCCACTCACAAGAATATTCATTAAAATTACAATAAATTATAAAAGAAATAATATGAATCAAAACACTGAAGTAGAGAAGAAGACAACTATTACATACAGGAATTGCAAAAAATTTCTGTAAAATGTATTAGATATAAGACAGACTGAAGATACCATAAACTGTTCTTCTAAAAGAAACCCCACTAATAACCCTAAGTTTGAAGCTCTAGGTCAAAATTCAACTTATTTTAAATACTTCACCCACGTAAAATTTTAAATTTTTGTATTTATAAAAAATAAAATCCTATATGCATAGTTTATATATTATTACCACTACAGAAATATCATATATCTGGAAAACTCAGATTAGTATTGTGTGAATTCACACAAAAATCATAGATTTTACTCATTAAGCTTTCCTTGATGATTTTAAGGATGTTCACATTAAGTCACTTCAGTTGTGTCCAACTCTTTGTGACCCTATGGATCACAGCATTCCAGGCTCCTCTGTCCATGGGGATTCTCTAGGCAAGAATACTGGAGTGGGTTGCCATACCCTCTGCCAGGAGATTCTTCCTGACCCAGGGATTGAACTCACGTCTCTTACATCTCCTGCCTTGCAGGTTATTTACCTTCTCAGCTACTAGGAAAACTCCCTGCATTAGCAGGTGGGTTCTTTACCACTGGTGCCAGCTGGGAAGCCTGATTTTATGGACACAAGTATTCAAATGGCTCAGAAGTAGAGAGTCATCTGGGACATTGCAAGCTTCTCCTTGACTCTTTCTGCAGGAGCTGGCACCTATGACCCAGAACAAATGAAATCTCTCAGTGAGGTTTGTAAGGCTCCTCACACAGTAGAGAGCATTTAACTTATGTAACATCTCTGTTTTATACTCCCCAGAGAATTGTGTAGTCTACATGGCATTCTCCAGGGAGCTATGCCTCGTAGTCTTTGTGTTCTATTTACTCTGGGTAATCTTATCCAGAGACTTCTGCCACGGGCATTTCAAAGATGAGGCCTCTTCTGTCTAGCAAAGATCATTAGTCTATTTACCCACAGGTCCTGTAGATAAGAAAATTAGACCAAGTTATCTGTCTTCTTTTGTTTTCTCCTGGGCATCCCTATAGCAAAGTGAGTAAATTCATTTCTGTCCAGCTGCTTTAATTATTTCCCTCCTTAAATAAACTTTATTTTTTAGACTGCCTTCACATGTTATAGAATGATTGCAATCAGCTCTATAAGGTAACAGAGTGAATGTTATTATCTTTGTTTTAAAATAAAGATACTGAGATTCAAAGAGATTGGAGCTGAGCATATCTAATTGCCAGAACTAGCAGTGCTCTTTGGTTTCTCTACTTAAAGCCCTTCTCTACGTCAACTATAAGCCAATAGCACGGTCTTGTGGTGATTATTTCAATTGGTGACCCATGCTTCTGCTCTCCAAACAAGACCTTGTAGTCTATGTTTGGTGATTTCAGTAGTTTAAAAGCAGTCAAATGACCCAGAGAAGTTGCTGATTTTTCTGGAAAGACATCAAGGAAAGAAACTATTTATTTGCCTATAATGATATATATATATATATATAAAATTTATATATAAATAAATATATATATATATATACACACACATACTGGGCTTCCCTTGTAGCTCAGTCCATAAAAACCTGCCTGCAGTGCAGGAGACCCAGGTTCTATCCCTGGGTTGGAAAGATCCCCTGGAGAAGGAAATGGCAACCCACTCCAGTATCCTTGCCTGGAAGATCTCATGGACAGAGGAGCCTGGTGGGCTGCAGTCCATGGAGTCACAAAGAGTCGGGCACGACTGAGCGACTAACACTACCCACTACTATATGTATATATAATATGGTTTCAGAGTGTCCGAGTTTCATTAGCCTTCAAACAGAGCCAGGGCACCTTGATCAAGTAAACACAGTGTTCCTGAATCCCAAGGAAAAAGTTGTTACCAATCATACATACCTTGGCTCAAAACTTGACTCTCTTATGATAGTGTGATTTAAGACACTGCATCTAACTGCATAAGAAAAGACTTCTTTGATTATTAAGGGATTTGCAAGGGGGAAAAAAGAAGGTTGAAATGGAAATTTTTGGCATTCCTACTCAAAGGCTCCATTGTCAGAAAGATTCCATCACCACTGGTCTGCCCAAGTGTATCAGGACATAGAGTTGCACCAATGTGGGAGCCCTCGGAGAAAGCCTAGGGAGGGTACTTGAGGAATAAACTGACAAAAGGAGCTGTCCTTTTAGAAAAATAAACAAAAATAAACTAACCTTGTGAAAGCAAAAGTGTTAAGTCATTCAGACTCGATGTGACCTCATGGACTGTAGTCCACCAGGCTCCTCTGTATATGGGACACTTCAGGCAAGAATACTGGAGTGAGTTGCCATTTCCTTCTCCAGGGGATCTTCCCAACCCAGAGACTGAACCCAAGTCTCTCACATTGCAGACAGACTCTTTACCAAACGAGCCACCAGGGAAGCCCTAAGTTAAACTTGCTTCCTCTGAATAGCTTAAGCAAAAAAGATGCAAAAGTGAAATATATATATTTATTTGTATCTCATGCTTACCTCAAAGTACCCTCAGGCTGAGAACACATTGATCATCATGAGTGTTATCAAGCCATATTGCCCTAGGGTCAGAATAAAATTTTTCATTTGATTTGCAAATAAACTCATGTCTGAGTCCCCTCTTTATGCACATTGCCAGTAATAGACTTGAGTACACATTGCCAGGGTACTCAAGCTCTTGCTCACAGAACATTTTCTCCTGCGAGAAAAGACTGAAAATTATGAACACTCACTAAAGCAGCACTGTTCCACACAATGACCTGATGTATTCACAGCTTTATCTGACAAGTTGTTCATAAACTTTCTGCTGTTCCCTGAAGAGAGACGAGCTAACAGCATGATGATTGAAATTAAAGTTTTAAGAACGGAGAGAGCATTTTTTAATCATGGAAAAATTATCATCTCAATATTCTTAAAAGATGTTCAATATTTAAATAAGATCATTTCAAGATCTAATGAAGCATATGCAATATTTAATTGACTCATAATTTTTCTTTAGAAAACAGGGAGTCTCTCACACATACATTTTCATTAATTATGTAGTAGTTCTAAAGTTAAGATTTACCTTAACAAAACAAATTAATTTAAAAAAAACAACAAACAGAGGTCTTTAACATGCAAAATCAGAGAGGAACAGAGCACTAAGCTATGTATGGTAATGCACAGTCAGAACCAGTAGGTGAGTAAGGGAATTGTGTCTCAATATATAGTGCAACTTAAAAAGACCCTTAGCTTCTTGTAAGTTGTTTTTCCCATAGCTAGAGACAGACAGCTTTCAAAATTCACATTCTGGAATGTGGGTTAAGCACTTCTACTCATTTTCAATTCCATATACTACACATAAATAGCCAATATTACTAATAAGTACTTAAAATACTTTAGTTAAAACACATGCACATTCTTTAACTGAATGCCTAACATGTTACACATAAAAATATTACCTCATCAAGTGAAAGTAAAATTATCTATATTTAACATATGTGCCATTGTTTTGAAAAAAATCTTTATCTTATAGTTTCAAGATAAATTACTCAATGAAAACTTCAATTTTGATCATTCTTTTCTCAACTCACTCTATGAATTGAAATTTCTGTTGCTTCAGCTGAAAAGATGTCACTAGTAAGTATTTTCTGTTCCAATGAGCATTGCTACAGTAAGTAGACCTGATCAATCAGGAAGGATCAGGTAGCTGAAACACCCTATTGAAGAAGAACTGAAATCTTTTGTCATGATGACTACCCAAGAAGTCTTTGCTCTTAATTTCTGACAGCCACTCATGTACTTTGCAATGCCATTTTCTCAGCTACAGGGGATTAATTTCCATTAAACTTGGGAAAATGATTCAAAATGATTTTTTGCTTGTGGCTAGAACTTTAACATGCAGTTTGGGGAGCTGTAAGATAGCTATATTGCACTATGAAGATGAAAAGCAGAGGAGAAAGCCAGTATGTTGAAAGAGAAAATATGGAAAAGAAATAGAAACATTTTGGCTACTCCTTGTTCCTAATCATTTCCCGGATCCTGTCACCATTCCATCCTGGGCCCTGGGAATGTTCCTCTTCTGGATTCTGGGATCCCAAGGCATAATCAGGTAGCATTATAGCAATAGCCTTCTTCTCTGTCCCCTTTGAGCCACCTTGATTTGCTTATTTAAACCTACTGAGAGTTAAATAAGACTGAGGTTTAATAATTAAGACTTTTCAGAACAAATAGGAATGGGAAATGAAGTGAAATTTTTCATATGCATTTTTATAATATTTTAATACCCACTAAATGTTTTAAAAAAGAAAATTAGCAAGCTGACCCACTCAAGTACTCTTACCTGGAAAATCCCATGGACGGAGGAGCCTGGAAGGCTGCAGTCCATGGGATCGCTGAGGGTCGGACACTACTGAGTGACTTCCCTTTCACTTTTCACTTTCATGCATTGGAGAAGGAAATGGCAACCCACTCCAGTGTTCTTGCCTGGAGAATCCCAGGGATGGGGGAGCCTGGTGGGCGGCCATCTATGGGGTCACACAGAGTTGGACACAACTGAAGTGACTTAGCAGCAGCAGCAGCAAGCTGAAGTTAATATCAACTTCATTTTGTTTGAATTATTGACTCCTGCTTCTCTATATTTTCTGGGGCCTTCTTACAGGATAGCCTCTCCATTACAGCTTCTACCACATCTTCAGATATTAAAATAGCTTAGATGTTAGGAGCATGGGGTATCACATCTTTCCATCTTTGCTATGGCCTAAATGTTTATGTCTCCCTAAGGTTTAGTAAATGGTCTTAAGTTCTTAACAACAAATGGATTTCTCTAAAAAGACCAAAATGGTGACTTATCAGTTTTTCTTATGCCTCCTAAAAAGTGGCTCTGCTTCAGCAGATACTTTCCAGTTTTTAATTTATCCATGACTTCTCACCCTACCCCACTCCCATATCCTTCCTAACATCAGCTGTCTTGTTTCATCACTTCTCCGGGGTTCAGTGTGCAGTGAGCAATTTTTGTGTCAGAAATCCCTTGTCATAACAAATAGATTTAACAAACTCAACTTACATAGAGCTACCTGTGTTCTCTTCATATATTTGTAAAAAGATGTAATGATTGATTACATTGATTATGTACTGTAAGAATTGATTATGTACTGTAAGAATTTGATTATGTACTGTAAAAATTGATTATGTACTGTAAGAATAGTTGAAGACAGACCAGAAAGACTATCTGTGAATTAATTATTCTGCCTATGTAGAAGAACAGTGATCACTGAAGAAAACTAATTAGTTGTTATGAGCCAGTTTAACTTATTCAAAGCCTCTGTTATTTTATTGCATACTAAACTAGTGAATTAGTTGGAGACGGCAATGGCACCCCACTCCAGCACTCTTGCCTGGAAAATCCCATGGACAGAGGAGCCTGGTAGGCTGCAGTCCATGGGGTCACGAAGAGTCAGAAATGACTGAGCGACTTCACTTTGACTTTTCACTTTCATGCATTGGAGAAGGAAATGGCAACCCACTTCAGTGTTCTTGCCTGGAGAATCCCAGGGATGGGGGAGCCTGTTGGTCTGCCGTCTATGGGGTCGCACAGAGTCGGACACGACTGAAGCGACTTAGCAGCAGCAGCAGCAAGGTTTCTATATTGAAACACAGCAAGTGGGATTTTCAGAGGTGGGACCCTCATGAATGGAATTAACACCTTATAAAAGAGGTTCTAAAGAGATCCTTCCTCCTCCTACCATGTGAAGATAAAATGAAAAGTCTGCACTCTGAAAGAGGGTCCTTACCTGACTATGCTGGAACCATGATAGATTTCCAGGCTCCAGATTTTTTTTTTTTTTAAATAAAAGTCTGTTGTACTACAGCAGCCCAAGCAGACCAAGACAGTCTTCCTTATCAGCACTCAAAATATGGAGACTTTAGATGATCCCTGGTGAGTAATTTCATACTAGAATGCCTGCTAGGAGCCCTATTCTCAAATAGCTCCTTTAGACCCCTAGGAGATACTTCTAACCCCTAGGTTTATTTTCTTCATCACTTCTTCCTCAAAACTCCAATGGGACATTCACAATATTTTCCTTTTTTGTTCTCAACACACAAATTCTCTAAATAATTTCAAGAGGAACAACTCACAGTTTGCTCTTACTTGAGCCAATATTCTCATGCCTATAAATACTGTATTTTTATCATAAGCTTAGAACTCTCAAGGAGAACTTGCTTTAGGAAGACATTAATGTATTTTTAAGCAATTATTTCATTTTTCAGCAGCGTTGTAGTCAATAAATAAGTACAGATTATATGTAATCTCTATGGTATAACAGCACTCATGTTATCAGCAATAATAAATATGTAATTATATTTAAATGCTCTCTAGCTTTTTAAGGCTTCCTAGTAACCCCAATTTGTTCAGTTCATTTAACAAATACATCTTCAAAAATTATTAGCAGTGGTAGAGAAAAATATAATCTTATAATCAAACATCTGTTTGAATCCTGGATCCACCACTAATGCCTATTTATAGTCAGGAATCTTTTCTTATTTATTTTATTTTATTTTATTTTTACTTTATTTTACTTTACAATACTGTACTGGTTTTGCCATACATTGACATGAATCCACCACGGGTGTATACAAGCTCCCAATCCTGAATCCCTCTCCCATCTCCCACCCCATATCATCTCTCTGGATCATCGCCATGCACCAGCCCCAAGCACCCTGTATCCTGTATTGAACATTGACTGGCACTTCGTTTCTTACATGATAGTATACATGTTTCAATGCCACTCTCCCAAATCATCCCACCCTCTCCCTCTCCCTCAGAGTCCAAAAGTCCATTCTATACATCTGTGTCTCTTTTGCTGTCTCGCATACAGGTCATCATTACCATCTTTCTAAATTCCATATATATGTGTCAGTATACTGTATTGGTGTTTTTCTTTCTGGCTTATTTCACTCTGTATAATCGGCTCGAGTTTCATCCATCTCATTAGAACTGATTCAAATGTATTCTTTTTTATGGCTGAGTAATACTCCATTGTGTATATGTACCATTCTTATCCATCAAGTTTCTTATCCATTCATCTGCTGATGGACATCTAGGTTGTTTCCATGTCCTGGCTATTGTAAACAGTGCTGCAATGAACATTGGGGTACATGTGTCTCTTTCAATTCTGGTTTCCTCGATGTGTATGCCCAGCAGTGGGATTGCTGAGTCATAAGGCAGCTCTATTTGCAATTTTTTAAGGACTCTCCACACTGTTTTCCATAGTGGCTGTACTAATTTGCATTCCCACCAACAGTGTAAGAGGGTTCCCTTTTCTCCACATCCTCTCCAGCATTTATTGCTTGTAGACTTTTGGATCGCAGCCATTCTGACTGGTGTGAAATGGTACCTCATTGTGGTCTTGATTTGCATTTCTGATAATGAATGATGTTGAGCATCTTTTCATGTGTTTGTTAGCCATCCATATGTCTTCTTTGGAGAAATGCCTATTTAGTTCTTTGGCCCATTTTTTGATTGGGTCGTTTATTTTTCTGGAGTTGAGCTGCATAAATTGCTTGTATATTTGTATTAGTTGTTTGTCAGTTGCTTCATTTGCTATTGTTTTCTCCCATTCAGAAGGCTCTCTTTTCACCTTATAGTTTCCTTTGTTGTGCAGAAGCTTTTAATTTTAATTAGATCCCATTTGTTTATTTTTGCTTTTATTTCCAGTATTCTGGGAGGTGGGTCATAGAGTATCCTCCTGTGATTTATGTCGGAGAGTGTTTTGCCTATGTTCTCCTCTAGGAGTTTTATAGTTTCTGGTCTTACGTTTAGATCGTTAATCCATTTTGAGTTTATTTTTGTGTGTGGTGTTAGAGAGTGATCTAATTTCATTCTTTTACAAGTGGTTGACCAGTTTTCCCAGCACTACTTGTTAAAGAGATTGTCTTTACTCCATTGTATATTCTTGCCTCCTTTGTTGAAGATAAGGTGTCCATATGTGTGTGGATTTATCTCTGGACTTTCTATTTTGTTCCATTGATCTATATGTCTGTCTTTGTGCCAGTACCATACTGTCTTGATGACTGTGGCTTTGTAGTAGAGCCTGAAGTCAGGCAAGTTGATTCCTCCAGTTCCTTTCTTCTTTCTCAAGATTGCTTTGGCTATTTGAGGTTTTTTGTATTTCCATACAAATCTTGAAATTATTTGTTCTAGTTCTGTGAAAAATACCGCTGGTAGCTTGATAGGGATTGCATTGAATCTGTAGATTGCTTTGGGTAGTATACTCATTTTCACTATATTGATTTTTCTGATCCATGAACATGGTATATTTCTCCATCTATTAGTGTCCTCTTTGATTTCTTTCATCAGTGTTTTGTAGTTTTTGATATATAGGTCTTTAGTTTCTTTAGGTAGGTATATTCCTAAGTATTTTATTCTTTTTGTTGCAATGGTGAATGGAATTGTTTCCTTAATTTCTTTTTCTACTTTCTCATTATTAGTGTATAGGAATGCAAGGGATTTCTGAGTGTTGATTTTATATCCTGCAACTTTACTATATTCATTGATTAGCTCTAGTAATTTTCTGGTGGAGTCTTTAGGATTTTCTATGTAGAGGATCATGTCATCTGAAAGCAGTGAGAGTTTTACTTCTTTTCCAATTTGGATTCCTTTTATTTCTTTTTCTGCTCTGATTGCTGTGGCCAAAACTTCTAGAACTATGTTGAATAGTAGCAGTGAAAGTGGGCACCCTTGTCTTGTTCCTGACTTTAGGGGAAATGCTTTCAATTTTTCACCATTGAGGATAATGTTTGCTGTGGGTTTGTTATATATAGCTTTTATGTTGAGGTATGTTCCTTCTATTTCTGCTTTCTGAAGAGTTTTTATCATAAATGATGTTGAGTTTTGTCAAAGGCCTTCTCTGTATCTATTGAGATAATCATATGGCTTTTATTTTTCAATTTGTTACTGTGGTGAATTACATTGATTGATTTGTGGATATTGAAGAATCCTTGCATCCCTGGGATAAAGCACACTTGGTCATGGTGTATGATCTTTTTAATGTGTAGTTGGATTCTGAAGTTGCAAATGACAAGCCATCTTAACCCTTTTCAAGCCATCTTAACCAAGCTACCCTACTTTCAGTCAAAACAGAATTTACGGGCTACCATTTATTCATTTCACAATTTTTTACTGAGCACTCATTATGTTTCAGGCAATGTACCAGATGCTGAGGGTTTATCAGAGAAAAAAATCTGTGCCCTCTTAAAGCTTGCATTACACTAGATGGTGGTGAGGAAGGGATAAATAGGTATGTTAAGACATCGATGCTTTTGAACTGTGGTGTTGGAGAAGATTCTTAAGAGTCCCTTGGACTGCAAGGAGATCCAACCAGTCCATTCTGAAGGAGATCAACCCTGGGATTTCTTTGGAAGGAATGATGCTGAAGCTGAAACTCTAGTACTTTGGCCACCTCATGAGAAGAGTTGACTCATTGGAAAAGACTCTGATGCTGGGAGGAATTGGGGGCAGGAAGACAAGGGGACAACAGAGGATGAGATGGCTGGATGGCATCACTGACTCGATGGACATGAATCTGAGTGAACTCTGGGAGTTGGTGACGGACAGGGAGGCCTGGCGTGCTGTGACTCATGGGGTCGCAAAGAGTTGGACATGACTGAGTGACTGAACTGAACTGAACTGAAGACATGACGATAAGTGTTGCGAGGAAAAGTAAAACAGAAAAGGGGTTAACAGTAAAGGCTAGAGAGAATTAAGGACAGTTGTTGGGGAAAGCCAATAGGGAAGATGATATCTAAACATGAGGATGGCAAGAGAGTGAGCCATGAGATTTCCTGCCAAAGACTATCTCATGCAGGGTGAATAGTCAGTGCAAAGTCCCTGTGTCAAGAGTAGGCCCGGTCTAGTGGAGGCACAGTAGTATAGTCGACCACACTCTATGAGGTGAAGTAAACCACTGCCATAGTTAGGCGTTTACTCTCATGTGACTATAAAATAATACTTTGGCTGAGCTATAACAAGATATTGTTAGGACTTTGGCTTTTATTCACATTTGACTCTGATGTCTCAGGTTGGAAATGGGCTGTATGCCAAGGATTAAAATGCTATTTTCTTATCCATTAAAATGGATTTTCTTTTTCTCCTGTTCTTGGCTCTACTTTCTCAGTTGGCTATTTCTCTCCTCAAGTCATATATATGAGAGAGAGATCCCAGTAACCCCAGAGCTCACATATTTCTTAGCATGAGCAAATTTGGAAGGAAAGAGACTTTCCTCTCCCTGTATGTATGCATGCATGTTCTCCTCAAAAGGCTCCAATGGTCCAATGGTCCAGGTAGGGTCTTGTGCACAGCTCCACAGTGGGAGACTTGGATCATTTCAATGACAACTTCATCCAAACCACATGAAACAGTAGGATAGTATCCCTTAAAAGAAAGGAGTACAGGGTTTCCAAAAGATACAGGCCTACCAATACTGTGTGGCCATAAATAAGTTATTGTATATCATCTCTCCAAGCTTCAGTGTCCTGACCAGGAAACTGGAAAATATCATGCCTACTTTATTTGATTATTGAAACAAATTAGAAAATGTTAGCAAAGTGCTTTCCATTAATGTCCACTAAATGATACTCATTCCTATTTTAAATTAGTGACATGCCTTTGGAAAGTCTAATACATACAAAAAAGCATTAATAAGAGAATTTCAACTGTCCAATTATATTGTAGATTTTTTATTGTATATTGACCAAAAAAAGGGGGTCTAAAACATGGAAAGCTTCAGGAGAAAGAATCAATTATTGATAGGTTCAAACCTGGGAAAGGAGTATGTCAGCGCTGTATATTGTCACCCTACTTACTTAACTTATATGTAGAGTACATCATGAGAAATGCCAGGTTAGATTAAGCAGAAGCTAGAATCAAGATTGCCAGGAGAAATATCAACAAGCTCAGATATGCAGATGACACCATCCTTATGGCAGAAAGTGAAGAGCAACTAAAGAGCTTTTTGATGAAAGTGAAAGAGGAGACTGAAAAAACTGATTTTAAAAAAAAGTGCTAAAAAAGAATGATAACCAGCTTAAAGCTCAACATTCAAAAACTGAAGATCATGGCATCCAGTCCCATCACTTCATGGCCAATAGATGGAGAAACAATGGAAAGAGTGACAGACTTTATTTCTTGGGCTCCAAAATCACTGCAGATGGTGACTGCAGCCATAAAATTAAAAGATACTTGCTCCTTAGAAGAAAAACTATGACCAACCTAGACAGCATGTTAAAAAGCAGAGACATTACTTTGCCAACAAAGGTCTATCTAGTCAAAGTTATGGTTTTTCCAGTAGTCATGTATGGATGTGAGAGCTGGACCATAAAGAAGGCTGAGTGCCGAAGAATTGGTGCTTTTGAACTGCGGTGTTGGAGAAAATTCTTGAAAGGCCCTTGGAATGCAAGGAGATCAAAAGAGTCCATCCTAAAGGAAATCAGCCCTGAATATTCATTGGAAGGACTGATGCTGAAGCTGAAGCTCCAATACTTTGCCCACCTGATTCAAAGAGCCAATCCATTAGAAAAGACCCTGATGCTGGGAAAGATTTAAGGCAGGAGAAGGGGACAACAGAGGTTGAGATGGTTGCAGGGCATTACCAACTCAATGGACATGAGTTTGAGCAAACTCCAGGAGTTGGTGAAGGACAGGGAAGCCTAGCATGCTGCAGTCCATGGGGTTGCAAAGAGTCAGACAAAACTGAGTGACTGAACAATGACAAATCATTGATAAGGTGAAATTATTTAAAACAATATCATCTGGTCAGTTATTTAAGAGTAAAATGACTTGTTTTCAAACTATAAATCACAAACTTAATGATAACCGAGACATCTGATCCAGTGATTATTTTTCTCCCCTAATAATATTATCTGAATAGGTATGGCCACAGAATTAAAGGCAATGGCAGAAGATTAATAAAAGAACCTCTGATATTAGGGATGTTAATTAACTTTTCCATGCCTCATTTTTTCTTATCTATCACATGACCGTTTGGGAACAAAAATTCCCAGAAATATTTTAGGGGTATGATCCTTCAAATAAAAACTTTCCAGCATTACACTATATTTCTACAGTAGCCCAAAAAGTTCTGGAGAGTTGCTTTTTAGTGTTAATACATTCTTTTTTCCTGATTTTTAAAAGTAAGTTATCATGGGATCACTTTAATTCTACATATTGTGAAGAGAGTCAAGTGTTAGCCTGGGCATTAAAAGCAGAAAAATAAAATTCCAACTTTTAGAAGCCAAGTATACACCTAAAGTATTTCACTTTAATCCTTCATGGCTGGCTTCTGATTGCTTCCAGCTCAGATGACAGAAAGCAATTTTCAGCTAAGTGCTTAACTCCAGTAGTTTGCTTTCACATCTGGACCTCCAGGGCCCTACTTATACATCCCATCATGTAAAGTGTCTCCACAATTCTCTGCCTTTTTGGAAGAACACATCCTTGGAGGGTTTACATGGCTTTCCATTTCAATCACTACATTAAGCTCAAAGCACTGAACTTTTTCTTGCTTTTTCTATTTTATGAACTACTACAGTTCTTATGATGAACCTAGAAAAGAAAAAAAATACATTTCTCATAATTTAATTTCTGTCACACTAGATGTGTTTATGTTTAATCCAAAACAACAGAATTCTAAGATGCATATTGCTGATCAGTTTACAACTGCAAAATGGAATTCAGAGTAGGGCAAAATGACTATGACAAATTCTATATGTCACATGTAGATAGAAACTAAAAATCTATGGGTGGTTCTGCAAAGATGATCCATAATCTCAGCGGGATAGAGATGAGGGTAAAAGAAGGAATTAGCCATAAATAGTACATCTTTAAATTTATTTGTTGGAACCTAGAGCATCCTCAGAGAAGGCAATGGCACCCCATTCCAGTACTCTTGCCTGGAAAATCCTATGGACGGAGGAACCTGGAAGGCTGCAGTCCATAGGGTCGCTAAGAGTCAGACCCGACTGAGCAACTTCCCTTTCACTTTTCACTTTCATGCATTGGAGAAGGAAATGGCAACCCACTCCAGTGTTCTTGCCTGGAGAATCCCAGGGACGGGGGAGCCTGGTGGGCTGCCGTCTCTGGGGTCGCACAGAGTCGGACATGACTGAAGCGACTCAGCAGCAGCAGAGCATCCTCATGAGACAATACTGTTGCTCATATAAAGAGTCACATAGGAACATGATGGCCAGTGGTCACTTTTGATTTCCTATAATAAGTGTAAAAATTTTTCCACAGAAATTATGAAAAAAATTCAGAGCATTAATATGTAGTTTTGATAATGAAATCTGAGGATTTCAGCAAAAAGCTTGGACCAAATTTAGAAACAAGGAAAGATACATTGAAGAATTTTAGTAGAATGATATGGCCAAAGGTGAGAGCAAAACAATTTTAGGAACACTGAAATGGAATCTTCATATTTAATCTTCATTTAAATATGTTCAATTAACTTATAAACTGTTTAACAATTAATTTCAAACTTGGGGAAAAATTTTGTGGTTTTTCCATAACTGGGTTTTAATACATATATATTCTTATCAGTAGAAAGTGAAAGAACTGCAGATAAACATTTAAAAAAAGTTAGTAATTGCCAGAAAAATAAAATGAAAAAGTGGAATTGCAACATAAAAGTAAAGATATTTTTATGTTTCTGATTATGAAAACTGAAAAAGATATAATCTGAATTTGAAAGCAGAAGATGGAAAAGTAGATCTATAAAGGAAGAAAGGTAATCAACTCAGATAAGTGAATACTTTGGGGTAAATGGAAGGATCTCCTAGATACAGCACATATTTATAGAAAAAAATTCTCATTCACTTCAGTTCAGTTCAGTCGCTCAGTCGTGTCTGACTCTTTGCGACCCCATGAATCGCAGCACTCCAGGCCTCTCTGTCCATCACCAGCTCCCGGAGTTCACTCAGACTCACGTCCATTCAGTCTGTGATGTCATCCAGCCATCTCATCCTCGGTCATCCACTTCTCCTCCTGCCCCCAATCCCTCTCAGCATCACAGTCTTTTCCAATGAGTCAACTCTTCACATGAGGTGGCCAAAGTACTGGAGTTTCAGCTTCAGCATCATTCCTTCCAAAGAAATCCGAGGGCTGATCTCCTTCAGAATGGACTGGTTGGATCTCCTTGCAGTCCAAGGGACTCTCAAGAGTCTTCTCCAACACCACAGTTCAAAAGCATCAATTCTTCGGCACTCAGCTTTCTTTACAGTCCAACTCTCACAACCATACATGACCACAGGAAAAACCATAGTCTTGACTAGGCAGACCTTAGTCGGCAAAGTAACATCTCTGCTATTGAATATGCTATCTAGGTTGCTCATAACTTTCCTTCCAAGGAGTAAGTGTCTTTTAATTTCATGGCTGCAATCACCATCTGCAGTGATTTTGGAGCCCGAAAAAATAAAGTCTGACACTGTTTCCCCATCTATTTCCCATGAAGTGATGGGACCAGATGCCATGATATTAGTTTTCTGAATGTTGAGCTTTAAGCCAACTTTTTCACTCTCCTCTTTCACTTTCATCAAGAGGCTTTTTAGTTCCTCTTCACTTTCTGCCATAAGAGTGGTGTCACCTGCATATCTGAGGTTATTGATATTTCTTCTGGCTAGCTTGATTCCAGCTTGTGCTTCTTCCAGTCCAGCGTTTCTCATGATGTACTCTGCATATAAGTTAAATAAGCAGTGTGACAATATTCAGCCTTGATGTACTCCTTTTCCTATTTGAAACCAGTCTGTTCCATGTCCAGTTCTAACTGTTGCTTCCTGACCTGCATACAGATTTCTCAAGAGGCAGGTCAGGTGGTCTGGTATTCCCATCTCTTTCAGAATTTTCCAGAGTTTGTTGTGATCCACACAGTCAAAGGCTTTGGCATAGTCAATAAAGCAGAAATAGATGTTTTTCTGGAACTCTCTTGCTTTTTCCATGATCCAGAAGATGTTGGCAATTTGATCTCTGGTTCCTCTGCCTTTTCTAAAACCAGCTTGAACATCAGGAAATTCACAGTTCACGTATTGCTGAAGCCTGGCTTGGAGAATTTTGAGCATTACTTTACTAGCATGTGAGATGAGTGCAATTGTGTGGTAGTTTGAGCATTCTTTGGCATTGCCTTTCTTTGGCATTAGGACTTCCCTGGTGTTTCAGACAGTTAAGCATCTGTCTACAATGTGAGAGACCCAGGTTCAATCCTTGGGTCAGGAACATCCCCTGGAGAAGGAAATGGCAATCCATTTCAGTACTATTGCCTGGAAATCCCATGTTCAGAGGAGCCTGTAGGCTACAGTCCATGGGGTCACAGAATCTGACACGACTGAGCGACTTCACCTCTTCTTTGGAACTGGAATGAAAACTGACCTTTTCTAGTCCTGTGGCCACTGCTGAGTTATCCAAATTTGCTGGCATATTTAGTTCAGCAATTTCACAGCATCATCTTTCAGGATCTGAAATAGCTCAACTGGAATTCCATTACCTCCACTATAAAAAATGATATATTTATATACAGAATGGAGTATTACTCAGCCTTTAAAAAAGGAGATCCTGCCATTTGGAACAACATGGATGAACCTGGAAGACAGTATACTAAATGAAGTAAGTCAATCACAGCAGAACAAATACATCATTGTTCTACTTAGGTGAGGTATAAAGATTCAGTTATGCAACATAAATAAACTCTAGAAATATTCTGTACCACATTGTACCTATATTTAACAATTGTGTATTGTGCATTTAAAATTTTGGTGAGAGTAGATCTCATGACAGAATGTGGTCCACTGGAGAAGGGAATGGCAAGCCACTTCAGTATTCTTGCCTTGAGAACCCCATGAACAGTATGAAAAGGCAAAATGATAGGATACTGAAAGAGGAACTCCACAGGTCAGTAGGTGCCCAATATGCTACTGGAGATCAGTGGAGAAATAACTCCAGAAAGAATGAAGGGATGAAGCCAAAGCAAAAACAATACCCAGCTGTGGATGTGACTGGTGATAGAAGCAGTGTCCAATGCTGTAAAGAGCAATACTGCATAGGAACCTGGAATGTCAGGTCCATGAATCAAGGCAAATTGGAAGTGGTCAAAAAAGAGATGGCAAGAGTGAACATCAACATTCTATGAATCAGCGAACCAAAATGGACTGGAATGGGTGAATTTAACTCAGATGACCATTATATCTACTACTGCGGGCAGGAATCTCTCAGAAGAAATGGAGTAGCCATCATGGTCAACAAAAGAGTCCGAAATGCAGTACTTGGATGCAATCTCACAAACGACAGAATGATCTCTGTTCATTTCCAAGGCAAACCATTCAGTATCACAGTAATCCAAGTCTATGCCCCAAACAGTAACACTGAAGAAGCTGAAGTTGAATGGTTCTATGAAGACCTACAAGACCTTCTAGAACTAACACCCAAAAAAGATGTCCTTTTCACTATAGGGTACTGGAATGCAAAAGGAGGAAGTCAAGAAACACCTGGAGTAACAGGCAAATTTGGCCTTGCAATGCAGAATGAAGTAGGGCAAAGGCTAATAGAGTTTTGCCAAGAAAATGCACTAGTCATAGCAAACACCCTCTTCCTACAACACAAGAGAAGACTCTACACATGGACATCACCAGATGGTCAACACTGAAATCAGATTGATTATATTCTCTGCAGCCAAAGATGGAGAAGCTCTATACAGTCAACAAAAACCAGACCAAGAGCTGACTGTGGCTCAGATCATGAACTCCTTATTACCAAATTCAGACTGAAATTGAAGAAAGTAGGGAAAACCGCTAGACCATTCAGTTATGACCTAAATCAAATCCCTTACGATTATACAGTGGAAGTGAGATAGATTTAAGGGCCTAGATCTGATAGATAGAGTGACTGATGAACTATGGAATGAGTTTCATGACATTGTACAGAAGAGAGGGATCAAGACCATCCCCATGGAAAAGAAATGCAAAAAAAGCAAAATGGCTGTCTGGGGAGGCCTTACAAATAGCTGTGAAAAGAAGAGAGGTGAAAAGCAAAGGGGAAAAGGAAAGATATAAGCATTGGAATGCAGAGTTCCAAAGAATAGCAAGAAGAGATAAGAAAGCCTTCTTCAGCGATCAATGCAAAAAAATAGAGGAAAAGAACAGAATGGGAAAGACTAGAGATCTCTTCAAGAAAATTAGAGATACCAAGGGAACATTTCATGCAAAGATGGGCTTGATAAAGGACAGAAATGGTATGGACCAAAGAGAAGCAGAAGATATTAAGAAGAGGTGGCAAGAACACACAGAACTGTACAAAAAAGATCTCCACAACCCGGATAATCACGATGGTGTGATCACTCATCTAGAGCCAGACATTCTGGAATGTGAAGTCAAATGGGCCTTAGAAAGCATCACTATGAACAAAGCTAGTGGAGGTGATGGAATTCCTATTGAGCTATTCCAAATCCTGAAAGATGATGCTGTGAAAGTGCTGCACTCAATATGCCAGCAAATTTGGAAAACTCAGCAGTGGACACAGGACTGGGAAATTTTAGTTTTCATTCCAATCCCAAAGAAAGGCAATGCCAAAGAATGCTCAAATTACCGCACAATTGCACTCATCTCACATGCTAGTAAAGGAATCCTCAAAATTCTCCAAGCCATGCTTCAGCAATACGTGAACTGTGAATTTCCTGATGTTCAAGCTGGTTTTAGAAAAGGCAGAGGAACCAGAGATCAAATTACCAACATCCGCTGGATCATGGAAAAAGCAAGAGAGTTCCAGAAAAACATATGTTTCTGCTTTATTGACTATGCCAAAGCCTTTGACTGTGTGGATCACAATAAACTGTGGAAAATTCTTAAAGAGATGAGAATACCAGACCACCTGACCTGCCTCTTGAGAAATCTGTATGCAGGTCAGGAAGCAACAGTTAGAACTGGACATGGAACAACAGACTGGTTCCAAATAAGAAAAGGAGTATGTCAAGGCTGAATATTGTCACCCTGCTTATTTAACTTCTATGCAGAGGACATCATGAGAAACGCTGGGCTGGAAGAAACACAAGCTGGGATCAAGATTGCTGGGAGAAATATCAGTCACCTCAGATATGCAGATGACACCACCCTTATGGCAGAAAGTGAAGAGGAACTAAAGAGCCTCTTGATGAAAGTGAAAGAGGAGAGTGAAAGCGTTGGCTTAAAGCTCAACATTCAGAAAATGAAGATCATGGCATCTGGTCCCATCACTTCATGGGAAATAGATGGGGAAACAGTGTCAGACTTTATTTTTTCAGGCTCCAAAATCACTGCAGATGGGGATTGTAGCCATGAAATTAAGAGAGGCTTACTCCTTGGAAGAAAAGTTATGAGCAACTTAGATAGTATATTCAAAAGCAGAGACATTACTTTGCCGACTAAGGTCCGTCTAGTCAAGGCTATGGTTTTTCCTGTGGTCATGTATGGATGTGAGAGTTGGACTGTGAAGAAGGCTGAGCACCGAATAATTGATGTTTTTGAACTGTGATGTTGGAGAAGACTCTTGGGAATCCCTTGGACTGCAAGGAGATCCAACCAGTCCATTCTGAAGGAGATCAGCCCTGGCATTTCTTTGGAGGGAATGATGCTAAAGCTGAAACTCCAGTACTTTGACCACTTCATGCGAAGAGTTGACTCATTGGAAAAGACTGTGATGCTGGGAGGGATGGGGGCAGGAGGAGAAGGGGGTGACAGAGGATGAGATGGCTGGAGGGCATCACAGACTCGATGGACGTGAGTCTGAGTGAACTCAAGGAGTTGGTGTTGGACAGGGAGGCCTGGCATGCTGCGATTCATGGGGTCGCAAAGAGTCAGACATGACTTAGCGACTGAAATGAACTGAACTGACCTGAGATCTCATGTTAAACGTCCTTTTCATAATAAAAAAACAAAATTGTAAAACCTAAAATACAGTGAAACTCACCATGAAGTAGTAGAATTTAGGAACAAAAATATCAAGAAAGAGCATTCTACTTACCTTTTCCCTTATATTTATGTGAAACACTATAAATTTATGGAAAGAAATTCTTTTATGAAATAGTGATAAAAGCTCTAATTATAACTTATCATAAAAATTATGGTAGGTTTCCAGAAATATTTGCTTCTATATAAGTCTTTCTTCAGCACTGGTAGATACAAGGGGAAAAGTTGAGCAATGATATTACATTTCTATATTTAAAATACTCACTATTATAAATGGACAGGATAGTTTCCTTTCTATTACCATTGGTTATCTAAGATCTCCAAAGTCAAATAAGGAATTAGGATTTGATAACAGTTTGACATTGCTTAGTCTCACTTTCTTATAGCAATTTTTTGTTGACCTCAAAGAATAAAAAAACAAGGGCATTAATTCTGCAGGCTTGCCTTGTAATAGAATGTTTAGAAGAAAGCAACTTTTTTCAAGGGACCAAATACATTCTTCATTTTCATGACAAGGCTTCTTGAAAATAAATCAGCATTATAAGACAAGGCAAAACAACAAAATGAAACTAAGATGAATGCTTTGCTGCAATACCACTGACCTTAGATCTGGACAAGAAAGGCTCCTTCTGTGCCTTTCACTTCAGGATACCCACATATCACAAAGACAAGGCACCTAGAGACATTTTTATTCAATCTCACAGGTGGATTTTTTTTTTTTTTTTTTAGAGATGGTGTGTCTAGTTATGTAACTGGCTAGTAGATTGAGAGGGTTACTCCAAGAGTGAGCCCCAAGGCCAGAGAATGCAAGTGCGAGTGCCTAGAGGCTAGGGTGGGGTATGTGAGGAGAAAGACCACAACTTTCTACCCTGGAAAACTGGAAAACATATAAAGTTGGTTCTCAAAATCATCAAATGATGGATCTCAGACTGTGTTCTGCCAACAATCAGACAATAGTGGTACGCCCCTTCCCCTTCATCTTTGATGGTCTAGTTTAGGGAGGACAACCCAGAAATCCAGAGCTAGAAAAAGAGAAGTGAGTGGATGTAAATACACTGACCTGGGCTTCTTGGGAAGTTTGTCAGCTCTGTCTTGCAGGTGGGTTCAGATTTGGGACTTAGTAGAGTTTCGCTTCTCCTGTTCTGCCAGATCCAGTTCACTCAGGGCAGGAAAGAGCTCCTTCCAGCTCCTGCTTATAAGGACCATCACTAGCAGCAGACTGGGACTCCCGGGTGGGAACATGAATATAGGGGCATGGACATAAATTGATGTAAACATTTAAACATATAGGAATCGGACACAGTGCTCAGAGACTGTCTACTTTCACTCTGTACATGGATGAGCATATTCTGTATTCTACAGGCAGATTCTGCAGTTTGTCCAATTGTTGTACTTTTCCTCCATTCTGATTGCCCATAGTCTTTTTTCCTCACAAATTAATGAATAATCTATATTTTATTCTAATAACTTATCTCAGCCTTCTCTAAAATTTTCCCCACACAAAAAAAGAAAAATATGTATTTATGTATATATGTCTTACGTCTTTCCACTGTGCCCTTGGCAGTGTCCTGTTCCATGCAAAAGGCACTTTTGGAAATGTCTTTGAATTGTTAGAACTGCTAAGGAAGGCTCAATGGGACCTGTCTAAGCTGCTTAGACTCCACTCTTCTGTGGGTATTAAACAGACATTGGAGAGTCTTAGGCTATTTGTGAGTGGAAGGGTAAGAGCTGGCAGCCTCGATGCCTGGGATCTTTACTATGCACTTCAACCACAGCCTCTCCCTCCATTTCAGAGGAAATCTCATAGCCACTTACATAGTTACTTCAACTTAAAAGACATTGCTGACTCAGAGTTTGCATTTGCCTGATAGCATGTTACCATTTTATCCTTTTTTCCTTATCGTATCCTTTTAGATATTTATTGCATTTCTATTTATTTCATTTTCAGTGAAAAGGCAGGCAGGAAGCAACATTAAAAGCACTGTAAATTATGGAGATATGTTAGTGAACAGGAGCTCAGCAGAGAGATTAAACTTGAATTTTCTAAGACAGAATTCTTGTCAAATCTTGACTGACAAAATAAATAGTTAACGTTTGTTCAACAGGCATAGACAGGTATGTACATAACATTCTTCCATCAAATTAGAACAGGAACATGGCCTGCCTGGAGCTTATCAGCTTAATTTCTACAGAAACTCTTCAAGTGGCTGTTTTCTGTTTGTTTTTATTGAAGTTTCAGTATAATACAATATTATATTACTTTCTTTTTTATTTTATTTTATTTTACTTTACAATACTGTATTGGTTTTGCCATACATCAACATGAACCCGCCACGGTATACATGTGTTCCCAATCCTGAATCCCCCTTGCACCTCCCTCCCCATACCAATATTATATTATTTTCAAGAGTACAACATACTTGTTCAATAATTTACAAATTATGCACCAAGGTTATTATAACATTACCGGCTATATTCCCTGTCACATCCCTATGACTTATTTATTATTAATATGCAACTTGTAGTTTGTACCTCTGAACCTCCTTTACACATTTTGTCCATCCCCACTACTCTCTGGCAACCATTAGTTGGTTCTCTGTATATGTAAATCTGTCTCTGTTTTGTTATATTTTTAAGTTATTTTCCATTTATTTCTTACTCTACTCATAATAAACCTGTCAGGTAGACATTTTCATAGATAAAGAAACTCAAATACAGAGAGTTTAAATGGCTTGTCTTAGCTCATTCAGTAATAGCAGGTAATGAAATCTCTTAACATCCTGTTTCTCTAAATTTCACATAATATCAATATTAAATCAAAAACAGAAGACACAATTTTAGAATAAAATTTACCATGTTACACAAGTCAACAAAAATATCTGAGAGGTCAAGTTCTCTCAGCTTATTTTTGCAAGTTTTTATTTTGTAGCCTAATGGAATCCAATTCAATGACTATATAGAGTTTTTACTTCTTATTTAATTAGTCCAACTAGAGAAATAAAATTATTAAAATATATTATGTGTATCTTAAATCTAGATAATGAAAGTAATTATCAAGTACTTTCCATTTTGTCAAATTTCTAAAACCTATGGTTTTAGAAAGCAACAAACTTTAGGCTTTCCCTGGCGGCTCAGTGGTAAAGAACCTGCCTGCCAATGCAGAAGTGATGGGTTGGATCTCTGGTCTGGGAAGACCCCATGTGCTGCAGAGCAACTATGCTTTCATATCACAATTGTTAAGCTTGTGCTCTAGAGCCCAGGAGCTGCAACTACTGAACCCATGTCCTGCCACTACAGAAGCTCAAGAATGCTGAACCATGTTCTGCAACAAGAGAAGCCACTGCAAAGAGAAGCCCATGCACCATTAGCTAGAGCATAGCTCTAACTAGTTTCCACAACTAGAGGAAAGCCTGCTCAGCAATGAAGACCCAGCACAGCCAAAAACAAATAATAAAATAAATACTTGTTAAAAAAACATTTCAAAAGCAACAAACTTTAAATTTTACTGTGTTATAAAGAAAAGGGAATAATGACTTGCATATTATTTTGTATGAAAGTGAGTGTTAGCTGCTCAGTCATGTCCGACTACAGCCCGCCAGGCTCCTCTGTCCATAGGATTCTCCAGATAAGAATACTGGAGTGGGTAGCCATTCCCTTCTCCAGTATACCATATATAGTTATGTGTGCTAAATAAAAGGAATTATGTTCTGTGATCATGGAACAGCTTCTAAATATTTGGTTCAGTAAAAGCAACCAAAACATGATTATTTCCTCTCATCAAGGAATGAATATTTCTGGATTTGGGTAAACCCCCAAGCAGTTACAGATGGCTGATTCTTGTGGAGACAAGCGAAAATCCTTTCTGCACTAGGGAAGAAACTGACGTTTTTCCCTTCAGCATTTCTTAATCCGAAACAGTCAGTGTATTTATGCTCCCATAAGTTCAGTTCAGTTCAGTTGCTCAGTTGTGTCCGACTCTTTGCAACCCCATGAATTGCAGTACACCAGGCCTCCCTGTCCATCACCAACTCCCAGGGTTTACTCAAACTCATGTCCATTGAGTCAGTGATGCCATCTAGCCGTCATCCTCTGTCGTCCCCTTCGCCTCCTGCCCCTAATCCCTCCCAGCATCAGAGTCTTTTCCAGTGAGTCAATGCTTCGCATGAGGTGGCCAAAGTACTGGAGTTTCAGCTTTAGCATCAGTCCTTCCAATGAACACCCAGGGCTGATCTCCTTTAGAATGGACTGGTTGGATCTCTCTGTGGTCCAAAGGACTCTCAAGAGTCTTCTCCAATACCACAGTTCAAAAGCATCAATTCTTTGGTGCTCAGCTTTCTTCACAGTCCAACTCTCTCATCCATATATGATCACTGGAAAAACCATAGCCTTGACTAGATGGATCTTTGTTGGGAAAGTAATGTCTCTGCTTTTGAATATGCTATCTAGGTTGGTCATAACTTTCCTTCCAAGGAGTAAGCATCTTTTAATTACATGGCTGCAATCACCACCTGCAGTGATTCTGGAGCCCCCTCAAAAAATAAAGTCTGACACTGTTTCCACTGTTTCCCCATTTCCCATGAAGTGATGGGACCAGAGGCCATGATCTTTGTTTTCTGAATGTTGAGCTTTAAGCCAATGCTTTCACTCTCCTCTTTCACTTTCATCAAGAGGCTCTTTAGTTCCTCTCCACTTTCTGCCATAAGGGTGGTGTCATCTGCATATCTGAGGTTATTGATATTTCTCCTGGCAATCTTGATTCCAGCTTGTGTTTCTTCCAGCCCAGCGTTTCTCATGATGTACTCTGCATAGAAGTTAAATAAGCAGGGTGACAATATACAGCCATGACGTAGTCCTTTTCCTATTTGGATCCAGTCTGTTGTTACATCTCCAGTTCTAACTGTTGCTTCCTGACCTGCATATAGGTTTCTTAAGAAGCAGGTCAGGTGGTCTGGTATTCCTCTTTCAGAATCTTCCACAGTTTATTGTGATCCACACAGCTCCCATACTACATATTAAACAAGATAAGAGAGGGCTTATCTTCTTGTGTCATCTTGTTATAAAACATATTTATAGTTTAGTAAATATTCTTAATATATCCTCAAATATAATTATAATTATATAAATATATGTGTATATATGTATTAATTTATATAATTATATATATATAATTATACAAATGTAATTATATTTGTGGAACTTTTGATAACAACTAAAACTTTCACAAAGGTTTTTAAAAGTCTTATGCATCTGGTTACCCTTTACCCCCTATACTTTTCTTTCCTTTAAAAAAATTTTCCATATATGTTTTAAATTTGCTAATATTTGACTTCATGGCCATTCAAATACCAGTGAGCCAAATCTTTTCATGAAACTCAAATATTTTTCAAACTCATTAGCTATATGTGTTTTGGGCTTGGAGTGCTATAATATATATAAAATTCTAAAAACCATTTATTTATATACAGGCTTTCAACTTGTGAAAAAGCAGGGCAGCTCACTCCAGTATTCTTGCCTGGAGGGTCCCATGGACAGAGGAGACTGGCAGGCTCAGTCCACATGGTTACAAAGAATTGGACATCACTGAAGAGACAGTGTGACTCACGCAACATGAGCATCACTACTGACCAAATAGTGTTTGTTTAAAAAAAATGTGTCATTACATATTTAACTTAGAAACTGGAATCTAAGTATCTCTAAGAGAGAAGGTGGAAAAATCTAATGGTATTAATATCCAACACTTGTTTCTGCTATGTGTCATTCACTTCCCTAACTATACAGATTGGTATCAGTTGCGAGGGGAGACCTTAGCAAAGAGAAGTAGATGTTTGGGGGTCACTGCCCTCCCACATGCCTCACATCTACTTCAGCTAGTCTCTGTCTGCTTTTATTTGCTCCTTGTGCCGGGGCTTATACATCCTACAACACACATTCAGGGTCTAAGAAGTCAGCTGGTAAATTAGCTTAATTCATTCAGTTCAGTTCAGTTCAGTCGCTCAGTCGTGTCCGACTCTTTGCGACCCCATGAATCGCAGCACGCCAGGCCTCCCTGTCCATCACCAACTCCCAGAGTTCACTCAGACTCACATCCATCGAGTCAGTGATGCCATCCAGCTATCTCATCCTCTGCCGTCCCCTTCTCCTTCTGCTCCCAATCCCTTCCAGCATCACAGTCTTTTCCAATGAATCAACTCTTCGCATGAGGTGGCCAAAGTACTGGAGTTTCAGCTTTAGCATCATTCCCTCCAAAGAAATCCCAGGGTTGATCTCCTTCAGAATGGACTGGTTGGATCTCCTTGCAGTCCAAGGGACTCTCAAGAGTCTTCTCCAACACCACAGTTCAAAAGCATCAATTCTTCGGCGCTCAGCTTTCTTCACAGTCCAAGTCTCACATCCATACAGGACCACTGGAAAAACCATAGCCTTGACTAGACTTGGAATCAAGATTGCTGGGAGAAATATCAATCACCTCAGATATGCAGATGATACTACCCTTATGGCAGAAAGTGAAGAGGAACTAAAAAGCCTCTTGATGAAAGTGAAAGTGGAGAGTGGAAAAGTTGGCTTAAAGCTCAACATTCAGAAAACGAAGATCATGGCATCTGCTCCCATCACTTCATGGGAAATAGATGGGAAAATAGTGGAAACATATTTTTGGGCTCCAAAATCACTGGAGATGATGGTGACTGCAGCCATGAAATTAAAAGACACTTACTCCTTGGAAGAAAAGTTATGACCAACCTAGATAGCATATTGAAAAGCAGAGACATTACTTTTCCAACAAAGGTCCATCTAGCTTAATTCATTAGATTTTACTAAAGGTCATTTGGAGAACTACTCTCATGAATTATACATACATAAGCAATATACTTGCATTTTAACTTGGTCTCCTACAGATATTGTCCACATATGTAATATTTATTGATGACTAAAGATTTCAGCAACCTTAAAGAAACTCTATTTCTGGGTCTTGCAGTGGGAAGTCAGCTTTGTTATTCTATACATTTCCTCTCGGTCTTTCCTCCAAAAAACTGCTCACAGAGGCTGCAGATTATAAAGTGGGGTTTATTTGCATTTGTACAGGCTATCCTTTATGTACCTAAACATAATAAAAGTCAACAAAGTGAGCTGCAACTTGGTTACTTCCTAAAGGTATAGACCATCTAGTTTATCTCTGTAACCTCACTACCTAACGTAACACCTGAGGTACAATGGATGGGTGATATATTTTTGTTGAATGTACGAATAAATAAATGTACGAATGAGTAAGTGAATACATAATAGGTATTATAATCCATCGGAATAGAAACTAGGTGCTGTGCTCTCAAATATATTCAAAGTTTACATTATTAGGAATTATAATTAATCTACAGCTGAATTTAATTTAATTTGTCTTTAATAAAAGGCCTTAGTCATATTTTTTTTTGGATGGGGAAATTTTCCCTCAAGTTTTATGCACTTTTAAAGAGGTCACCAGAAAACATTATGTTCAATCACCCTTGATCAGATCTGATAAATACTCTACCCATTACCTACCCTCACTACAGTGTTTAAACAACACCAAGAAATAAACTGGGGCTTCTTAGCTCAATGGTAAAGAACCTGCCTGCCAAAGCAGGAGACACAGAAGACGAGGGTTCAATCCCTGGGTCAGGAAGATACCTGGAGGAGGAAATGGCAACTCCAGTATTCTCGCCTGGGAAATCCCAAAGACAGAAGAGCCTGGCTGGCTACAGTACATGAGGCCCCAAAGAGTAGGACATGATTGAGCAACTGAATATACACAAGAAACAAATTATTTTTGTATAAATGCATATGCATGAAATCTTTGAACATACATATGTACATTAAAGATATGTATTCATTAATGCATATATTATAATTACTCTGTTAGTAGTTAGGAGAAATGAAATGGAATATTAATATCTCTCAAACTTTAAAAAGATTATATGTATAACAACAGGAAACTAAAGCTTAATTCCTCTTTCTCCAGATAAGGAAACAAGAATTTAAATGAGAAAAGTGATTTTCTCAGAGCTGCACAGCTAAGTAGAGCTCAATATATTCCCAATTATTCTAAATCCCAAATCAATGTCCTCTTAATTAAAAGATGAAATTATCCCTATAGTAGTATTACAAAAAAATAATTTTATTTATTTAACAGAGAGCATTTTAGGAGTGAAATTCGCAAGATCTCAACATCCTACGCTAATGATAGAGCCTAAGTGCAGCAATATTAAGTTGATTTAAAATTGTGCCATTTCAGATTTTTGATAATTCATTCATTTTAGTAAACATTTATTGACCCTACTTTGAGTTAGGCTTTTGATAAGGAAATGAACATTAGTGAGATGGACATATGCGTGTATCAACAGATAAATCATAGAACAAGGTCTTAAGAAATGAGCAGAATAGGGGGAACAAACGATAAAATCTTGTATCTTTAAAATTTAGAGTTGCTCTGTTGTTACAGAATTTACCTGTAGCTTGCCGAATTGAGAGTTAAGGAAACATTGATTGCAGGAAAAAGATATAAATTAGAATCAGACATTGGAAGAGATTCATAGGCTAGAATCTGGGAGGATTCCAAACATGAAGCTTCTGTCAAGAAACCACATGTGTACGTGATAATACTTATGAATTATTACCAACTCAAGAAGTTCTTCCCTGGTGGCTTAGATGGTAAAGTGTCTGTCTACAATGCAGGAGACCTGGGTTCGATCCCTGGGTCGGGAAAATCCCCTGGAGAAGGAAATGGCAATCCACTCCAGTACTGTTGCCTGGAAAATCCCATGGACAGAGGAGCCTGGTAGGCTACAGTCCATGGGGTCGCAAAGAGTTGGACACGACTGAGCGACTTCACTTTCACTTTCAAGAAGTTCTAGATATCCATGCTTATGTCTGGAACCTGTATTGAGTGACCTATTCATGAGACTGGACTTAATCTCTAGAACCACACCTTCAACTCTTCCAGAAGACCTAGGCTAACTTCACATGGCACAAATCCCCAAAGCTCCAATGACACAATGGGTGATTTTGGAATAGCCAGCTCCCTAAGATTATGGATTGTGTATGGCCCCACTCTGAGTCACCTTTTAGATAAGTGTGGTCCCATGATGAACAACAGGAATAACAAAGACACTCCTATCATTTGGGTTATTTCCCACGAGCTAAAAACAGGTTACCTTCTAGGAGCTGTAAACAAAGGCAAGTCTCTTTCAGCAAGATTAAATTATAACCCAGAATTATATGTAATTTATAGATAATCCGATTTTTCAATCTATAACCTGTCAAATCTAATCTCTAATTAAACATTTTATTTGTGCATGTAACTAAAATTATTTTCACGGTATGAAAGAAAATCAAAATAGAGTTTATATTGCTAAGAGAGTCCTCTAAAATGCAGCCAGGAGGCTGTTGAGGCAGTGTGACTCCACATCAGCCTGGATGGAATCTGACCTTTGACCATTTTTTGTCTTGATGCAGGCATCCAGAACATCTGCCTGTCCAATGTTTCAGAAACTCCAGATATTTATTGGACCTTTACCCTAAATAATTCCTGACAATCCATCCCTTAAAGATAAATATTTCCTTTCTTGTGTCAGAGTCAATCATAATTCTTGTCAGACAGCTTTAACAAGCTTATGATTTTTGCGTTTTTAAGTCCCTTACTCTTTCTCTTCCCCAAAATATTCTTTTGGTTTTACCTGAATCTGTCTCCTGAATTGCAATTCCTAAGACTCCAAACTTTTCTTTGTAGTCTTCTATATTTTCACTGACTTAATGGACATGAACTTGAGAAAACTTCAGGAGACAGTGGACGACAGGGCAGCCTGCTGTGCTACAGTCCATGGGGTTGCAAAGAGTCAGACACAACTTAGTGACTAAACAGCAACATGTTTTCTTGCTCAACAATGGGATTCTTCTCATTTCTTTCAACATATTTTCAAACGAAGATATTTCCAAATAGAGAAAAGTGCAAAAACAGAACTGTCATATGGAGGAAAAGGATTTCCTGAAGACTAAATATTCAACATCTGAATAATTATATGTAACAATAAATTCAGTTATTGATTATCTCCTAGGGTCAAGGCATTGAACTAAATACCGGAGAGGGATTCACACAAATGACATTCTCTACCCTCAAATGGTGCCCATTCTATTATACTAATGGAAACAAGCATAAGTAACCATGATATAGAAAAAGCACATTAAAGCACTCTGGTACAAGTGCAAAGGACTCTGAGACAAAAATATGGAAGAAAGGATTGCACTGAGGTTATAGCATAAAGGCAGTTAAATTTGAGTGAGGTTCTGAAGGATAAGGATTTCTATAGGAGACAGGGGAGATGTTCATTGCTGTGAAAGGTACAGTGAGAAAGCTATAGTGTACTCTAGAGGACTAGAAATGTGTACGGGAAGAAGGGAACAAGGGATAATAGATGGAATATGTGGATGTAGAACATAACTTGGGAAAGAAGTCTAAGGTTAGACTGTGTGGGACTTTGAATTTCATGACAGTGGCTGTTGAACCTTTCTTATAAGTAGTCAGAAGTTTTAATTACTGCAATGGTTAATTTAAATAGAGTGCTGGTAGAGTAATGTTGGGTTGGTCAAAAAGTTCGTTCTGATTTTTCCATAGGATATTAAAGAAAAACTCAGATACACTTTCTGGCCATCCCAATGTTTTTCCCTTGGGGAAAAAAAAGATACAGTGAGTAATATGCTCATATACTGACTTATTAAAGTAAGGTTTATCCAAGTAATAAGATACTGAAGGCAATATGCTACCTCATAGAACATGAAAATATGAAGTATGCTTCCTTCACTATTTTTATTACTTATTCTCATCAATTTTCCATAATTATAGAATTACTGAAGTGCAGAAATACAGAAGAAATTTTAGGATATTTGCTCAAACCGTTTACAGAGTCAGTCAATCAAACCATGTAATATTAGAAGAGTTTGCTCATGGATTTATTTGAGATAGCATTTTCCGTGTTTTACTCTTTCTTATAAAATGTTTTTGGAGGAAAGGAGATAGTTTACTTTCTATTTGTATGGACTATATAAATGTTAGAAGATGAGCCATATATGCATAAAAGGAAAGTGTTTGAAGCAAATCTGTGGCACTCGTTGAGAGCCCAAATGATTTTCTTTCACAAGCTGTTGACCTCTACATCTGGAACTATTTGTGTCTCAAAAAACTTTCTCTTATCTATTATCTTTTTCTTATCTATTCTTATGTGTGTGTATGTGTTTTTCCTATAGTATTGGTGTTTAGTAGAGTTCTAATAATAAAAAAATTACCTTTTAAATTTATATTGTTGATAAGTACTTTTGAAATGAAGCAAGTCCCAGCAGTTATCCTGGGATTAACACATTGCCATTTACAAAATGTTTCCTTTTTTCTCCTAAAGCCACCTTTCAATTTCACAGTGTTTTTCTCAAAATTTTGAATTACATGATTAAATAGTACTCTTTCATTTTACTATTTCTTATATTTTCTATTATCACTACCTTGCCAAATTTACATATTATTTGATTTTCAAATGTATATTCTGCCTTATGATTGCAATGTGAGAGACTTGCATTCAGTCCCTGGGTCAGGAACATCCCCTGGAGAAGGAAACGGCAAGCCACTCCAGTATTCTTGCCTGGAGAATTCCATGGACAGAGGAGCCTAACAGGTTACATACAATCCATGAGGTTGCAAAGAGTTGGACACAATTGAGCTACTAAAACTACTATACACTGATCTACTTGAAAGGCACGTCATCTTCAGATTGGCTATCTCTATCTTGAACTTAATCTAAAATTAAGACTTTAATTTAGTGTGTATGATTAGGTTGACTAGCCTATATTCCACACTGTGAGTAAGAAAGAAATGAATCACAAATCCAAATTTTTTAGAAAACATAGTAAATTACAAATGGAAAAAGATGGGAGCTGCAATTCTATTTTAAGAAGAGGTCTGGGTCCGTGTTAAGATTTATGGTAATATTTTTTATCCATCTGTAAAATATTCAGTTCAGTTCAGTTCAGTTGCTCAGTCTTGTTCGACTCTTTGAGACCCCATGAATCGCAGCACACCAGGCCTCCCTGTCCATCACCAACTCACAGAGATCACTCAGACTCGCGTCCATCGAGTCAGTGATGCCATCCAGCCATCTCATCCTCTGTCGTCCCCTTCTCCTCCTGCCCCCAATCCCTCCCAGCATCACAGTCTTTTCCAATGAGTCAACTCTTCGCATGAGGTGGCCAAAGTACTGGAGCTTCAGCTTTAGCATCATTCCTTCCAAAGAAATCCCAGGGCTTATCTCCTTCAGAATGGACTGGTTGGATCTCCTTGCAGTCCAAGGGACTCTCAAGAGTCTTCTCCAACACCACAGTTCAAATGCATCAATTTTTCGGTGCTCAGCCTTCTTCACAGTCCAACTCTCACATCCATACATGACCACAGGAAAAACCATAGCCTTGACTAGACAGACCTTAGTCAGCAAAGTAATGTCTCTGCTTTTGAATATGGTATCTAGGTTGGTCATAACTTTTCTTCCAAGGAGTAAGCGTCTTTTAATTTCATGGCTGCAATCCCTATCTGCAGTGATTTTGGAGCCCAAAAAAAAAAAGTCTGACACTGTTTCCACTGTTTCCCCATCTATTTCCCATGAAGTGATGGGACCGGGTGCCATGATCTTCGTTTTCTGAATGTTGAGCTTTAAGCCAACTTTTTCGCTCTCCTCTTTCACTTTCATCAAGAGACGTTTTAGTTCCTCTTCACTTTCTGCCATAAGAGTGGTGTCATCTGCATATCTGAGGTTATTGATATTTCTCCCAGCAATCTTGATTCCAGCTTGTGTTTCTTCCAGTCCAGTGTTTCTCATGATGTACTCTGCATAGAAGTTAAAGAAGCAGGGTGACAATATACAGCCTTGACATACTCCTTTTCCTATTTGGAACCAGTCTGTTGTTCCATGTCCAGTTCGAACTGTTGCTTCCTGACCTGCATACAGATTTCTCAAGAGGCAGGTCAGGTGGTCTGGTATTCCCATCTCTTTCAGAATTTTCCACAATTTATTGTGATCCACACAGTCAAAGGCTTTGGCCTAGTCAATAAAACAGAAATAGATGTTTTTCTGGAACTCTCTTGCTTTACATTCTAATATAATATGAACCCTTTTATAAGTCACAAATTAAATAGCTTAGGCACACCAGCAGTCTTTCTTTTTCCCTCTCCTCATTCTTTCTTCTGTACTACTCAGGAAGGGCAGTCAGGCCACACATACTTGTCAAGAAGATGTGGCTATCTATTCAAGAGACCAAATTATCAATGGTTATTTATATTTAAACTTTAGATATCTAGTCATTTTTTACTTACCTTTTGTTGTTTATTAACTGTGAATGAAAACTTCACAAACAAATCTTAAGAATTACAAATAAATCTCTCCAAGAAAAGATACCTAAAAGGAAATATCAAAACAAAAATGGCTAAGTGAACAAGTATATTCTGCATATTCTGAGGTCATATGGAAATGTAAAGGAGTCAGGATAACCTGTACTAAAGAAATAACATTAATTTCAGTGTCCTATTAACTGATAAATCATGATGTCAAGGTCACATACTATTTGATGATGCTATTACTGTGTCATATGGAACATATTACATGAGTATAGCTACAGTCTCCCATTATTACAGATATCACCTGAGTTTTGTAAGGACATAAGTTTCAAAGTAGGTATATGAATTAAAATGATATGCTCATAAATTTGCAAAGAACTACCAGGGAAGCCCTACATTATAGTGTATTACCTACTGAACAATTACAGGTCCCTGAAGTAGAAAGGGCAAAATTATTACTCCTTCAATAGAAAGAAATCTCAAAACTTCAAGTGATTTTATAATAAATAAAATATAAATCCGTGACAAACACCCAGTGTTCCACTGTCCAGGTACCATGACCTTTCCTCTCCTCCAGCCCGAATTTCCCAGAAACCACTAAGGCAATAGACTATGTGACCATACTTTAGGTCCAAACTCTAGACCCTGTGAGGGAAGCTCAGCCTCATAAGTGGCCATCATAGACAACACTAAAAAATGGAAATAGCATTCTCCCTGGCACTGAATTTGCCTTGAACTCCAGCACAGCCCTTTAGCAGCTAGGTATTGTTCAGCAAATTGTTTAATCTCTCTGAGCATCTGTTTAGCAAAATAGGCTTATTAAAGCCTGCCTTCACAGGGTTTTGGTAAGGATTTGAGAAGGCATACTTATTTTTGTATATTTGCTTTGAATGAGACTGCTATTATTATTCTGAGAAGGCAATGGCAACCCACTCCAGTACTCTTGCCTGGAAAATCCCATGGACGGAGGAGCCTGGTAGGCTGCGGTCCATGGGGTTGCTAAGAGTCAGACACGACTGAGTGACTTCACTTTCACTTTTCACTTTCATGCATTGGAGAAGGAAATGGCAACCCACTCCAGTGTTCTTGCCTGGAGAATCCCAGGGACGGCAGAGCCTGGTGGGCTGCCGTCTATGGGTTCACACAGAGTCGGACACGACTGAAGCGACTTAGGAGCCGCAGCAGCAGCTATTATTATTAATTTAAAGTGATCATTTAATTAGTCCTCTAATGACAAAAGGAATCAAATGAGATTCTCTTAATCAGATGATATTTTCATATATTCTCCTGATATAGACACTAAAGATTAGATTTGCCAAGTAACTTGTTCAATATAACACTTCTGGGAGAGTGACAAAGTCAGCGTGCAACCCTCATAAGCATAACTTCAAATCTCTTATTATTTTTGACTTTAACATGGAAATTGTAGTCCTGACGAGGGAAAGATGAAGGTCAAAAATAAACAAAAAGCAAAATGAGACGAACCTGTTAATTTTAGCCTTCTTTGTTGACTCTAAATAACATTGTTAAAGGTTAAACCAATAAAGGAAGCACTGATGGGAAATGACATTTTTCCTTAGTGCTGAGGTCTTATCTCTTTACTGCTTAATGTTTAAAAGAGGAAACTATAACTTTACATTGGAGAAACAGGGCTGATAACCACTGAACTTTGAGCTCTATCTCAATGGATCACTAGGCATCAGACAACCAGACTTTATGAGGTCCTACTGATCACATTGTCACAAAGAAAGAGGCATTCTTGTCAAAAATGTATAATCTGTTATAGTACCCAGTAAACACCTCCTCCTAGTTAACAACAACAACAAAAACTCAGCAAGCTTTTCATAGAAATCGCCAGGCTGCTTCTAAAATTTATCTGGAAATTCAAAAGTCCTAGAAGAGCCAAAACATCTTAAAAAAAAAGGTTGAATGGTTCACAGTGGCTGATTTCAAGGCTATTTACAAGGTTACTTATTTGAAGGAATGCAACATCTGTAAAGACTGAGAAATAGATCAAACAGGATAGAGAGTCCAGAAGGAGAAATGCACTATATGGACAAGTAAATTTCTTAAAAGATGCAGAAGCAATTCTCTAGAGAAAGCATTGTCTTTTCAATAAATGATAATGGAATTACTGGATATTCACATGTAAAAATATAACATAGATCCATACCTCACACTGTTTGTAACTGTTAATGGATTGTAGCTGTAAATGTAAAACCTAAATCTATAATAGAAAAAACATAAAAGCAAAGCTTTATAATTTTAGGTTAGGTTTCACAGACAACACCAAAACACAATTCATAAAAGAAAAACAAAAAAAAAAGATAAATGAGACTTCTTCAGAATTAAAACTTTTGCTTTTCAAAAGACATCACTAATGAAATTTAAAAAAAAAAATGGAGTGAAAGATAAAAACACAGACGAGGAAATAAAATTGAAAACTATATCTTATAGAATTTGTATCTAGAATACATAAAGAACCCAATGGGCAAGATTCATATAAATCAGGACTCAGATAACCTATATTTGGAGTTGTCTGTGTATATATTGTATGGTGTGTATTTTTCAAAGGTCATCTTTTAAAAAAAAAGGTCACTCCAGGCAAGGATGTATTTTTCCCTGGCCCTACTCTCAGGAATAACACCCAAACTCCATTTCTCACCTCAGTAAATATGTCCTTCTTTCCAGGTACATTGGCTCAAAAATAATCCTTAGTTTGTTTTCTTCCCTCTTTCCTTCACTGCTAGATTTTCTTAGTCACTAAATTCTTCCAGCAATATCATCAAACTCTTCTTCTTATTATATATTGCCCCATATTTCTACTACTGTAGCAGAGTTTTAGAATATATCTTGTAAACCATAGCTTTGTCTTCTCATCTATGGTTTCTCCCCTCTACAATTCCTTTGACAAACGATTATAATATTAGTGTTCTAAAAGAGATATGTGATCACATCATTAATCTCTGCCTCTGAAAATTTCAGGTTGTCTTCAATGTAAAGGAATGCATGGCATTTAAAGCGTTTCATAAATTCATATTTATCCTTCCAACTTAGTTTCCTATAACACCTTGCTTATTAGATGTATTCGTTAGTCACATCTCTTATGCATGGATTGCCTGAATATCTCTTATGCATGGAATCTTCACCCAAATTGTATTCTCCAGCTAAGCTATCCATACCTCCAATGTATTATTCCCTAAATTTCCAGTTCAGCTGTTATCTTGAAAAAATTTGCGTACATTTCCTCTGCTGAAATAAGTGTTTCCTTCACATATATTATGTAAGGGCATTATTATAATATTAAAATTAATTTTTTTAAATGTGTATCTCTCTCATTGAATTATAATTCCTAGAGTTTAAAAGTCTTGTCTTTTGAACCTCCGTATACCCACATACCCAATATTATACTTAGTTAAGTATTAAACACTACATTTGTGGTAAATGCAATTACAAAGAAAACTAGGCTAGAGTCAGCAGTATCCTATTTCTGCTCATCCACTGTTCTCAGAATAAGAGAAACACTTTTTTTAACAAGAGGCCTTGAAAATGGATAGAATAATTTAGAAGCAATTTAGACCACAACAAATACACTCAGTTTTGAAATTTCAGGAGCATGCAACTGTCAATATTAGTAAAGAAATTTATAATATGTGCATGTCTTTAGAATGCTATATATGTGCATGTTTTTAGAATGTTCATTGAATCTTAATAAAATTAAAAATATTTTTTAATTGTATTTCTTAGTTTTGACTGTAAAGATACTGCATTAAAATAAAATCTCATTTTCCCAAATCACATTTACTCCTAAGTAATTTTCCAATTATGTGAATTTTTACTTGAAAATCCACAATCTTAAATTTCCAGTATAGGCACCTAATGAACTGTGAAATGTTTTCAAATTTATTTTTCGCTGAAATTCTGTCAATCCAAAACATCTGCAGAGAGCATTTTCAGTGCAGTTGCAGACATAGAAAACTGAATAAATTAAGCTACCATTATCACAGGAAAGCTACCATTATCACAGGCTCTTAACCTGTCTTCACTCTAAGTGGTGTATCTGGATCTTTTTCCCCAGCTTACTCAATTTATTTACTTATTTATTTTAATATAAATTTATTTATTTTAATTGGAGGTTAATTACTTTACAATATTGTATTGGTTTTGCCATACAACAACATGAATCTGCCACAGGTATACACATGTTCCCCATCCTGAACCCCCTTCCCTCTGCACCCTAACTGTACAAGCCACAGTTTAATGACTATGGATTATCTTTTCAGAAAAAAAAAAAAAGAGATAGAGACACTTTTTCATTTATTTTCAAATTGGAATGCTCAAACTAACTCCCTTTGGATCATTATTTTTTTAATCAGATACTTTCAATACTTAAGGACCACAATGCAATAGAATCCATGATTATTGTATTCTAGTGTGACTAAATATTTCTCTAGAGGAAAGTAGGAGATATTGGTGAGGAAAAAATAGAACAATATGTCCTTTCCATGATGTGACAATTGATGTACCATTTTTAAACTGTATACAAATGGCACTATAAAGTTATAAATAGTGAAGTGACATTATCATTATTCTTGTGATAGAGACAATCACCCAGTGAAACACCAGTAAAGAACATTAGATTTAGAAGTAATTTGCACTGTTTTAATGTAATAGATTTTTCATACACAAGGTAGTAAAGAAATTCAATTTGTAAGTAAATATTTTTACAAATAGAAGGATTTCTTTATGGTCTACTGATAGAATGCCATAATTGTGTCCCCATAATGCAGACTATAGTGTTAAAGTGCTAATTCTGTCAGCATAATGGGAAGGGAAAATACTACGATGACAGTGTAAATGGAGGAAATTTTCATAACTAATAAATCTTCCTTCTCTTTCAAAAGCTGTGTTTAATAGAAAGGTAAAACTCTTAAAGAGTTAGGAGTACCAGACCACCTTACCTGTCTCCTAAGAAACCTGTATGCAGGTCAAGATGCAACAGCTAGAACTGGATATGGAACACTGGACTGGTTCCAAATAGGGAAAGGAGTACATAAAGGCTGTATATTGTCACCCTGATTATTCAACTTATATGCAGAGTACATCATGCAAACTGCTGGGCTGGATGAAGCACAAGCTGGAATAAAGATTGCCAGGAGAAATATCAACAACCTCATATATGTAGAAAATACCACTCTAATGGCAGAAAGTGAAGAGGAATTAAAGAGCCTCTGGGTGAGGGTGAAAGAGAAGAGTGAAAAATTTGGCTTAAAACTCAACATTCAAAAAACTAAGATTATGGCATCTAGCCCAATCACATCATGGCAAATACATGGGGAAAAGTGGAAGCACTAACAGATTTTATTTTATTGGTCTCTAAAATCACTGCAGAGTATGACTGCAGTCGTGAGATTAAAAGATGCTTGCTCCTTGGAAGAAAAGCTATGACAAACCTAGACAGCATATTAAAAAGCAGAGATATCACATTGCTGACAAAGTTGTGTGTAGTCAAAGCTATGGTTTTTCCAGTAGCCATGTAAGCATGTGAGAGTTGGACCATAAAAAAAGTTGAGTACTGAAAAACTGATGCTTTCAAATGGTGGTGCTGGAGAAGACTCTTGAGAGTCCCTTAGACAGCAATGAGATCAAACCAGTCTATCCATAGGAAATCAACACTGACTAAGCATTGAAAAGACTGTTGCTGAAGATGAAGCCCCAGTACTTTGGCTACCTGATGCGAAGAGCCAGCTCATTGGAAAAGAGCCTGGGATGCTGGGAAAGATTGAAGGCTAAAGGGAGAAGGGGGTGGCAGAGGATGAGACGGTTAGATAGCATCACTAATTCAGTGCACATGAATTTGAGCAAACTCCAGGAGATAGTGGAGGACAGAAGAGCCTGGTGTGATACAGTCCTGCTGCTGCTGCTGCTGCTAAGTTGCTTCAGTCGTATAAGGTTGCAAAGAGTCGGACACAACTTAAAGACTGAACAAGAATAAAGTCATTAAAAATGCCCTGTAAAACTCTACACTGTTGTCAACTTCACATCAATAATAATTTCTTCACAAAAATTTCACAGAAACTACAGTGTTTAAAAATGATGTTAAGAATATCTAATGACAAAAGTGTTTCTAATTCAGTTAGCACTTTCTCTTTTTATTATTGAAATATGAAATGCATAATTATGCTAGAACTGGAATGCTTACATGAATGAAACAGGTTACTTGTAAATCATAAAGTAACTTTATACAATCCTTAATATTGCCAAATGCAAATCACGAGATATAACTGGATAGTTTTTCTTTACCTCTATCTCTGTGGGTAACGACTGTGTATGTCTATAATAGTCTAAGAGAAATTACTAGAGACCTGAACTATGTGGAACTGAACCACCTGATTTCTGAGTCTGAAGATCCTGCCTTCAGTCCTTTTGGCATCTGCACAGAGAATAATATAAACAAATACTCAAGAGACAAAAACCTCACATTGGAGGCATTATAAACCATTTTGGAAAAATAAGAAGAAATATGTCATCCAGGAAGCTGGGATTTTTAGTATGAACAATCTGGCTGTTACATGTTTTGATAAATCATATAGTATTCAGGCAGAATTCCCTGTAGCTTCACTGAATGTTTCAGAGTCTAAAAGCTCTGGTGTACATCTGATCAATTTCATGTTGTCACCAGGAGAAAAGCTGTCAAACTGCTATTAAACTGAGTACCTTGAAAAATTTAAAAACCAGGCAAAATAAGTTTCTAGAGATACCAAGGAAACATTTCATAAAAAGATGGCCTCAATAAAGGACAGAAATGGCATTGACCTAACAGAAGCAGAAGATATTAAGAAGAGGTGGCAAGAACACAGAAGAACTGTACAAAAAAGATCTTCATGACCCAGATAATCACAAAGGTGTGAACATTCACACTCACCTAGAGCCGGACATCCTGAAATGTGAAGTCAGATGGGCCTTAGGAAACGTCACTACTAACAAAGCTAGTGGAGGTAATAGAATTCCATTGAGCTATTTCAAATCCTAAAAGATGATGCTGTAAAAGTGCTATACTCAATATGCCAGCAAATTTGGAAAACTCCGCAGTAGCCACAGGACTGGAAAAGGTCAGTTTTCATTCCAATCCTAAAGAAAGGCAATGCCAAATAATGCTCAAACTACCACACAATTGCACTCATCTCACACGCTAGTAAAGTAATGTTCAAAATTCTCCAAGCTAGGCTTTAGCAATACGTGACCTGTGAACTTCCTGATGTTCAAGCTGGTTTTAGAAAAGACAGAGGAACCAGAGATCAAATTGCCAACATCCTCTGGATCATCATAAAAGCAAGAGAGTTCCAGAAAAACATCTATTTCTGCTTTATTGACTATGCCAAAGCCTTTGACTGTGTGGATCACAAGAAACTGTGGAAAATTCTGAAAGAGATGGGAATACCAGACCACCTGACCTGCCTCTTGAGAAATCTGTATGCAGGTCAGGAAGCAAGAGTTAGAACTGGACATGGAACAACAGACTGGTTCCAGATTGGAAAAGGAGTACGTCAATGCTGTATATTGTCACCCTGCTTATTTAACTTATATGCAGAGTACATCATGAGAAACGCTGGGCTGGAAGAAGCACAAGCAGCAATCAAGATTGCCGGGAGAAATATCAATGACCTCAGATATGCAGATGACCACCCTTATGGCAGAAAGTCAAGAGGAATTAAAGAGCCTCTTGATGAACATGAAAGAGGAAAGTGAAAATGTTGGCTTAAAGCTCAACATTCCGAAAACTAAGATCATGGCATCTGGTCCCATCACTTCATGGGAAGTAGATGGGGAAACATTGGAAACAGTGTCAGACTTTATTTTGGGGGGCTCCAAAATCACTGTGGATGGTGACTGCAGCCACAAAATTAAAAGACACGTACTCATTGGAAGGAAAGTTATGGCCAACCTAGAGAGCATATTAAAAAGCAGAGATATTATTTTGTCAATATAGGTCCATCTAGTCAAGGGTATGGTTTTTCCAGTGATCATATATGGATGTGAGACTTGCTGAGTGCCAAAGAATTGATGCTTTTGAACTGTGGTGTTGGAGAAGACTCTTGAGAGTCCCTTGGACTGCAAGGAGATACAACCACTCCATCCTAAAGAAGATCAGTCCTGGGTGTTCATTGGAAGGATTGATGTTGAAGCTGAAACTCCAATACTTTGGCCACCTGATGCAGAGAGCTGACTCATTTGATAAGACCCTGATGCTGGGAAAGATTGAGGGCAGGAGGAGAAGGGGATGACAGAGGATGAGATGGTTGGATGGCATCATCGGCACAATGGACATAGGTTTGGGTGAACTCCAGGAGTTGATGATGGACAGGGAGGCCTGGCTGTGGTTCATGGGGTTGCAAAGAGTTGGACATGACTGAGCAACTGAACTGAACTGAACTACTCATAACATGAAAATAGTTGAAGGAAATATTCTCAAGAAGAAGTATTCCCAACAAGTTAGCACAATAAATGCAACAGATTATTTTTGTATTTCCAAAATATATGTGCATGTGTTCATTAAGTACCACTATCAAGTCACCAAGGAAGAAATGTAAATACTTTTATCACAGTCATTGAAAGTACTCTCAACATATTTTAATGTCTGTTGAGACCAATCTTGGGAATACACAAATCTCTATGAAGGACAAATAAAATAATCAATTTATTTAATATTGATGATTTGCTTTCAGACTACCAGCTAGGTAAGGCTATTATATCGGAGAAGGCAATGGCACCCCACTCCAGTACTCTTGCCCGGAAAATCCCATGGATGGAGGAGCCTGGAAGGCTGCAGTCCATGGGGTCGCTTAGGGTTGGACACAACTGAACGACTTCACTTTCACTTTTCACTTTCATGCATTGGAGAAGGAAATGGCAACCCACTCCAGTGTTCTTGGCCTGGAGAATCCCAGCGATGGCAGAGCCTGGCGGGCTGCTGTCTATGGGGTTGCACAGAGTCAGACTTGACTGAAGTGACTTAGGAGCAGCAGCAACGCTTTATATTATGCCTAATTATTTTTTTCCACTTGGAAAATGGATTGATGTGTCTTGAGATTCTTTATTTATTTACCTTGTAGGATTTATTCTCTCATGATTTCTCAAGGAGAAATGCCAAGATAATTACAGTTTAAATAAAATTCATGAGAATTATGAATTGCCTTAAAACCAGTTTTGTGACTGATAACTAATTAAGCAAATCTCTGTTAAGTACCAATCATGTGTCAAAGCTGTGTCAATGTGTTGGTGATACAGTTGTGCAAAAGTAATAATTAATATGTAAATATAAGCATATCTACAAAAACAAACAAGTGAATGAATAAAGGCAGATAATTATTTCTGCTTCGAAGGGAAAAATAAAACAGGGAAATGGGAAAAAACTACTTCCCTAACATGCTCAGGTTTTCTCCGAAATCAAAGACAGGAATAATGATAGACAACTATGTAAAGTATCTGGTGGAACAGTGTTCCAGGTAAAGGAGACAAAAAGCAAAGGTCCTAGGAAGGTGTAAATTGGCTTAATGTGAGGAACAAAAATGAAGGTTGGGGAGAGAAGACTTTTGATCAAAGACATGGCTAGGTGCTGATTCTATAAAGACTTGAAAGGTATGATGTAGAAACTGGGCTTTATTCAAATGTCAATGGCAAATTAATTCAGGATTTAAGCAGAAAGACAATATAATTTTTTAGTTTTAAAATTTCATTCTGGCTAACAGACATGACTGAACTGTACTGGGCAATCAATGAAGCCAATTAACAATCTGTTGTGTCAGTCAAAAGAGGAGATGATAGTGCTTTGGCCTGGAGAGACAATAGGGAAATAATAGTGTCAAAGTGAAAGACTCTCAGTCGTGTCTGACTCTTTGTGACCTCATGGACTATAGAGTGCACAGAATTCTCCAGGTCAGAATACTGCAGTGGGTATCCATTCCCTTCTCCAGGAAATCTTCCCAACCCAGGGAACAAACCCAGGTCTCCCACATTGCAGGTGGATTCTTTACCATCTGAGCCACCAGGGAAGCCCAAGAACACGGAGCAGGTAGCCTATCCCTTCTCCAGGGATCTTCCTGACCCAGGAATTGAACCAGGGTCTCCTGCACTGCAGGTGGATTCTTTACCAGCTGAGCTACCAGGGAAGCCCTAATATTGTCAAAGTTGACACGTATTTTGGAGACAGAGACATAATTTTCTAGCAGATTATATGAGATGGTGGTCAAGACCCAAAGAGAAAACTAAAGCACAGTTTTTAGGTTTGGAGATTGAACTATTGAATAGAGATGATACCACACATAAAATGGGGAAGTTTCACTCCTGATAATGGTGAAGTAGTTCATATCATGTCAACCCTCTTTAGAAAATAATTATAACTCTGGATAAAATTTTAAAAATCAAGTATATGAAAGTACTAGAACATGAACAAAGTCAAAGAAAAAAGTATGAGGAAATTGATAATTGGAAGAACTAGAACAGAATGATTTTTCTAATTTCATGGCTTTTTGGAGATACTCCCCAATCAGTATCTTATGGGGCAGCCAAAACTCAGAGAATACCATGAAGCTATTGGTTGAAGAATCAGAAAACACAGTTTCAAGACAATTGAGAAGCTGGGGATTAGGACATCCAAGAGATAGCCACAAAGAGAGAACCTCATAGACTGTTTATGAGTTCTGAAAAAAAAAAATGTAGATCAAATTCCTGAATTAAATGTTAATGAGGTGAACTCAAAGCATCCCACTGAAGCTAGAAGAGCCAAGAGAAGTTTCAGCTGATGCCAAGAGAGAGAGAATTTAGAGTTTGACTTCAACTAACTTAACTGCCAACCAAACAAAAATTTTAAATCACAATATTTAGAGAAACACAAGAGAATATAGGATCTTTCTATAATTCACAATGTCTGAGATAAAAATCCAAGAGACAAAGAGAAGAAAGAAATATGACTTAAATAGAGGAAAAAGGTAAAATTTAAGGAGACTTAGAGATGATTAAGATGAGATTTTTGAAGTATTAGAGTGATTTTAATGATGCTATTGTAAGCATGCACAGGAACATAAAGGAAATTACATGCATAACAAGTGAATAGTTAGGGAATCTAAGAGGAATTCCCTTCATGAAACTATAAAAAGGGCTAAATAGGAATTATATGATGGATAAAAATATATATAATACATAAAAATACTGAATGGGTTTGACAAAACTTTGGAGATATAAGAAAGAGTCACATACTTTGATAAGAAATCAATAGAAATTTTAAAATGTGAAAAAAGAGAAAACCACAGAATAATGAACAGAGTCTTGGTAGCTCATTAAAAATATCAATTATTTTTAACTTAAACATTAGAGCTCTAGGGGATGATAAAAGAGAAAGTAAGGCAGAAAAATATGTAAAAGAACAAAAGCAGATAGTTTCCCAAAACTTGGTGAAAGAAAATTAAACTACCATTAACATGCAAGTACGAAGAATGGATAAATAGAAAGAAAGCCATACTGAGTGACATCATACTGAAAAACAAACATAACGTGAAAAGTTTGAAAGTGGTCCAGAAGAAAATGATGTTACATCAAGTGAAAAAAATGATACAAAGAACTGCTATGGAATAATTACTTAAAAGTGCTGAATTTAAAACAAAAACAAACTGGCAATATTGAATTCTATATTCAGTGAACGCATCCTCAAAATGAGGCTACAAAGGGACTTCTCTGGTGGTCCAGGGGTTATGACTCCAAGCTTCCACTGAAAGGGACATAGGTTTGATCTGTGGTTGGGCTACTAAGATACTCCATTCTACCCAGCATGGCCAAAAAGTTAAAAAAATAAAAATGAGGGAATACAAACAAAGCCCAATAGAATTTGTTGTCAGCAGAGCTGTGTCATAAGAAATTCAAAAGTAAATTTTTAGGACAAAATGAAATAAGACCAAATGAAAACTCAGATTCTTCGGAAGGAATGGAGAGCACCAGAAATGGTAAATGTATAAAGAAATAGAAACAATTACTATCTTGATTTCTTTAAAAAAATCTATGAATTTAAGAAAAATGTATAGTCTTATAGTATGAGGTTTATAGTAATAATACTTCAGCCTAAAAGATGTTTTTAAAGACAATATATAAAGTCATAATATTCTTAAATTTTATATGTAGTAGTACAAAATTAAATCTAACATAACTCTGGAAAGATATGAAAGCATATTTTGATTACTAGAGCAGCCAGTAAAAGTAATACAAATAAATATATGTTAAAAAGCTGACAGGGAAATTAAATGCTAAAAAGTTTTCAATTAACTCCCCAAAATAATAAAAATGAAAACAGAAAAACAAAAATATGGGATGATTTTTTAAAAAATGACACAATTAAGTAGAATCTACTCAATAACTGAATATCAGGAAACAGACTCTGTCTCCAAATTTGCATCAACTGAACAAGAGACTTCATGTTGAGATATCTTCAGTCAACAAACCTCAGTCATGTTGCTAGGGCCTTGTACTCAAATGTGACAGACAACTAAAAATGACTTGACTGTAGGGAAACTTCTAATTTTAAAGACAGTAATCAAAAACAAGCATTACATGTGTAATATAAAAATAAGTGATATAGGGAATTTATTTACAAAACAGAAACAGACTCACAGACTTAGGGAATGAACTTAAGGTTGCCAAGTGGGGAAGTGTGGGGGAAGTGGATACATAGGGAGTTTGCAATAGGAATGTATGCATTGTTTTATTTAAAAAGGATTACTGACAATATCTTACTGTATAGCACAAGGAACTTTGCTTAATGGTATGTGGCAGCCTGGATGGGAGGGGAATTCAGGAGAATACAGATACATGCATATATATAGTTGGGCCAGCAATTTTGGAAAACTCAGCAGGGGCCACAGGACTGAAAAAGATCAGTTTTCATTTCAATCCCAAAGAAAGGCAATGACAAAGAATAGTCGAACTACTGCACAAATGCACTCATTTCACACGCTAGCAAAGTAATGCTCAAAATTCTCTAGGTTAGGCTTCGAAGTATGTGAGCTGAGAACTTCCAGATGTTCAAGTTGGATTTAGAAAAGGAAGAGGTAGCAGAGATCAAATTGCCAGCATCCGTTGGATCATCGAAAAAGCAAGAGAATTCCAGAAAAACATCTACTTCTGCTTCATTCACTACGCTAAAGCCTTTGACTGTGTGGATCACAATAAACTGTCTATAAACTGTAAAATTCTTGAAAAGATGAGAATACCAGACCACCTGACCTGCCTCCTGAGAAATCTATATGCAGGTCAAGAAGCAACAGTCAGAATCAGCCATGGAACAAGAGACTGGTTCCAAATTGGGAAAGGAGTACATCAAGGCTGTATATTGTCACCCTGCTTATTTAATTTATATGCAGAGTACATCGTGTGAAATGCCAGGCTGGATGAAGCACTAGCTAAAGTCAAGATTGCTGGGAGAAATATCAATAACCTCAGATATGCAGATGACATAACCCTTATGCAGAAAGTGAAGAGGAACTAAAAAACCTCTTGATGAAGGTGAAAGAAGAGAGTGAAAAAGCTGGCTTAAAACTCAACATTCAAAACACTAAGATCATAGCATCTGGTCCCATTACTTCATGGCAAATGGATGGGGAACAATGGAAATACGGACAGATTTCATTTTCTTAGGCTCCAGAATCACTGCAGATGGTAACTGCAGTCATGAAATCAAAAGACATTTGCTCCTTGGAAGAAAAGCTATGACCACCAACCTAGACAGCATATTAAAAAGCAGAGACATTACTTTGCCAACAAAGGTCCATCTAGTCAAAGCTATGGTTTTTCCAGTAGTTATGTTTGGATGTGAGAGTTGGGCCATAAAGAAAGCTGAGCACTGAAAAATCGATGCTTTTGATCTGTGGTGTTGGAGAAGATTCTTGAGAGTCTCTTGGACTGGAAGGAGATCAAACTAATCAATCCAAAAGGAAATCAAACCTGAATATTCATTGGAAGGACTAATGCTGAAGATGAAGCTCTAATATTTTGGCCTCCTGATGCGAAGAGCCAATGCGTTAGAAAAGACCCTGATGCTGGGAAAGACTGAAAGCAGGAGGAGAAGGGGACAACAAAGGACAAGATGGTTGGATGGCATCACCAAGTCGATGAACATGAATATGAGCAAGCTCTAGGAGATGGTGAAGAACAGGAAAGCTGGGCATGCTGCAGTCCTTGGGGTCACAAATAGATACAATTCAGCAACAGTGATTGAGTAGATTTCCTGTGTACCTGAATCTATCACAACATTGTTAATTGGCTATACTCCAAAGTAAAATAAAAAGTTAAAAAAAATCAAAATGGTTACAACAAGGAAAGGAAGAAATTTAGAGGAAATTCAGAAAATGTAAGAAGAAAAATAAAACAAAAAATAATAGAAAATGCATTCAGGGTTATCGTTGCCATCTTTCTAAATTCCATATATATGCGTTAGTATACTGTATTGGTGTTTTTCTTTCTGGCTTACTTCACTCTGGAGGGGGGTTCAGGACTGGGATCATGTGTACACCTGTGGCAGATTCATGTTAATATATGGCAAAACCAATACAATATTGTAAAGTAATTAGCCTCCAAGTAAATAAATTTAAATTAAAAAAAAGAAAATGCATTCAGGGCAGAAAAAGGAAAATTCAAGAAGCTAAAATAAAAATTATATTCAAAGATTTGAAAGATAAAGTTGAAAACTCTCATGAAAAGCATTCTCTCATTTCATAATGAGGAGACATTGTGAAAATTAAGGGAGGAAATTGTTCAAAAACAATGCAATGCCCATAATTTTTAAATTGTAGGAATTAAGGAAACAAGTAACCACATTATAAGGAATTACTGTGGCTTAGCCCAATATATGTAAAAAGACTCACAACTCAAGATAATTAGTGAGTAAGTAAGTAAGTGAAGTAGCTCAGTCATGTCCGACTCTTTGCGATCCCATGGACTGTAGCCTACCAGGCTCTTCTGTCCATGTGATTTTCCAGGCAAGAATACTGGAGTGGGTTGCCATTTCCTTCTCCAGGAGATCTTCCCGACCCAGGGATTGAACCTGGGTCTCCCACATTGTAAGCAGATGCTTAACCATCTGAGCCACCAGGGAAGTCCCCAAAAGATTCACAACTCAAGATAAGAACATGAAATTTCAAAAAAGAAGAAAACAAATTTCAGGTGAAATAAGTATCCAAAACTCTGCCAGAGAAAAAGTGTAGAGAAAAAAGGTAACATGCAAAGTATTAGTATTCAGAATGGTATCTGATTTCACCACAGCAACACCAAAATCTATTTTTTAAAATGAAGCAGTATGTTGACAAGATAAACTGTCAATCACATCTGAGGGTCAATCAAACTGTCAACCAAATCTATATCTTTATATATATGAAAGGACTCAAAATAGTTTTTCCCATGCACCATTTCTCTGGAAGCAACTAGAGGACTTTTTTCCCAGTTGAAGAAAAAGACAAAGGAAATCTATGGAATGCTAAGTTACACATCCTTAGTTGTGACGCAGTCTTAAGAGACCATCTACTGAAGAACAAACCAGGGTGGGAAGCTGCTGAGAGGAAAACCTCCAATAAGGAAAGAAAAAGAAGGAGAAAATGAAGAAAAAGGAGGAGGTGAGCAAACTAAGATGACATATTTGATCATATTGGGAATCTTTAAGGTTCGATGGGAAATTTAGCATTGCAGTCATTAAATTAATTATAGGGAAAAAAGTTGACTACAGAAAATGTAAACATAGTATACAATATATGCTACTAAAAGCAATATGCTATTATATTAACAGCATAAATATTAAATATTGATTTAAGAAGTTGTATACATATATATGTATATATGAGTACATGTGGACTGGCAGAAATCCAGTGAGAAAGCCAGAAAGTTATTCTCTATAAGAAACAAAAAAGTAATGTCCAAATTGCAATGTCAATACAGATCAATACAGAGAAGTATAATATAATATAGCAATGGAGAAGAAAATAATAAAAAGAGGAAGGTCTTTTTATAGCTTAGGAACTGTGAGTTCAGATAGAGAGTATGAGGGCAATGAATTACTTGTTTTCATTATAAACCCTAAAATACTGTGTTAATATAATTTTAGAATGTTTTTTAAAAAAATGAGAACACATAATATTTACTTAGAAATACAAATTTTGCCATTATATTTGACTCAGCATTTCTACTTCTAGAAATTTATTCTAAATAGATCTTTTAAAATGAGAATAACGGTTAGGACTTCCCTGGTGGCTCAGGTGGTAGAGTCTGCCTGAAGTGAGGGAGACCAAGTTTCGATCCCTGGGTCAGGAAGATCCCCTGAAGAAGGAAATGGCAACCCACTCCAGTATTCTTGCCTTGAAAATACAGGAGAGAATAAAGGTAGAGATGTTCAACTGTCTATAACAAGAAAATCTAGAGGGCAACTTACATCACTAATAAAGTTACAATTAAATGAATTTTATGCAGCCCTTAAAAATAATGTTAGGAGGTAATATTTAATGACATGGAAAATTTGTATAAATATATATTATCATCATTTAGAATTTTACATATATATGTATCATTCAAAATGATGTATAATTATATATATACACACATATATGTATATACATTCTTACTAACCATCATTTTTAATGTTTCAGATCTGTTCCACTGTCTTCAAAAGTCGGATTCCTCCCTTTGTCACTTTTTTTTTACAGACAAATTTGACTTTTATTCCACAGAGATAGTCAAAAATGTAAAGCAAGCTATACCACCACATTTCCCACCAAGCTGACAAGTCATCTTTAATCAACTACACAGCCTCCTTTCCTATTACAATGAACAGAACGCCCTCCTCCAATAGGTTAATTACTCCAGTGTGAATGATCTGAACCCTGTACCTTGTCATTTTTCTGAATTTCTACGCCCTACTGGATGTTTCTTCTCTTTCTCCAACTTCTTTTTAATCTTTACTGTTGTCATTCAAACAAGCATCCATACATGCTCTAGTCTTTTCCATCTTAAACAAGCAACACAGAGACACACACACACACACACACACACACATATACATCTTTTTGGTGCAAACTGAGATATCTGAAAGATGTCTGAGGTGCATGTGTGTGCACTTTGTGCACTCATATGAAGCTTGGCTCATCTGAGCTAAGGTTTCTGCATTCATCCAGTGTTTTTTTCTGAATGAAATGGCGTATAAACAAGTGAAAATTCAGCAATGCTAAAATTGATTTATAATATATCAAGTCTGAAGGAACAAATTCACATGTTCAAGACAATTCATGAACTGACTGTACTTTGTAATTTTTCTTTTATAGAATATCATTCTAAGTTTTAGTTTCAAATCAAACATTAGATCTTAAATGTCAGTTAATCTTGAAATTCAAAAATAATATTGAGTTTAATCAAACTAGAGTGATAGAGATATATTCCAGATTTGCATGAACTTGTTGGATAAAATGTGCTTGAAAGGAGCAAAAAAAAAAAAAAATCAAACAACCAAACAGCAAATAAAAAACAACAGAAAATATCTTCTGACAAACATAATCCTAAATTATATATATAGGGATAATGCTGAAGACTTCTGTGCTAAAGTGAATGGTTTTCAATCAAATGGAACCACTAAAAATGAAATGTACAGAGAAATCCCAGATTACCTATCTTACCATTCAATACTAAAAAAACCCCACTTATTTTGCATAGACAAATTTTACAGCAACATAAATTTAAATTGCCTGGAATCTGTGCAATTGAGAAAATAGGTGGTGTACAGCATGAGGCTTCCTTGATGATCAACATCTTTGGAAATGAAGTTCCTCCAAGCCCATTGTAAATACTTGTTTTGTGAACTGCTTCCTTGCTATACAGTGAAAATGTCGATGTTGATACACAACAATATTATGGTGTGTATTTACTGCCTCGTAAAGTTAAACTAACTATGTGTTAGCCATAGCAATGATGGAAATGTATCTTAATGCAGTTTATAGCAGTGCTAATTCTGCTGGGGTCCCATGCCACGGCAGGATGAGGTAGTAATGCAGTCATTAATTAAAAGAAACAGACTTTTCACAGGTGGCTCAGAGCCCAACTTTAATTACCTTTGGCTTCAAGGCCTCTGGTAGGGTTATTTCTGCAAGTAGTTCCTTCGGTTGCTGACAGAGTCTTCTATACTTGACAGATTCTGATAAGGTGATGGCAATGGTTTTGCCACTTGTATTATTAAATTTCACATTAAGATTATGAGGAGTACTTAGCTGGCTGGTTGGAAATGATTTAATCTTTCACTGGCAATCTTATATAAGATACTGTCACTTATTTATAGACTTATATGTAAAATCAATTCTGTGCTGTTATATTTTCTTCTGTAGCTGTGCTATTGGTAGCCATCCATATTTATAGTATGAAAGGCTGATTTCAGAATAGTAACTTTCATGCCTCATTACCCATAAATTATCCACTAATAAAATCCAATCTGCAAGTAATATTATTAGTAAGTATAATAATATGAATGGACATTTACTGAGAACTCACTATGTGCCAAGCAGTATTCCACATGTTTTAAAGTAGTATGTCATTTATATCTCTGCCAACACCTGTTGGGGTAAATTTTATTATTATCTGTGTTTTAGAGATGTCCAGAGGCATAAAGAGGTTCAATAACTTTCCCAAGTTCTCATACCAATGGAGTAACAGTTCTTGTGGGCTAGAATTAGTCTGCATCCTTTCTTTTCCTGCATCTTTGGATCAGTTTTAAAATATCCATAGAGAACTATATTCATTTATTCAACATCCTGTGATAAACCTTAATGGAAAATAATATTAAAAAAGAATGCATAAATATGTATAACTGAATCACTCTGCTGTATAGCAGAAATGAACACAACATTGTAAATCAACTTACTTCAATGAAAAAAAAATAATAAATTTTAAAAATCTTGGAAGAATAGCACAAAACACTTTTGTACTCATAACATTTGCCTTATCTATATATCTAACCTCTTTGTTTTTTAGTAGCCATCCAAAAGTTGTGCAAAATATAATACTTCAGTGTGCAACACATAAAAATAAGGACATTCTCTCACTTGATATATTGTCATTTTCACACTTAAGAAAATTAACATTCATTCAATAATATCTACTGTGTAGCTCATATTTAAATTTCTCCAGTTATCTCTTTTGTAAGTATCTTTTCCATAGATCCATGATGGATGAAAGTTCATTCATTGAATTTCAGTTCAGTTCATTTCAATCACTCAGTCGTGTCCAAATCTTTGCGACCCCATGAATTGCAGCACGCAAGCCCTCCCTGTCCATCACCAACTCCCGGAGTTCACTCAAACTCACGTCCATCGAGTCAGTGATGCCATCCAGCCATCTCATCCTCTGTCGTCCCCTTCTCCTCCTGCCCCCAATCCCTCCCAGCATCACAGTCTTTTCCAATGAGTCAACTCTTCACGTGAGGTGGCCAAAGTACTGGAGTTTCAGCTTTAGCATCATTCCTTCCAAAGAAATCCCAGGGTTGGTCTCCTTCAGAATGGACTGTTTGGATCTCCTTGCAGTCCAAAGGACTCTCAAGAGTCTTCTCCAACACCACAGTTCAAAAGCATCAATTCTTTGGCGCTCAGCTTTCTTCACAGTCCAACTCTCATATCCATACATAACCACTGGAAAAACCATAGCCTTGAGTAGACAACGGACCTTTGTTGGCAAAGTAATGTCTCAGCTTTTGAATATACTATCTAGGTTGCTCATAACTTTCCTTCCAAGGAGTAAGCGTCTTTTAATTTCATGGCTGCAATCCCCATCTTCAGTGATTTTGGAGCCCCCCAAAATAAAATCTGACACTGTTTCCACTGTTTCCCCATCTATTTCCCATGAAGTAATGGGACCGGATGCCATGATCTTAGTTTTCTGAATGTTGAGCTTTAAGCCAACTTTTTCATTTTCCTCTTTCCCTTTCATCAAGAGGCTCTTTAGTTCCTCTTCACTTTCTGCCATGAGTGGTGTCATCTGCATATCTGAGGTCATTGAATTTAGTTGTTAGTATATTTAATTTCTTTTAATATTGAATAATCATGTTCTTTTCATTTTTTCTATACTATTGTATTTGTGACAATTTATCTTTTATAATGCCTTATATTTTACCTTGTCCAATTTTTCCTCATTCCAACATTCTAAAACTGTTGCTCAGTCGTGTCTAACTCTTTGTGACCCCCATGGACAGTAGCCCAACAGATTCCCCTGTCCATGGGATTTTCCAGGCAAGAATACTTAAGTGGGTTGGCATTTCCTTCTCCAGTGGATCTTCCTGACTCAGGGATCGAACCCAGGTTTGCTGCATGAAGGCAGAGTCTTTACCCTATGAGACCCCAGGGAAGCATCATTCCAACGTTAGTAGAGAGAATCCTATTCAGATGATGACCTGTACTTCTTACTGTGACACATCAGGAAGTATCACTGTGTGTGTAACGATTTGTAATTAAGTGTCAACATTTTGTATGACTGCTTTGTTTCCTACTCAAGATGTTAATAAATATTGATAAACATTTTATTGAAGAATTATTATTTGGGGGTTGCAAAATGATGAATTTCAAATTTTATCTTTACTTCTATGTATTAACTAATATTTTCCTGTACATTATTTCCTTACAACACTTTTTTTTTTTTATACTTCCTTCATCTTCATAGACTCATTGTCCTTGTGGTGGCCCCTTCAACTTGAATTCTTTGTCCCTTTTTTATGAGACCATCTGCTTTAGAAATCCCTTGTTTCTGGAATAAAATGACCATGGATCACTATTGACTTTCCTCACCCAAATCCATAATTAGCCACTTGACCAAGTTTCAGTATCCTTTCAGTGGAGAATGTTATTTGCTAATTAAATTTTAGTATTAAGGCTACACTGCTCTAAGGTATTATTTCTTTATGATTAATCAATGTGACACACATAGTCACAGATTCTTAATGATATCTACAATAAAAATTCAATGCCACAATGAAACACTTATAAGAAAGCATAGTGGGAAATCTTCATGACATTAGATTTGGCAATGCATTCTTGGATATAATACCAAAAGCACAGGCAACAAAATCAAAGATGGATAAATTAGACAACATCAAAATAGACAACATCAAAATTAACAATAGTTATTTCTCCAAAGAAGATACAGAAATGGCAAATAAGTACATGTTGTTGTTGTTCAGTTGCTAAATCGTGTCTGACTCTTTACCACCCTATGGACTGTAACCTGCCAGGCTCCTTTCTCCATATGGTTTTCCAGGCAAGAATACTGAAGTGGGTTGCCATTTCCTTCTCCAAAATAAGTACATGAAAAGGAGCTGGTGCTGCTGTTGCTGCTGCTGCTGCTAAGTCACTTCAATCATGTCCGACTCTGTGCAACCCCATAGACAGCAGCCCACAAGGCTCCCCCGTCCCTGGGATTCTCCAGGCAAGAACATTGGAGTGGGTTGCCATTTCCTTCTCCAATGCATGAAAGTGAAAAGTGAAACAAGTCACTCAGTCGTGCTCGACTCCTAGCGACCCCATGGACTGCAGCCTACCAGACTCCTCCGTCCATGGGATTTTCCAGGCAAGAGTACTGAAGTGGGTTGCCATTGCCTTCTCCAACATGAAAAGAAGCTAACCATCACTAATCACTGGGGCATCCCTGGTGGCTAAGACAGTAAAGAATCCAACTGCAATGCAATCAAAACCAAAATGAGATATTACCTCACACCCATTTGGGTGGCTATTATCAGAGAGAGAAAGAATGAATGAATGAACAAGTGTTGACAAGGATGTAGAGAAACAAACTCTTGTGCTGCTCCTGATAGGAATGTAAAATGGAACAGCCATTGTGGAAAATGGGATGGTGGTTCATCAAAAATTAAAAAGAGGATTATGATATGATGCAGCCATTCCACTTCTGGAAAATACTCAAATGAACAGAAAGTAGAGACTCAAACACCTGTGTTCAAAGCAGCATTATTCACAATAGCCAAAATGTGGAAGCAACCCAAGTATCAATCAATTAATGAATGGATTTTTTAAAGTTATATATTGAGTTGGACAAAAAGTTCATTCAAGTTTTTCCACATGATGTTATAGAAAAACTTGAGCGAACTTTTTTGCCAACTCAATATATTTATATATTGGGCTACAGTCCCTAGGTTCTCACAGAGTTGAACAAAACTGATGCAACTTAGTATGCATGCAGCCATGATATTAAAAGACGCTTACTCCTTGGAAGAAAAGTTATGACCAACTAAGTATATTCAAAAGCAGAGACATTACTTTGCCAACTAAGGTCCGTCTAGTCAAGGCTATGGTTTTTCCTGTGGTCATGTATGAATGTGAGAATTGGACTGTGAAGAAGGCTGAGTGCCAAAGAATTGATGCTTTTAAACTGTGGTGTTGGAGAAGACTCTTGAGAGTCCCTTGGACTGCAAGGAGATCCAGTCAGTCCATTCTGAAGGAGATCAGCCCTGGGATTTCTTTGGAAGGAATGATGCTAAAGCTGAAGCTCTAGTACTTTGGCCACCTCATGCAAAGAGTTGACTCATTGGAAAAGACTGTGATGCTGGGAGGGATTGGGGGCAGGAGGAGAAGGGGAGGACCGATGATGAGATGGCTGTATGGTATCAAGGACTCGATGGATGTGAGTCTGAGTGAACTCCAGGAGTTGGTGATGGACAGGGAGGCCTGGCGTGCTGCGATTCATGGAGTCGCAAAGAGTCGGACATGACTGAGCAACTGAACTGAATTGAACTGATATATACACATATATATGTATGTGAATATTATGGACATGAGTTTGAGTGAACTCCGGGAGTTGGTGATGGACAGGGAGGCGTGACGTGCTGCGATTCATGGAGTCACCAAGAGTCGAACACGAATGAGTGACTGAACTGAACTGATTATATATATATATGCTAAGTCACTTCCAACTCTGTGCAACCACATAGACGGTGGCCCACCAGGCTCCCCTGTCCCTGGGACTCTCCAGGCAGGAACACTGGAGTGGGTTGCCATTCCCTTCTCCAATGCATGAAAGTGAAAAGTGACAGTGAAGTCACTCAGTCGTGTCTGACTAGTAGCGACCCCATGGACTGCAGCCCACCAGGCTCCTCTGTCTATGGGATTTTCCAGGAAGAGTACTGGAGTGGGGTGCCATTGCCTTCTCCGATATATACATATATATGTGTGTATATATACATATATATATGTATGTGAATAGTATATTGTAATTATATATAATTATTATAATTATATATCATATTGTGTATATATGTTTATATATATATGTATACAAGTATTATTTGGCCTAAACATATATATGATATATATATGTATGTGAAAATTATATATTATATATTATATATGTATGCAGATATTATATTCTATATTATATATATGTATAATATATATTATATATGTATAATATATTATATTTTATTATATTGTATATATATGTATGCAAATATTACTATATTATATTATATATTATACATATATATGTATAATACATATATTTTATATATGTGTATGTGTATGCAAATATTTTTTGGCCTTAACAAGAAAGAAAATTCTGACTCATTCTACAATATGTGAATGAACCTCGAAGTCATTATACTAAATAAAACAAGCTGGTCACAAAAGGACAGATGCTGTACGATTTCACTTATATGAGGTACCTAGAGTCAGTTAAATTCTAGAGATATATAGTATAATAGTGTTGCCAGTGGATGGTGATAGCGTAGAATGAAGAGTAGTTATTCAATGAGTATGGAGTTTCATCTCACCCTCTGCCATTCTCTCTTCCTCTCGCCCTCAATCTTTCCCTACATCAGGGTCTTTTCCAACGACTTGGCTCTTTGATGGCTAGATAGCGTTACTGACTCAATGGATATGAGTTTAAGCAAACTCCAGGGGAAATAAAGGACAGGGAAGCCTGGCACACTGTTGTTCACGGGGTCTCAAAGAGTCAGCCATGACTTAGTGACTGGACACAATGGAGTTTTAATTTGGGAAGATGAAAAAGTTCTGGAGATGGGTGATTGTGATGGCTGCACAACAATGTGAATGTACTTGATGCACTGAACTTTACACTAAAAAATGGTTAAATATCAATAATTTTACACATTGCCTCATCCTATGATACCAAAATGTGTTTTGAAATTATATTTGTAGTACAAATAAAAACTAACCTACTAGGTTAAGCTCATTACTTTTATACATTTTTGTTCTATAAAATAGTGTATCCAATCAAAATACCAGGTTGAAAAGATATTTGAATTAGTTCATATTTATTTCTGCTTGCAAATAATTATATCTTATTTAATTTTACTTCTAACTATTTAAAATATCATTATAGTATAAAAGAAAAAAATGTATGGAGACTTGTGCACAGAGAAGTCTCACTGTCATCTCAATGTCCTCTACCTCATTCCCATCTATCCTGCATAGTGGTAACTTCTAATTAGTTCCTGGTTTATGTATTTTCTTTCTCTAAAAATAAGAAAATGCACATATTTATTTGTAAACAGTTTGGGATATAATTGGCAAGTATAACTCACATACAACAAACAACATGCTTAAATTTGGTAAGCTTGGCTTAACATAAATTTGTTGTATTTGGCACCCTGACTTATGAAATCATCACCATGATTAAGATAACACATATGTTCACTGCCTCCAAAAGTTTCCTCACGTGACTTCAGAATGCCTCCTTTTTGACCTTTCCCATTTACTAACCATCATAAGGCAACAAGTGATTTACTTTCTTTTTCAGTATACATGTGATGGACAGGATAGTAAAATGACACTCACTATTAATGTGTTGTTTTAAGCTACTAAGTTGGTGGTAATTTACTATGTATGAACAAAAAATAGATTATATTTTGTAGAACTTTATGTAAATAGAATTATATAAACCAATTTTAGTCTGGCTTCTTTAATTCAGTATAATGTTTCATTTTTCCTTGAGTAGAAAATGAGAAGTGAAATGGCTAGATGATATGGGCGTTGTATCTCTGTTAAAGTGGTTGTATTAGTCTACATTACCACCAACAGTGTGTGAGTGTGTCAGCTCCTCTACAACACCATCAACACTTGGTATGGTCAATCTTTTAAATTTTAGTCATTCTAATGGTGTATATGGGTATCTCATTGATGTTTTAATGTGTTTCCCCCCGACTTTGATGTTTAATTTTGTTTGAATTTCTAGTTCATGCTTCCATTAGTCTATGCTATTCAGTGACTCCATAGCTTCTCTCATACAGCATTTTGTATAGATGTGCTTATACTAATAATTTTAGGGGTTTCACAATTACTTTAGCTGTTTTTAACCTCTTCAATTCCTTTCTATACTGATAGTTTCTTTAACGATGAAAATTATTTCCACTTATATAGCACCAACATACAATATGAGATAAGCAAATTATATAGTTAGCTATTATTCATTTTTTAATTTTACTTTCTGAACATAATTGTTATTCAAGAAAATAAGATTTTTACGCTGTTTGTAACTCCTAGCACAATTCTTGAGTGAAAATTGTTTACGTGATAGCCTTCAAAGGCTAAATGAATCTTAAACAAAATTCAAAAAATTAATAGAATCAATCATTAGATTTTCCTATTCCTTAAAAAACAAGTTGTAAGTAGTACTAGTTAGTAGTACTTCTAATAGAACTACTATTTAATCACTGTGCAATTTAAAAAAAATCCCTCCCTATAGCTGAATAAAATCTTTACCAGATTTGATTAAAAATATAAAGTGAAATAACATGCATTGTGTTTATACTGGATCAGTGAAAATCATTGAGGATCTCTCCTTTGGTCCTCAATGATTCTTTAAACTAGTATGTCTGTTACAAAAGAAGATAAAAATGTAAATGTTTTACACTGTTGGCTCATAATTCTGGGCACATTTGTTGTGTTGCTAAATATGGTGGCCTAGTTTACAGAAAAACAGAAGTTGTTTATACGTTGTCAAATTAACAGATCTAAATTAAGCATTCCAAAGACACTAATAACAGCTGTGCTTTTAAATATTTCTTTGAGCCATTGCACTCTCTGCATAGAAACATGTGGCACAGTAGCTACTGCAATGAGTTCTGTATGGAATGACTTTAGAAAGAGAAGAAGGAAAAAAAAAACGGGGGGGGGGTTATGTTTTTAGCTTGAAACTAAGTATCTAGGAATGTGTTACATGAGATGGGGTGAGATATATTTAAGAAGTATCATGACCCTTACATTTAATAAATAAGGATGTATTTATATCAGTTTTATTTTTGCATTATAACAATTTGTATAGCAGATTATGGATAATTGTGGCTCAACCCACTGAAAACATTCAAGAGGAAATTTTCATTCTGAATTTCTGCATTGCCAGTAGTAAAGTAATCCAAAATAAATAAATGCCTGTAGAAATTATTTAAATCATCACATAATTTATTTATAATGCTTTCTGAAAGTAACACAGACTCTCTTCCAGTTGACCATTCATAAAGGGAGGCTTACTAAAGCTGAAAGCAGTGACTCCTATTAGCAAAGCAAGAGCTGAAATCAACTAAAGACACTGCTCAATTTATCTTAAAAGTATATTTGACTGAAGTGTCTTAACTGATTATATTAATTTTATATAGAAATGCCATTGTGACTGTAATAAGCCTATGTATAATTTCACTTTTCCTAGTTATAAACATATGTTTTGGTCATTTGCATTTGACAATTATAATAACAAGGGTACAATATATGCCCATATTTATGATATATGTAAAAGATTAATCATAACTCTTTTTCATTTTGGAAATTTTTTCTTTTTTCTTGGTGTATTATATAAAAATATTAAAATTGTTTTTTATAAAAAGGGCCAAAAATGTAAAAGCCTGTGTACTATGTTTTCTAGTTACTTTGTATTTTTATAATTTCTTAATTTTCCTCTGACTTGAGAATAAGAGATATTAAATGTAACAATTATCAGTAGGTTTAAATTCTTTATAAGTCAAGGAAAATGTACAAAATATAATAATAACTATTATTCACATGCCATTTTTATAGGTTGTAAAATGTAATACAATTTAACTTAATTTCATCTCAATTTTATTTCTGTGAGATTTATTAATGTGAAGTTTTTTCAGCTTCACTTCCTCTGGGACATCTTCATACTTTTTAAAACGATTTATGTCAATAAGTTCACCTTCACTAAGATATGGCTTTATATCTAGATTCTGTTGAGTGGAGGTAATGCCAACATACCTAGAGTCAGCTTTTTCTTCTATTATTCTATTTATTCTCTATTCCAATTATGTTTTGAGCATTATCAGTTTTTCTTTTTTGCTGCACCTCATCTTTGTTGGCTAATTTCTTCTTTTAATCATCCATTTTTGTAAAATGTCACATGGGTTTCATTGAGAGAAAAGGAGGCAATACAGCTACATGCTTTGCTGTCTGTTTATTATTTGAATAATACATATCAGTAACCAATCACTGACAGATTTTGAAAGAAATGATGTGAATGGTTAGTAATCATCATGTTCCTCTGTTGTCTAGATAGTGATTTATGGACTCAAGAAATAGCAAGTGGTTTCCTGATAGTTTCCTTTCCTGCTATCCCAGTGGTAGAGAGACCAAGGAATAGACATGAGAAATAGTACATTTGTAATTACTAGGGTAATGTTAATAATATTCTAATTTGTAATCTTGACCAACCATGAAGGAGAATACAGTGGAATAAGCAGAAGAGGAGGCAAGCAGAGATTAATTGTTTTTTTACATAAAATGAGAGAATAACGTGCTTTCATGTTTACATAGGGACAGAGAGAGAACAGAGAGAAGGTGAATTATGCAGAAACAAAGTTTTACAAAAGGTGAAAGAGAGTCAGACTCAGAGCACAAGTATATAGGCTGGTCTTTGTAAGGGACAGGAACATCCATTCATAAAAGGAGAACAAACAAAGGACTAAAGATTCAGATATTGCTGGATTTTGTAGTTTTCAGATATTGCTAGTTTTGTAGTCAAAAGATAAGGGAGCTCAAGATCTTCAGCTAGGGTGAGAGAGATAAAATAATGTGAGCTGAAGTTAAAAAAAAAAAAGGTATGAAATAGCCTATAATAAAAGGGCAAATTTCTTATTTATATACCCTATGTGATAGGCCCCAAAACCTATCACATTAATTGAAGGTCCCAGGAAGCTACAATCTGGGAAAAACAACCAAAAATACAACTGTGGGAGTAACAAAACCACTTGAAATTCCCTGCTGCCTGAGGCTGTTGACACAAATCATCAACATTTAGACAAGCTATCATTCTAACTTAATCTCAATCACAGCTATATAGATGAATACAGTTGTAAACTCTAAGGAAATTTTGCCAATGGGAATATTTATAATTTCTCGTTCCAAACTGTAATTTCCCATTGTCACTGCAAAATAAGGCATTATGTAGTTTTCAATGACAAAAGAAAATAAAATTTTTAACAATTATTAAATTTTAGAACTCTAGTTATTAAATTCCAGAAAAATTAAACCCTCTAACATTGTTGTTTGCTCTGTAGTTAGTATTACTTAAAAGGAACCGGGAAGAGCTTGGTGGTTGACAGTCCACGGAGTCACAAAGAGTCGGATATGACTGAGCAACTAAGCACACAGCACACAGCACAGCAAAAGGAACTAACAACTGACAATCACAGTAGTGACTGGAAGGTAAGAGTATCGGGGTGGGTTTCACAATGGAAATGAGGTATTTACAACTGCTGTGTTTAAGTGTTCTTCCTCAAAAATTCTGAGGAGAGATAAATACTTATGTCAAGAATTTATACTGCATGAACAAGCACATGCATATGGTTGATTTTATGGGTTTTTAAAAAATTGTGCTAGATTTCCAAGTCATGAAGAAAATCAAAGTCTTTATAGACTTTAAGATGGGTCCTATAAACTCAGAAAACCAAAATATGTGTTAACTAGTATACCTCTCAGCTACTAGAATGCATGTTGTTATTATGCACTTTCTATCAAAAAACAAAGTCTTACTCAGATCTCTTTAGGTCAGCAAATGTGTAACTTTTAAGTGTTCTGCCTCAAGAGACTGTCTCGCTCTAACTTGTCCCTTTAAAGGGTCTTATGCCAGGGCATTCTCTCTCCTAGTTGAACCATCCTCTGTCAGATTTCTACCCCTCTCAAAGCTCTCCCACCCTCACATAGGCCTCCCAAGTGCACCCACAAGCCTGTGTATGGCCTGCCACAACACAGTCACACCTTGATGTCAAATAAATGTGGCATTATTCAACTACATTAACTATTTGTTCACTGCTTTCCACTTTATGTTTATTCAATAATTATGATCTATCTTAAGAGATAAATTCAACACTATTGAGATTATTAGTATTTCAAATAGCTTCAGCTTCTGTAAACAGCTCAAAAGTAGCATCATGATATTTTGAATGCCCTTAAAAGATACTCCATAGATTGCAATACTAATTTCACATTTGTGTTTATAAAAATATAGATGTATTCTGTACTTAGTGATATTTGTTGATTTTTTTCCTACTTTGTTTTAATTTTTCAATTTTGGTTGTTTATTTTCTCTCAAATGTATTCCCATAATTGTTTTCCATCCCCCATTGTTATACCATAACCATAGCATATTACATAGTACCAGGCACTGTAAGCATTATTAAAAGTGCTATTTGATTTTTAATGTTTAAATTACTGAGACTAGAACATTGCTTAGCAATGTCTAAACATTTAGAAATCTTCTTGAATATTAGTTAAAATAGTGAATATAATACATTCTTAAATTGTTTATAATGTTATCACCCTGTAATACTCTGATCAAAAAGAAAGAATCTGTTAGGGAAATGACAGTAAGGGGAAAAAAAAAGACTATATCACTTACAGTTCATAGTAGAAGAAAACTAAGCATACTAAAAAGCAAAGAGCAAAACTAGAATGCTTTCTTAACCTGGCTCTTCAATGGCCTGTGAAATTTTAAGGGATGGTTCATACACAAAAGACAACAGCACAGGAAAGACCAGAGGGGCTGACACTCTCAAAATTATCTACAATTGACACGAGCTTACATTTTATGAAGCAGAAGTTACATCTTTTTTTTCTTACTGGACTTGTCGCTAACAGAGGAAATATCATTGGCCACATTCCAGGACATTAACTGCATTAAACCTGGAGTGCAAAGTGACGATGCAATAAGAAATAAAATGAAGAAGTATGTCTTTAAGATGTAGAAAAAACTTTATATAGTAAGATTGTAGACCACGGAATATTGATAGCTTCCCCCCACTCCATTCCTGCTAACAAATGTGTACATGTAAAAATGCATTAAGCCTAAATGTAACCCTCTCTTAATCCAAGAGATTCCTCACTCGAAGGCGACTGTTTTGAGACTAGCTTCCAAGAGGCATAAAGGAAGCAATAGAGAGCCTCGCTGTGATAGAAATTTTGACTTCCTGTATACCTTTCACATTGCTTGTTGAGTAGCAAAATAAACAAAGATCAAATTGCTATTATCACTGTTCTTCAAACTTGGACCAATGTTTTGCAGTCTGGCCTGGTGAAAAAGAGAGGAGTACATGCTTAATAAATTTCAGATCTGAATTTGGATAGTAAGGAACTTTCTCTTATTGAAAATAAAAAGTAATACACTAACATTTATAAGAAAATTCTCTGTTAAAATGACTCTTTAAATTTATATACAAATAAAAGCTAAAAAATTGTAGATATGGACTCATAGTCAATAGTTCAATAAAAAAATAAACCATAGTACTCCAATTTTATTTAAAAGCAAACTCAACTGGAAGTACAATTTCAGTTAGAATTATGGAAGTTTCTCCCTTAAGACCTAAATGTAGAAGTTGAGAATAAGACTGACATAGAAGTTAGTGTTCATTAGGACAATTTTCCAGTACAAGTAATAGAATGACTAAAGTGGCTTAAACAGTAAGGGTTAATTATTGGATCTTAACCACCAGGCATTCTGGAGTAGATGGCACCAATGATTAACTCAGTGGCTCACTGTGTTAGGACTCTGCAGTTCTCATTCATATTCATTCTTAATCTCTCTGTCTCCTCCTGTTGCCTTCCCTCCCTCCACCCCCACCACCTCCGTTGGTCCCTCTCTTTTTTACAATCACAAAATGGCTGCCCAAACTCCATGCAACATGATGCCCTGCAATAACGCCCAAGGAGGGAAGCAGGATTAAGCAAAGAAAGAAGTCCAACTATAATGTAAATACAGTGACAGCCTCGACTGACTCCAGCAGTTCAGTTCAGTCGCTCAGTCGTGTCTGACTCTTTGCGACCCCATGAATCGCAGCACTCCAGGCCTCCCTGTCCATCACCATCTCCCGGAGTTCACTCAGACTCACGTCCATCGAGTCCGTGATGCCATCCAGCCATCTCATCCTCAGTCGTCCCCTTCTCCTCCTGCCCCCAATCCCTCCCAGCAGCAGAGTTTTTTACAATGAGTCAACTCTTCCCATGAGGTGGCCAAAGTACTGGAGCTTCAGCTTTAGCATCAGTCCTTCCAAAGAAATCCCAGGGTTGATCTCCTTCAGAATGGACTGATTGGATCTCCTTGCAGTCCAAGGGACACTCAAGAGTCTTCTCCAACACCACAGTTCGAAAGCATCAATATTTCGGCGCTCAGCCTTCTTCATAGTCCAACTCTCACATCCATACATGACCACAGGAAAAACCATAGCCTTGAATAGACGGACCTTAGTCGGCAAAGTGATGTCTCTGCTTTTGAATATGCTATCTAGGTGGTCATAACTTTCCTTCCAAGGAGTAAGCGCCTTTTAATTTCATGGCTGCAGTCACCATCTGCAGTGATCTTGGAGCCCCCAAAAATAAAGTCTGACACTGTTTCCACTGTTTCCTCATCTATTTCCCATGAAGTGATGGGACCAAATGCCATGATCTTCGTTTTCTGAATGTTGAGCTTTAAGCCAACTTTTTCACTCTCCTCTTTCACTTTCATCAAGGGACTTTTTAGCTCCTCTTCACTTTCTGCCATAAGGGTGGTGTCATCTGCATATCTGAGGTTATTGATATTTTTGATATTTCTCCTGGCAATCTTGATTCCAGCTTGTGTTTCTTCCAGTCCAGCATTTCTCATGATGTACTCTGCATATAAGTTAAATAAGCAGGGTGACAATATACAGCCTTGACGTACTCCTTTTCCTATTTGGAACCAGTCTGTTGTTCCATGTCCAGTTCTAACTGTTGCTTCCTGACCTGCATACAGATTTCTCAAGAGGCAGGTCATGTGGTCTGGTATTCCCATCTCTGTCAGAATTTTCCACAGTTTCTTGTGATCCACACAGTCAAAGGCTTTGGCATAGTCAATAAAGCAGAAATAGATGTTTTTCTGGAACTCTCTTGGTTGTTCCATGATCCAGTGGATGTTGGCAATTTGATCTCTGGTTCCTCTGCCTTTTCTAAAACCAGCTTGAACATCAGGGTGTTCACGGTTCACGTATTGCTGAAGCCTGGCTTGAAGAATTTTGAGCGTTACTTTACTAGCATGTGAGATGAGTGCAATTGTGCAGTAGTTTGAGCATTCTTTTGCGTTGCCTTTCTTTGGGATTGGAATGAAAACTGACTTTTTCCAGTCCTGTGGCCACTGCTGAGTTTTCCAAATTTGCTGGCATATTGAGTGCAGCACTTTCACAGCATCACCTTTCAGGATTTGAAACAGCTCAACTGGAATTCCATCACCTCCACTAGCTTTGTTTGTAGTGATGCTTTCTAAGGCCCACTGGACTTCACATCCCAAGATGTCTGGCTCTAGATTAAGTTGATATTACCTCAGAGATGGCTGATATGAATAGGCCTTTATAGTCCCACACTGATCACTTATTAAATATATACCTCCTCTGCAAAGGATATCATAACCATGGGCAAGGCAACTCTCTGCAGTAGGGGTAATCCCCCTACCTGATGGGGCCAGCAGCTAAACAGATAAATGGAGAGAGATGGCATGTTTGTAAACTGAAAGACTCAATATTAAGTATGTTGTATATGCATGCTAAGTCTCTTCAATTGTGTTGGACTCTTTGCAACCCTATGGACTGTAGCCTGCCAGGCTCCTCTATTCATGAGGATTCTCCAGGAGAGAATACTAGAGTGGGTTGCCGTTTCCTACTTCAGGGGATCATCCTGACCAGGGGATCAAACTTGAGTCTCTTATGTCTCCTGCATTGATAGGTGGGTTCTTTACCACTAGCCATCTGGGAAGCCCATTAAGTATGTTAATTATCTCAATTTTTAAAATACAATTGTGTTGTTTCCAAAGGTTAATTTGGACATAATTAATTATCTCCAAATCAATCTTTGGAATCAGCACAATTGTATTTAAAAATCCCAGAAAGTTAATTCAATGAAAATTTCACATAGTTTATGTGAAAATATGAAAGGTTAAAAAGATAATAGATGAGGTAATCTTAAGAAAGAAAAAAATGGACAACTTACAGCATCAAATATCTAGATCTACTGTAAAACTACAGTAATTATACCAGTGTGGAATCATTACAAGGACAAACAAAAAGCCCAATGGCACAGAATGAAATTCAAAAACAATTCAAGGATTTAGGACATATGTATGTTGCAATGAAGTGGGGAATTGATGATATCTTCAATAAATAGTTATTGGTTCAACTAGATATACATGCAGAGAAACTGAATCCTAAAACTCCTACCACATGCCATTTGCACATGCAAATCCAAAGGGATAGAAAGGAATATATGAAAGGTAAAAAAATAAAAATAAAATTTTGGAAAAAAAAAACATAAGTGCAAAAACATAAGAGCAAATAAGGCAAAAGTTTCTAAGACAGGACACAAAAACTATTATCATGGATACAGTTAACTATATTAAGAACATCTGTTCATCAAAACATATCACCAAGAGGGTAAAAAGACAGTTCATAGGGTAAAATAAAACTTTGCGAGAAAGGAGTTGTTTCCAGAATACATTTAAAAAAAAAACAACTCATAATCAATAGAAAAAAGTTGAAAATACAATCTAAAAATGAGAATTGAACAATGATTAATAATTTACCAGAAACAAAACAAAGCAGAACCCAGTTTCATTAGTCATCAGAAAAATGCAAATTAACTCCATAATGGGTTACCACTACCAATAGAATGACTAAAATTTCAAAGATTAATGAATGAATAATGAATGAATGAATACTGACTGACAGTACCAATATTATTGCTGAAGATATGGAGCAACTAGAACTATCATTATCTATTAAATCAGAATATTTTCATCACTACATGCTGATAATTTTCTTATATATATATGTGAAAAGATATATATACATATATAAACATATACGATCAGCTTCCTGGTGACTCAGATGGTAAAGAATCCACCTGCAATACAGGAGACCCAGGTTTCATCTCTGAGTGGGGAAGATCCCCTGGAGAAGGGTATGACAACCCACTCCAGAATTCTTGTCTGGAGAATTCCATGGACAAAGGAGCCTGGCAGGCTACAGTCCAATGGGCCACGAAGAGTCAAAAACAAGTGAGTGATTTACACTTCACATCATTTCCTATATATATATGCCCCAATGATCTCTGTTCGTCTCCAAGGCAAACCATTCAATATCACAGTTATCCAAGTCTATGCCCCAACCAGTAACACTGAAGAAACTGCAGTTGAACAGTTTTATGAAGACCTACAAGACCTTTTAGAACTAACACCCAAAAAAGATGTCCTTTTCATTATAGGGGACTGGAACGCAAAAGGAGGAAGTCAAGAAACACCTAGAGTACGGGCAAATTTGGCCTTGGAATGCGGAATGAAGCAGGGCAAAGACTAATAGAGTTTTGCCAAGAAAACGCGTTGGTCATAGCAAACACTGTCTTCCAACAACACAAGAGAAGACTCTACACATGGACATCACCAGATGGTCAACACTGAAATCAGATTGATTATATTCTCTGCAGCCAAAGATGGAGAAGCTCTATACAGTCAACAAAAACCAGATCAGGAGCTGACTGTGGCTCAGATCATGAACTCCTTATTACCAAATTCAGACTGAAATTGAAGAAAGTAGGGAAAACCGCTAGACCATTCAGGTATGACCTAAATCAAATCCCTTATGATTATACAGTGGAAGTGAGAAATAGATTTAAGGGCCTAGATCCGATAGAGTACCTGATGAACTATGGAATGAGGTTCGTGACATTGTACAGAAGACAGGGATCAAGACCATCCCCATGGAAAAGAAATGCAAAAAAGCAAAATGGCTGTCTGGGGAGGCCTTACAAATAGCTGTGAAAAGAAGAGGGGTGAAAAGCAAAGGAGAAAAGGAAAGATATAAGCATCTGAATGCAGAGTTCCAAAGAACAGCAAGAAGAGATAAGAAAGCCTTCTTCAGCGATCAATGCAAAGAAATAGAGGAAAACAACAGAATGGGAAAGACTAGAGATCTCTTCAAGAAAATTAGAGATACCAAAGGAACATTTCATGCAAAGATGGGCTCGATAAAGGACAGAAATGGTTTGGACCTAACAGAAGCAGAAGATATTAAGAAGTGGCAAGAATACATGGAAGAACTGTACACAAAAGATCTTCAGGACCCAAATAATCATGATGATGTGATCACTAATCTAGAGCCAGACATCTTGGAATGTGAAGTCAAGTGGGCCTTAGAAAGCATCACTACAAACAAAGCTAGTGGAGGTGATGGAATACTAGTTGAGCTGTTTCAAATCCTGAAAGATGATGCTGTGAAAGTGCTGCACTCAATATGCCAGCAAATTTGGAAAACTCAGCAGTGGCCACAGGACTGGGAAAAGGTCAGTTTTCATTCCAATCCCAAAGAAAGGCAATGCCAAAGAATGCTCAAACTACTGCACAATTCCACTCATCTCACATGCAGGAAAGTTATGCTCAAAATTCTCCAAGCTAGGCTTCAGCAATATGTGAACCGTGAAGTCCCTGATGTTCAAGCTGGTTTTAAAAAAGGCAGAGGAACCAGAGATCAAATTGCCAACATCCGCTGGATCATGGAACAACCAAGAGAGTTCTAGAAAAACATCTATTTCTGCTTTATTGACTATGCCAAAGCCTTTGACTGTGTGGATCACAGTAAACTGTGGAAAATTCTGACAGAGATGGGAATACCAGACTACCTAAACTGCCTCTTGAGAAATCTGTATGCAGGTCAGGAAGCAACAATTAGAACTGGACATGGAACAACAGACTGGTTCCAAATAGGAAAAGGAGTATGTCAAGGCTGTATATTGTCACCCTGCTTATTTAACTTCTGTGCAGAGTACATCATGAGAAACGCTGGACTGGAAGAAACACAAGCTGGAATCAAGATTGCCGGGAGAAATATCAATAACCTCAGATATGCAGATGACACCACCCTTATGGCAGAAAGTGAAGAGGAGCTAAAAAGTCCCTTGATGAAAGTGAAAGAGGAGAGCGAAAAAGTTGGTTTAAAATTCAACATTCAGAAAATGAAGATCATGGCATCCGGTCCCATCACTTCATGAGAAATAGATGGGGAAACAGTGGAAACAGTTTCAGACTTTATTTTTGGGGGCTCCAAGATCACTGCAGATGGTGACTGCAGCCATGAAATTAAAAGACGCTTACTCCTTGAAAGAAAAGTTATGACCACCTAAATAGCATATTCAAAAGCAGAGACATTACTTTGCCGACTAAGGTCCGTCTAGTCAAGGCTATAGTTTTTCTTGTGGTCATGTATGGATGTGAGAGTTGGACTGTGAAGAAGACTGAGCACTGAAGAATTGATGCTTTTGAACTGTTGTGTTGGAGAAGACTCTTGAGAGTCCCTTGGACTGCAAGGAGATCCAACCAGTCCATTCTGAAGGAGATCAGTCCTGGGATTTCTTTGGAAGGACTGATGCTAAAGCTGAAACTCCAGTACTTTGGCCACCTCATGTGAAGAGTTGACCCATTGGTAAAGACTCTGCTGCTGGGAGGGATTGGGGGCAGGAGGACAAAGGGACGACCGAGGATGAGATGGCTGGATGGCATCACGGACTCAATGGACATGAGTCTTAGTGAACTCCGGGAGATGGTGATGGACATGGAGGCCTGGCGTGCTGCAATTCATGGGGTCGCAAAGAGTTGGATATGACTGAGCAACTGAACTGAACTGAACAAAATATCTAGAATGTTAAAAATAGTACTATTTAGACAATATAAATTATTCAGATAATATAAGCAAATCTCATAATATTAAGAATCAGAAGAAAAACACAAAAGAGAATGGTATTAATCCATTTACATAATGTTCAAATAGAACTAAATCATGATGTGAGAGGCTGGAGAGTGGTTAGCTTGGGAATGGGAAGTAACTAAAAGGGGGCAAAAGGAGGCATTCTAGAATACTAGTAGTGTCTTATTTTTTTAGCAGAGCCCTTGTTACAAAGGTTTGTTCAATTTGTGAAACTCCATCAAGCTTTACACTCATGATTTATGTACTCTTCTGAACATGGAATATACTTAATAAAAAAATTAAAGCAATAAAATCCATTCTTCATATTTCAGAGTCATAATACCTCTTATACTGATGCTCCTTTTTTTTTTTTACATGATCATAAAGTGCTTTATGGAGAAGGCAATGGCACCCCACTCCAGTACTCTTGCCTGGTAACTCCCATGGACAGAGGAGCCTGGTAGGTTGCAGTCCATGAGGTCGCTAAGAGTCGGACATGACTGAGCAACTTCACTTTCACTTTTCACTTTCATGCATTTGAGAAGGAAATGGCAGCCCACTCCAGTGTTCTTGCCTGGAGAATCCCAGGGATAGAGGAGCCTTGTAGGAAGCCGTCTATGGGGTCACACAGTCAGAAACGACTGAAGCAACTTAGCAACAGCAGCAGCAAAGTGCTTTATGCGAATGAGTGAATGACTTTTACCTAGGCTGTCTAGGATTTCCTCAAAGTTCTTTTTGCCTTCATCTCCTGGTTTCTCTCCCTGCCTTCTTTGACAGGTTCTGAACTTTACATTTCATTCTTGTATTTTACAGTCTTGTGATTCTGATGGGAATGATCACTTTTTCCTGGCCTTTTCATTTTTTGATTTTCCTAGAAGTTCTCTTCTCTCTATCCTCTGTTTTGTGGCTCTCAGAGGAACCTGTCCTTAAGGTAGGGCTTCTTTACTTCTTTAATAGCAAGGCCTATCTGTACTGATAAATTCTTTTCTGACACTCAACTTTTGTACACAAATCTAAACCATAGATTTATAGTTGAATTTGCTCTTCATTCTGACATTCATTTTTCTGAATAATAAAGTCAAAAACTTTGTCTTCTAAATTACAGAAGTAGTAACCTGAAGTAATTTTATTTTTAAACATTAATTTTAATTCCTTAAACTGTATTTTATTTACCTATAAATATTTGGCCAAAAAACCCAGTATTATCATGTAAACATGTTAGATTCTTTTCTCTTATATAAGTTGTGAACATATTTCAATAAAAGAGTTATGAGTATTTAATTTCACTGAAACAGCCATACAACTTCTGGTATCTTTGATTTAATAAACATAGGATTTTCAGGTACTATTTTGATCACCAGAGGTAGCTTATATAGTATTACTGAAATTACAGTGTGAAACAATATAAAGTTAATTTTCCATTAAAAAAAACAGGGATTTTAAATTGTAAAAGAAGCTAAATCTCATGTGTATTTCAGAGTCCATGGTGAGTAGAGGTTTTTATTAAATCTCTAGTTTATAAAAAGACTATTGATTTAAATAAGAAGCTAAAATCTCATATATTTCATATGATGTGACTTCATAAAGTTTGATATCAAAAAATATTAACTGATCTTTATTGTTTAGCATAGGAAATATAAAGATCATTGATTATGATATCAAATAACACTTGATTTGAGTTCCCAAGTATACAGCAATGTGTAGAAAAAATACAGCAAGGTAACATTAAATGTAACATCATATAAAGAAGAAAGAAGTGGAAATTATATACAAAATGAAGACTACACGGTAGAGATGTGATGATCACTCCAGACTGTCATCTGAATCAGCAGGACTGATAAGAAAGGAAATGTACTGCATGGATTAGAGAAACAGCATGATAATTCTCTAACTATTCTATTCATCTAAAGCTCAGCACAGATGCTGGATTTTGAAAAGGATTAGAAAATAGAACATTTAGGAAGTGATAAAGAAGTTCAGGTGATACAGCACAGTGAAAAGAACAGCAGATTGTTAAGGCAGGTGTGCCCCTGAGGTTACAGCAAGGTAACTGGTTCACAGAGGCCACAGCCAAGTCATTTCTTGTCCTTTAGCCTTGGTGTCCTCATTTGTCAAATGAAAATATTTAGAAAATAATCTCATAGTTCTCATGCAGGTCTCAGATTTTAGTGATATTAATTAGGAATACAGGGGTAACTGAGAGACTACTCATATAATGGGTTTTAAATATGTATAAGGGTATTCTATAAAAGTTGATAAATCATTAATATTTACAATATCCACTAATGACAGAAGTGGAAAAAAAGGACTTAATCAGGAGGAAGAACATAGTTTAGGCCAATGATTTTCAATCCTCACTGCCTAACATTCAACTGAGAAAATCAAACACTAATCTTTGCCCTCAAGATTCTGTTTCAAATGGCTTGGGGTGAATCTAGGCATTGGTGTATTTTAATAGTCCCTTAAATGTTTCTCATTTTCATTAAGGTTTGGAAATCTCTGGATCAGACATAATAAAATACTGCCTGCCAATGAAAGATTATTGATAATCTCTTTCTCTGGAACATATAAATATATAAAATCCATTTATTAACTGCAAAATGAACACTATAATCACAATAATAATTAATATCTACTTACACCACATTTACTAGACAATTTTCCAGGTACCTTGAATACATGAACTAATTTCTCACCAATGTTTTATGTATTTACTCATCTTTTCCTGTTTTTAAAGATGAGAAACACAATAATAGGGAGTTCATAAATTGAGGAGTTCTCTACCCACATTATGCTAGATCCTATATGAGTTTACCTTCAGCTACAGATTTTCATTTGCCTTTAGTTCATTTACCATCCTGTTGTAGTTATGAATAAAAATAAATACTAGAAGAATGTCAGTTCTTTTACTATGCCCTATCTTCTCTTGAAAACATTACGTTAATATAAAATGCCTATTTAGTGAATTCAATATACAACATAGCTTAGTTTTCCCACAAAATCCATATTTCCAAATTAAACTCTTTCAAAAGTATATTTTCTTCAAGAAAATCTTATTTATATTTTAATTGTGGCTGCATTACCTAAGATTTCCCATTGAATTTGGTGTTCTAGTAACTAGGACATAAAATTGTTATGTTCTTCTTTCAAACTTTCTATTGAAGTCAATATTATGACTTTCACTATATCAGGAATTCTCACCTCTGTATTGTTTCAGGAGGTCTCTGTGCTGTAGGCATTTTATGGCTCTTTGAGATTAAGATATTTCAAACCTCAGTGACTATATGTTTCCTCTGGGATATTGGAAACAGACTTTACAGTCTCCATACACAATGCAATTTTTAAAATAAAATTCCATAAATTAAGGCTCTCATAAACCTTTGGAAATGCTGCTGTTGTGAGCAGCTGTTTTGTTGCATTTGATTGCCACGCAAAGGTAGAGTTCACAGAGATACAGTATTTAAACTTGGACTGCCCTTAATTAGCATGAAGGTCTTGTGTAAAGATTATATCTTGGCAAAGAGCTTATGCCTATTAAAAAATTTCAGACAGAAGATCAATATGTAATAACCACCTGAAATATACTAAGCAGAATACACTACCTTGAAGAAATTATCACCTATATCTGTCCACCATATAACACAGCTAAAGGCCTGGCAGTAGAGGAAAGCTAAAACTGGGTTAGTCAATGAAGAAATTCAAGCTTCAGCTTCCATCCTACAGAACAAAATATACAATATAAAAAAATACCTTGTCATTGGACACACACTGTCAGCATTGGAATTGCTTAATCCAAGGGACTTTAATATTGTACATTTCACATCTGAGCCATGATACCTAAATGAATAGGAACTGACATTTACTGATTTGTTTTGATTTCATATCTTTCAGCAAGAAATAGGACAAGAGGAGACCTCCTAGGAATCAGGAGATTGACAAGGACAGTGACAATTAAGGGATGATTCTGAAAATTTTGCTATTTTTACTGTTTTATCTGTTTCTCTATGGGAATCAGGAATGATAGTTTCAAAGGACTCTTAAGGAAAAGCCAAACTTTTTATGGCATTATTGTGTCCCATCAAAATGCATCATCATAACCCTCAAGATGATAATATTAGGAGGCAACGCCTTTGAAAGATGCTTAAGCTATGAGAGAAGATCCCCATAAATGGGATTGCTGCCTTATAAAAGAGACCCCAGAGAGCTAGCTTTGCCCTTTCACTAAATGAGTGTACAGTGGGAGGTCAGCAATCTGCAACCTGAAAGAGACCCTTTACCAGAATCTCGTCACATCGGCACGCTGATCTTGGACTGCCAGCCTACAGAACCGTGAGAAATAAATTTCTGTTGTTCCTAAGCCACCCAATCTGTCATATTTTGTTATAGCAGCCCAGACAGACTAAGACAAGCATGCTACAAAGCTTTCAAACAAGTGTGCTCCTTCATGTCACTTACCACTCTGACCTTGCTCCTAAAACGTCTTCCCCTCACTCTGCCCCAATCACACAGACTGGCCACACCATGAAAACTCCCTCTGCAAGATTTTTGCACTCACTGTTTCCTCTGCCTGGATTGTCCTTGTCCCCTCTTCCCTTTCAAGTTTTAATTCAAAGTCTTCTTCTCAATGAGGCTGTTCCAGATCTCCCTCTCTAAATTGCAAAAAAAAAAAAAAAAAAAAAAAACCAAACCCACTACCTACCTACAAACTTCATGGATCCCACTCGCTTATTCTTTAACTCACATTATATATTTTAAATATTTATCCTGTTAATTCTCTGTACTGTTCCTTCCTTGCATGTAATTTTGATTAGGATAAGAATTTTTGTTTATTTTTACTTCTGTAATAACACTCAAATCTAGAACAGTGTTAGTCATATAGAAGATACTCAATATCTGATTAAATGAATGGAAGAAATTTTGAATTATGCTTTTTACTGTCTTTGATAGGTTTAAACAACCAAGAAAGTCAAAGTTAGGGAGAATTTGGCAACTCTAACTAGACATGAGGTCTTGAGGGTAGATCCTCATAAATGGGATTGCTCTAAGAAAAAAGAGGTAGACAGCAGTATTGAAAAGGAAAAGAAATGAAGTTAGCCTGAGTCCTGTAGTCTTCAGTCAGCTAACTTTCCCCTAAGACTTTCAACATACACCAAGAAAAATAGACTTAATTCTTCCTCTCTCCTACGTACTTCTCCATGGAGGGTTAAACCCTCAACCTTGTCTCAAGCAGTTTATTTTTCCTGACCCTTTGTCTCCATATCTGGACTTCTGTTGCATTACAAAAGCTGTGAATATCAGTTACTGTTCTTCTAATACCAGCTTCTGGAACTTGTTGCTTCCAACTCATCCAAATGATAACCACATCTGATACAGCAGTTTCTAGCCCCTCCCCAGAGCCCTAGGTCACAAGATGTTCATTTTGTGCTAGTTGTGATCATGAGTTAGAAAGTCAAAAAATAAAATGAAAATTCTGTCTATTTAGTGGTAATGATTCAGTATCCTTCTCTCTGGCTCTGATGGTTCTGTCCTATGGGAAGAAGAGACACCAGTCTCCGATAAGATTAGGAAACAGAGGCTGCAAACCTAGGGCAAAGACTCTTGCTTGTGTATACCACTATCTTGTTTATACATAGAATGTGTTCTCTTCTTCAGCTTTTCCGGAAATAAAACTAACGTTTCCTAAAGCAAGAAAAATATGATTAAGTGAGCTTCAGATTTTAACAGCAGGGATAGTATTTCAGACAACTTTGAGATTTGGGTTTGAAAATACTTGTCAGATCACTTTTTATATGAGATACAATCAGTCTGGAGTTTCCCAGACCGGGACTAGAAAGCTGTTTGGGGCTATGCACCATGACACATACTTTGCTAAGAAAAAGTGTTTACTCAGTACCCTGATAATCTCAAAAGGGAAGCGTATATAATTCTTTTATCCATAAAAGAAATAAACTTATCTATGTTCTTGCCTGGAGAATCCCAGGGACGGGGGAGCCTGGTGGGCTGCCGTCTGTGGGGTTGCACAGAGTCAGACACAACTGACACGACTTAGTAGTAGTAGTAGTGGTATGTTTTATTTATCTTCCTATTATCAATATATAGCATTGAGCCTTAGCTAACATTTACTATCAATCTTCACTAAAGCAATAGGCAATTTGTCAAATGTATATTACTCCACTTAATCCTCAAAAAAGATCTGAACTATAGCTTCTACTATTAGTCTATGTAGACATAGAAAACTTATGGTAAACTTATTGTTACCAAAGGAGAAAGGCAGAGGGGAGGGATATATTAGTAGTTTTGGATATACAGTACTATATATAAAATAGATAAACAACAAGGTCCTGGTGTATAGCACAGGAAACTATATTCAATATCATTCAATAACTTACAAGGGAAAATCTGAAAAAAATATGATTGAATCATTTATTATATACCAAAAATTAATATATCTACTGCTGTGGGCAGGAATCCCTCAGAAGAAATGGAGTAGCCATCATGGTCAATAAGAGTCCGAAATGCAGTACTTGGATGCAATCTCACAAACAACAGAATGATCTCTGTTTGTCTCCAAGGCAAACCATTCAATATCACAGTAATCCAAGCCTTTGCCCCAGCCAGTAACGCTGAAGAAGCTGAACAGTTCTATGAAGACTTACAAGACCTTTTAGAACTAACACTCAAAAAAGATGTCCTTTTCATTATAGGGGATTGGAATGCAAAAGGAGAATTCAAGAAACACCTGGAGTAACAAAGAAATTTGGCCTTGGAATGTGGAGTGAAGCAGGGCAAAGACTAATAGAGTTTTGCCAAGAACATGCACTGGTCATAGCAAACATCGTCTTCCAATAACACAAGAGAAGACTCTACACATGGACATCACCAGATGGTCAACACTGAAATCAGATTGATTATATTCTTTGCAGCCAGAGATGGAGAAGCTCTATACAGTCAACAAAAACAAGACCAGGAGCTGACTGTGGCTCAGATCATGAACTCCTTATTACCAAATTCAGACTGAAATTGAAGAAAGTAGGGAATACCGTTAGACCATTCAGGTATGACCTCAATCGAATCCCTTATGATTATACAGTGGAAGTGAGAAATAGATTTAAGGGTCTAGATCTGATAGGTAGAGTGCCTGATGAACTATGGAATGAGGTTCGTGACATTGTACAGAAGACAGGGATCAAGACCATCCCCATGGAAAAGAAATGCAAAAAAGCAAAATGGCTGTCTGGGAAGGCCTTACAAATAGCTGTGAAAAGAAGAGGGGTGAAAAGCAAAGGAGAAAAGGAAAGATACAAGCATCTGAATGCAGAGTTCCAAAGAATAGCAAGAAGAGATAAGAAAGCCTTCTTCAGCGATCAATGCAAAGAAATAGAGGAAAACAACAGAATGGGAAAGACTAGAGATCTCTTCAAGAAAATTAGAGATACCAAAGGAACATTTCATGCAAAGATGGGCTTGATAAAGGACAGAAATGGTCTAGACCTAACAGAAGCAGAGGATATTAAGAAGAGGTGGCAAGAATACACAGAAGAACTGTACAAAAAAGATCTTCACAACCCAGATAATCACAATGGTGTGATTACTCATCTGGAGCCAGATATCCTGGAATGTGAAGTCAAGTGGGTCTTAGAAAGCATCACTATGAACAAAGCTAGTGGAGGTGATGGAATTCCAGTAGAGCTGTTTCAAATCCTGAAAGATGATGCTGTGAAAGTGCTGCACTCAATATGCCAGCAAATTTGGAAAACTCAGCAGTGGCCACAAGACTGGAAAAAGTCAGTTTTCATTCCAATCCCACAGAAAGGCAATGCCAAAGAATGCTTAAACTACCGCACAATTGCACTCATCTCACATGCTAGTAAAGTAATGCTCAAAATTCTCCAAGCCAGGCTTCAGCAATACGTGAACCGTGAACTCCTTGATGTTCAAGCTGGTTTTAGAAAAGGCAGAGGAACCAGAGATCAAATTGTCAACATCTGCCGGGTCACGGAAAAAGCAAGAGAGTTCCAGAAAAACATCTATTTCTGCTTTATTGACTATGCCAAAGCCTTTGACTGTGTGGATCACAATAAACTATAGAAAATTCTGAGAGAGATGGGAATACCAGACCAACTGACCTGCCTCTTGAGAAATCTGTATGCAGGTCAGGAAGCAACAGTTAGAACTGGACATGGAACAACAGACTGGTTCCAAATAGGAAAAGGAGTACATCAAGGCTGTATATTGTCACCCTGCTTATTTAACTTCTATGCAGAGTACATCATGAGAAACACTGGACTGGAAGAAATACAAGCTGGAATCAAGATTGCCGGGAGAAATATCAGTAACCTCATGATATGCAAATGACACCACCCTTATGGCAGAAAGTGAAGTGGAGCTACAAAGCCTCTTGATGAAAGTGAAAGTGGAGAGTATAAAAGTTGGCTTGAAGCTCAACATTCAGAAAACAAAGATCATGGCATCCAGTCCCATCACTTCATGGCAAATAGATGGGGAAACAGTGGAAACAGTGTCAGACTTTATTTTGGGGGGCTCCAAAATCACTGCAGATGGTGACTGGAGCCATGAAATTAAAAGACGCTTACTCCTTGGAAGAAAAGTTATGACCAACCTACATAGCATATTCAAAACAGAGGCATTACTTTGCCAACTAAGGTCCGTCTAGTCAAGGCTATGGTTTTTCCTGTGGTCATGTATAGATGCGAGAGTTGGACTGTGAAGAAGGCTGAGTGCCGAAAAATTGATACTTTTGAACTGTGGTGTTGGAGAAGACTCTTGAGGGTCCCTTGAACTGCAAGGAGATCCAACCAGTCCATTCTAAAGGAGATCAGCCCTGGGATTTCTTTGAAGGAATGATGCTAAAGCTGAAGCTCCAGTACTTTGGCCACCTCATGCGAAGAGTTGACTCATTGGAAAAGACTCTGCTGCTGGGAGGGATTGGGGGCAGGAGGAGAAGGGGACGACAGAGGATGAGATGGCTGGATTGTAAAACAACTATGCTGCTGCTGCTACTGCTAAGTTGCTTCAGTCGTATCCGACTTGTGCGACCCCATAGATGGCAGCCCACCAGGTTCCCCTGTCCCTGGGATTCTCCAGGCAAGAACACTGGAATGGGTTGCCATTTCCTTCTCCAAGGCATGAAAGAAAAGTGAAAGTGAAGTCACTCAGTTGTGTCTGACTCTTAGCAACCCCATGGACCGCAGCCTACCATGCTCCTCCATCCATGGAATTTTCCAGGCAAGAGTACTGGAGTGGGGTGCCATTGCCTTCTCCAAAACAACTAACTATATTCCAATACAAACAAAATGAAATGCATGTACTGTTCTTCTTCTCTAAGTTATTTTCTATATCAACACTTTTCTTTAATTCATGATCTTTTTCCTTGTTTACCCTTTTGTTTTTTACTTGTAATGTCAAGTTCATTAGAATAGTGATTGTGCCCATCTTTTAATCTCTGGTCCACTGATAGTCATCATCCATCCAGTATCCAGATTGGAGCCTACAGAAGCTCAGTAATTTTATTTAAGTATATTATTTTGTTCCCCAAGTTAAGATGAAAATGGCTTCCAACTTTAGTTCAGATTGAACTTCAAATTACTTTGCCCAGCATTTAAGGTTCAATCAAGTCTTTGCTTGGTTCTTTTTTCTCCAAAATCTATTCTAATCATTCCATAAACCAACACATCAAATTCATCCAATATTTTCTTATCTGGATGTCTTTACTCTCAAGATTCTTTTTCTTGAATGTCTTCTACTTTTTCAAATAGTGCAAATTTCAGCATAGGAAGTCTATCTTCCTTTCCCATTATTCTCTGTCCCCTATTAGGGAAAAGTAGTTAACTATAATCTGAATTTCCTTTGGACTTTGAAATATTCTGTATATAGAGGAGTGCTTTAAGTACTAAAGCTAGGGAAACCTAGTTGCCCCCACCTTACTCCATTTGCTATCTGGAAATCTTTGTCTCCTCACTTATAAAGTTAAAATAAAAATTGATGTCTACAATAGCATTTTTAAGTTAAAAATCCCCAGGTACAGTGATTACTATCATATGCAAAGAACTCAATAATTGTTCATTACTCCAAACACTGCAGAATTTACATTTATTTAGTATTACATTTATTTGGATATATGCCTTTGAACTACAAAGGGACTAAAAATTCTCTAAAAGTCTATGAAAATATATTATTCTGATCATGTTCCACAATCTCCTGTATAAAGAAGGTATTCGATTAATATCTGTTGACTTGACTGATTGCATTGATTAAAGTACACTTTTTCCAAAATGAAGCTTTGTCTGCAAGTGTATTTCTTTCCAAAACAGGAAAACTGTAATTAGCTCTTATTGTGCAGAAAATTCATAAACCTGAATTGCTATGCAGTTCTTTTTCTTCTACAAGTATACACTGTATACGATGCTTAAAAATAATTAGAAACCCTTTGGAGGTAATCAGCTTTCCTTCATGCTCTGTGTAGACTATTTTAAATAGCATTTGACTGAGTCTTGTGGTTAGAATTTTATATGATGTCAGTCCTCACTGGAAACACATATCTGCTGGTTTTTCATTTAGAATGGTGGCTCCCACATGCCACAGACTGCCTAAATTGAAATCACCTGTGGTGATTATTAGCGTCACAGCTTGCTGGCTTCCATGTTCAACTCGCTCCAGATTCTCGGGGGTGAGGCCCTGGAAATTATACTATATACAAACACCCTAGGAGATTCTGATGTGTGGCCAGGTGTAAGAAGCTCTCCTCTAAAAAAATCAGCATAATGGTATCATCACATGAAAATACAGGGTTGTAGACTTTCATACTAGCTGTCATGCCTATATGATCTGAAATAAGAGAAATTTCAAGTTTTGGACTTTACTTTCCCACAGAAGCCTAAATGAATCTCCAGGACATTCTTTCTTATTGAAAAATTAGTGATAAATTTAAACTTATAGTTTTCCATTTTTAAAGTGATAAAGTCTATCTGGATGTGGCTATAAAAAATGTGTGTACTCGACAGAACTAAAAGGGTGTCATTACAGGATAAATATCAATACAATAAATAAATAATGCAGGATTTTAGGATCATGGTCTTTTAAGAGGCTGCTTTTAGGATCTGATTGTGGCAGCAGATTTTAAAAGCAGATTTTAAACTACATATTCATTTTACTGCTGAATAGTATTTCATTTTATGAATATACCACATTTGTTTCTCTCCTCGCCATAGATGGGTATTTGTTTTCTGCTTTTGATTATTATAAAAAATGCTGCTTAAACATGTCTTTGTATAGACGTTTGTTTATATTCCTCTAGAGTAGTTACACAGAAGTGAAATTGCTGATTTATATGATAATTTCATGTTTTTAAGGTTTTAAGAAAGTGTCAAAATGTGTTTTTCAAAGTGGCTTTACCAGTTACATTCCCACTAGAAACAAATGAAGGTACTAGTTTCTCTGCATATTCACCAAAACGTATTATCACATGCTATAACATTTATGAATCTCAAAAATAATATTTCATATGAATTCTCGGGTGCAAAATCCACACATTGTATGATCCCATTTAGAAAATATTCAGAAAATATTCAGAAAAGACAAATCTATAGAGACAATAAGTAAATCAGTGATTGCCTGAGAATGGAAATAGAAGTTTGCTGCAAATTGTTATGAGGTACATGGAATAATAAATGTATTTTTAAATGGAACATAAAATTGGTTTCATAACTATGCAAATTTACTAAAAATGGTATGAGTTCAATGATATATTAATACTCAACTAAAGATATCTATAAAATGTATATATTGATGTAAATACCTGTGCAAGTATCTGTGCATGTATATATAAATATATAGATGATGTCTGAATATAGGTATTCAGTCCTATTTTTTCAAAATCCTTCTTATTCAAACTACCAAGAGACAGATTTCTCTACTATATTGAATATAGTAAATGAACATGAGAGCTCATGTAATTATCAACCAAGTTGGTGGTTATATCAGTTATAGATTTTTGTTATTAATTTTTTTTAAATTTGAGTATACTTGACTTACAATGTTGTGCCAGCCTCAGGTATACAGCAAAGTGAATCAACCATACACACACATATATTCACCCCCTTCCAGATTCCCCTCCCACATAGGCTCTCACAGAGCATCAAGTAGATTACTTTGTGCCATATGGCGTGTCTTTATTAGTTATCCATTTCACATACAGTAGCGTGTATACGTCAGTTCCACTCTTCCAATTTATCCCTACTGCCCCTTACTCACTGGTAATCATGTTTGTTTTTTACATGTGTAACTCTATTTCTGTTTTGTAGATAAGTTCATCTATACTCTTTGTATAATTCCACATATAAGGGAAATCATATGATATTTGTCTTCCTATGTCTGACTTACTTCACTTAGTGTAACAATCTCTAGGTCCATTTGTGTTTCTATAAATGGCATTAGTTCATTTTTATGGCTGAGAAATATTCCATTGTACACACACACATACACACCACATCTTCTTTATCGATTCTTCTGTTGATGGACATTTAGGTCGTTTCCATGGTTACCATCATTCTAGCCAACAGTCCTGATTATTGTAAATAGTACTGCAATGAACACTGAGGTGTATGTATCTTTTCAAATTATTGTTTTCTTTGGCTATATGGCCAGAAGTGGGATTGTTGGATCATGTGGTAGCTTTATTTTTAGTTTTATAAGGAATCTCCACCCTGTTTTCCATAGTGGTTGCACCATTTTACATTCCCACCAACAGTGTAGGAGGGTAACCTTCTCTCCACACACTCTCCAGCATTTACCCTTTGTAGATTTTTTGATGATGGCTATTATGATTGATGTGAGGTGATACCTCATTGCAATTTTGATTGCATTTCTCTAATAATGAGTGATGCTGAGCATCTTTTTGTGTGTTATTGGCCATCTGAATGTCTTCTTGGAAAATTGTCTGTTTAGGTCCTCCACCCACTTTTTTTGACTGGGCTGTTTAGTTTTCTGATATTGAGCTTCATGAGCTCCTTGCATATTTTAGAGATTAATTCTTTGTCAGTTGCTTCACTAACAATTATTTCCTCTCATTCAGAGGGTTGTCTTTTCATTTGTTAATAGTTTTCTTTGCTGTGAAAAATCATTTAAGCTTAATTAGATCCCATTTGTTTATTTTTGTTTTTATTTCCATTACTCTAGGAGGTGGGTCAAGAAGAGCTTGTTCCGATTTATGTCAAAGAGTATTCTGCCCATGTTTTCCTCTAAGAGTTTTATAGTATCAAGTTGTACATTTAGGTCTTTAATCCATTTGAGTTTATTTTTGTGTATGGTGTTAGGGAGTGTTCTAATTTCATTTGTTTACATTTAGTTGTCCAGTTTTCCCAGCACCACTTATTGAAGAGACTGTCTTTTCCCCATTGTATATTCTTTCCTCCTTTGTCATAGACTCAGTTCAGTTCAGTTCAGTCGCTCAGTTGTGTCTGACTCTTTGCGACCCCATGAATCGCAGCACTCCAGGCCTCCCTGTCCATCACCAACTCCCAGAGTTCACTCAGACTTACGTCCATCGAGTCAGTGATGCCATCCAGCCATCTCATCCTCTGTCATCCCCTTCTCCTCCTGCCCACAATCCCTCCCAGCAGCAGAGTCTTTTCCAATGAGCCAACTCTTCGCATGAGGTGGCCAAAGTACTGGAGTTTCAGCTTTAGCATCATTCCTTCCAAAGAAAACCCAGGGCTGATCTCCTTCAGAATGGATTGGTTGGATCTCCTTGCAGTTCAAGGGACCCTCAAGAGTCTTCTCCAACACCACAGTTCAAAAGCATCAATTTTTCGGCACTCAGCCTTCTTCATAGTCCAACTCTCACATCCATACATGACTACTGGAAAAACCATAGCCTTGACTAGACGGACCTTAGTCGGCAAAGTAATGTCTCTGCTTTTGAATATGCTATCCAGGTTGATCATAACTTTTCTTCCAAGGAGTAAGCGTCTTTTCATTTCATGGCTCCAGTCACCATATGCAGTGATTTTGGAGCCCCCCAAAATAAAGTCTGACACTGTTTCCACTGTTTCCCCATCTATTTCCCATGAAGTGACGGGACCGGATGCCATGATCTTCGTTTTCTGAATGTTGAGCTTTAAGCCAACGTTTTCACTCTCCTCTTTCACTTTCATCAAGAGGCTTTTTAGTTCCTTTTCACTTTCTGCCATAAGGGTAGTGTCATTTGCATATCTGAGGTTATTGATATTTCTCCCGGCAATCTTGATTCCAGCTTGTGTTTCTTCCAGTCCAGCATTTCTCATGATGTACTCTGCATATAAGTTAAATAAGCAGGGTGACAATATACAGCCTTGACGTACTCCTTTTCCTATTTGGAACCAGTCTGTTGTTCCATGTCCATTTCTAACTGTTGCTTCCTGACCGGCATACAGATTTCTCAAGGGGAAGGTTAGATGGTCTGGTATGCCCATCTCTTTCAGAATTTTCTATAGTTTCTTGTGATCCACACAGTCAAAGGCTTTGGCATAGTCAATAAAGCAGAAATAGATGTTTTTCTGGAACTCTCTTGCTTTTTCAATGATCTAGCAGATGTTGGCAATTTGATCTCTGGTTCCTCTGCCTTTTCTAAAACCAGCTTGAACATCAGGAAGCTCACAGTTCACGTATTGCTGAAGCCTGGCTTGGAGAATTTTGAGCATTACTTTACTAGCATGTGAGATGAGTGCAATTGTGTGGTAATTTGAGCATTCTTTGGCCTTGCCTTTCTGTGGGATTGGAATGAAAACTGACCTTTTCCAGTCTTGTAGCCACTGCTGAGTTTTCCAAATTTGGGACGTTGAAAAATGAAGTTGCAGCAGTCAAATATAGTACCATGTTATCAAGATCTTTGCAAGCTGAGTCAAAGTACAGGAATGCAGTAGGTACAAAAGAGTCATATATGTTCTAGCAGGGTTAGCAGGATGAAAATGCTATTCTAAGCAGATTAACTGGAAATATCATTGATAGCAAAAATTATGTGACATAGGCTGCAAAGAAATGAGAGCAATTTAAATTAATAAGAAAGAAGTCTTAGCCATTGTTAAGGTTGTAGAAATAGAAGGTAATGCATAATAGTAAAGACTGTTCAAAGAAAATAACCAAGCTATTTAGTAACTGAAAGGAAAAAGTATGAATGATGGTAAATAGTCTTATTTAATGGAATATAATTTTTTAAAAAATCTCTAGAATGGCTACAATAAAATCTTCATTTTGAGCTAATTAAATAAATTACCCAATCCGGGTAGAAAGACATAAACTAAATAAAATCATACAGGCAAGGGAATTTGACTCATATTACACCTGCTCATTTTTTATAAAGAAAGTGATTGTTGAGAGTGCTATTTTGAGAAATTTAATTTGTTAATCTGAATTTGGGCATATTCTATAGTGTTATCTTTTGTTTTTCTTACTAGATGTGCTTCATTTTTTTTACTGCTTATTGTCAACCCTCAGGGATTTATCTCAACACCTGTTATATTCTTTGAAAGTTATTTTCCTGATTAGCATTTCCTATTTTAATACATGAACATCTGGTAAAGGTTTACCTTAGAAATCCCCTACTCAGAGTTCATCTGCTTCTAATATTTGACTTCCTAACTTTATATTATCCTCCTGAGTTACAGGATAGTGATATTTTAGCATCAGAAAACAATTATTTTTGATGAATCTTTAATATTCAAGATGACAGTCAACAACATTCATTGAGTACCAATTTCTTGTTCAACACTCTGATGAGCCCAGAGGAGGAAAACGATAAATAGTTTCATTCTTGTTCTGAAGGAGTTTAAAACCTGGTTGAGACAAACCACTAAAATTCAAACAGTGAACTATACACAGTGCATGCTTGCATGCTAAGTCATTTCAGTCATATTCAACTCTTTGCAACCCCATGGAACCACCAGGTTCCTCTGTATATGGGATTCTCCAGGCAAGAATACTGGAGTGGGTTGCCATTTCCTTCTCCAGATATACACAATAGTGCATCATTAGCATTTTTATTTTGTGGCTTTACAGTGAGAGATGAAGGCTGAAGAAAAGAGAAAAAGTTTCATACAGGAGATGTTATTAGAGGAAAGAATAGACTTTGGAGATATAAAAGTTAAGTTATACATTATTATAGCAAGGGAAACATCAATTAGTTTATCATAATGCAGCATGACTTATTTTTATTATTTTGTTGCATTTCCTCCATATTATTCTTAGTTTATTTTTTAAAATATAATCTTTATCAAATTCCTTTAAACTATAGACTTAAAATACCTGTGATCTTTCCAGTCTTGATTAATAAGGACTTGATTTCTTAAGCATGCTGGATGATAGTTTGCTTGTGTATTTTCTAGATTAAAGTTAGGGCTATTGAGAAATCTGCTGCTGCTGTGAAAATGTCATAAGTTTTTTTACTAATTTTATTTATTGGCTTGATTTGAAGCAAATAGAAAGAAAATATTTGGGCCCCTAAACCTAAGCTACAATTTCTCTTTGAAACCCTGCTAATAAAAATTTAGTTCATAAAATGTTCATCATTTTAATACAAAATAACAATTTCCCATTCTGTTGAGTACTTTTCCATAAAGAAAATAAATGGATGAACTTTACAAATAAAGGATACAAACCTATTTTTATATTGATAAATCAATTTGTCCTTGTTTCATACAAATTATACTATAAACACAGATTAAACAGTCGAGCATTTATTTAAGTAAGGTAATTCTATGGCAATTTCTTCACCTAGCCAATAATTTACCATTTATATCTATCATAGTTCACATTTAATTTGAGTTTAAATTACATTAACACATAGGTGGTCTCAGTTTTAAAAGGATAATAATTCTCTCATTCACCTGAAGAGTCTGTTTTTAAATACATTGAAAAAATAACAGCTTTTTCTTGGTCCACAAAAATAATATTGTTACTGATCATTGGATAGTCACAGAAAAATATGGCATATTCCATATTCCAGTGTTTCATGTAAATTCTGGGCTTCCCTTGTGGCTCAGCTGGTAAAGAATCAGCCTACCACTCATGAGACCTTGATTTGATCCTTGGATTGAGAGTATGGCGTACCCCCATATTCCAGTGTTCCATGTATATTCTATGATTTCTGGCACTCAGAGTGCTAAGACGTAAACTCAAGATTCAGAAATTGCAGAAGAAAATTAAGGAATAGAGACAGTCAATTTTGCTCCATATCCTCTAATATCCACTAATAATTTTAGGAAGATATCATTTTAGAGCAATCCTAGAACCTGATGCTTTAATAGGGACATTCATCTATTCAATCTAGAATGATATGCTCATTGCCTATTCTCTGGGACCTATTTCATCATTATTTCAGAATGGCAGATTTATAAATATGTGGGACAAATATCTACTAGATCATTCACTTCTAAAACATGGAATATGTAAGTTGTGGAGGCATCTTCAGCATTCACACCAAAGCAATAATTCAATTCTATTGCTGTTGCATCCTAAATACCTCAAAATTCTTCTTTTCGAAACCATAGTTCCATTATGTCTTGGTTCAGCACTAAATCACCTTTTACCACAAACTTGGTGCATAAGCAAATTGTCATAAAATTGAGCATGCTGGCATGCTATTTTGGCAACAGAGGGAACTAACAGCCGAAAAGGTCTCCATACGTAGGCATAAGTATCATCTCTCTCTGTATACACACTTATGCACAAACACACACACATGCACGTGTGTGTATATAGGAAAATCCAAATATATGTATATGTCAATATTTCCTAAATAGAATTTACCATTTGCCAAGTTTCAGTCATGGTGAAGGCTCAAGAATAATCAAGATCTTTCTTTTTTTGTGCTGGCTCCATACTCCCTCTAATCTTTCTTGCCCATTTCTTCTTTCTATGTTGGAGCACACTGCCCTACAGCAATATCAAAAATGATATGCTAATTGTAAAGACTTTTGCAAACTGCTTCATATCTACTCTTTAAAATATAAAGACTTTATATCTTGAATAGCATTTTATCAACTGTATTTTATGGCTTTAGCTGTTCTTTTCCTATTTTGCTAGTTCACCTGCGGCAAGGCAAAAATCTCAAGATATGCAAAACCCACCTTAGATTCAAATGTGCTCTGAAAAATCCTTTCAGTCTTTGAATAACTTTTTCAAATACCTTTTGTCCTGCAGATGAAATGGAAGGAATATTAAAGACTTTCTTGAATTTAGAGGGAGAAATTATCTTCCAGGCTGTGTACTGCCTGGATAAATCTTGCCAACAATCAATCCTAAGAAGTACTTTTTTTTCTCGTCTTTCATTTTTTTTTTCCTTTCCCACCATTAAGCTCAGTGTTTCAGTTCCCTGTCCTCAAAACCCACATTTCCTACCTTGAAGTAAGTAGTGGTAAATGTTTCAAAGATTCTTTAACATCTTTATATTCCACAATTACAAAGTTAAGAGAAAGTCTTTGCACTGGAATTAAAGGTTTAACTTGTTGCTTAAGCTTGATTAATATAAATTGCATTGGGCACTAACCTGAGGAATCAGTCTTCTAATTTTTTCATTTTTCTTTTAATTGAAAATACTGGTTTTTGTGTATTTGTAACTTAGATTTCTCCAATATTATAGTCGTTTACACATGACAAACCAGTAAATATATCTGCTCTTGCAAAGCACCAAGCAGACTACTATCCCTGAGAGTCCCAAAACCCAGGTATAGTCAAGGCTCACATTTGCACCACCATTCTTTCAGGTCCTTTTCTCAGCACATCAGATTTCTCACCAGTGAATGTGACCAAACTGGAGTAACTATGGCCTCACTGTATTTACTTTTATTAGATGTTTCAGCCATGTAGGTGTTTTCTATGAATTTTTAAATTAATTCCTTTTAATCTCTTTTCATCTATTTATTAAGAGAGGAGCATTCAGATAGCTGGACATTTTAGACAGCAAAGTAAAAAACTGAGCGCATTGAAGAGGCTAACACAGTCTCCAGCTGACTTAATGGGAGTTTAGGCTTTTATTTGATTCCATAGATATTTGCTGAACAAAAGTGTTAGTCACATTGAAATGTTAAAATGGACCTGGCCTCAAAGGTCCACTTTTTGCTTCAATATTAAAAATGAAATGCAGTCATAGGAAAGAGGAAATAATTTTCCCCTAGAATTGCATGTTTCCGCATTTGTCTGAAATTCAATTTATTGGGGTGTAGAGGGTCGACAGGGAGAAAGAACCAAGTATATGTAAATGCAAATTACCGAAACAGGAATCAATACTTATGAATGAAAAAGTTCTGGCTACTATTTGTCAAATCATCATATCATTATACAATAGAAGAAAAGGACTTTAAATGAAAATGAATTATATGATATATATACAAAATGTGTAAGACCTGTCAAGTTATACTTTTAATATGCAGAAAATGCTCCCATGATCCTAATTCCTGTGTTGCCTGGAAAACTAGGAAAGCTTAAGAACTGAGATACGGTAAGAGGTGCAGAGGCAAAAGCAGACATCAGAAGAATTATAGGTAGTTAACTGTATATAATAGTAAATAGGACGGTAAGAAATAAAATGGGAGGGTAAGTGGGAGCCAGAATCCCAGTGCCCCCAAAATTTGGACTTCATCCTGAGAACAATGGAAAATCTCTCAAAGAATTTAAAATCATCTGACAGGAATGCATTTGTGTTTTGAAAGGTCCTCTATCTTCAGGGAAAAGAATGGATTTGAGGACAGCCTAGAGAAAGGTCTTGTCATCATCCAGCAGAGAGGGGATAGTGCCCTGAACCTTGACAGTGAGAATGAAATCCTGTGTAGACAGCTCAGCCATGAAATGAATCAACAAACTTTTCAGTGGAATCTTAGCCTAAGTGGCAGAAAGTCTTCCATCCTGTGTTAGAAACAACAACTATCATACTGAATAGAAAAATAGGCTTCTGTGGAATGAGTCAGCTACAGACTAAACTGGCAGGATCTTTTCTCTGGATTTCCTAAGTTTTCTACTTATTAAAGCTGATATCCTTATAAAGGATATCAGACCACATGAGAAGATTGAGACATAGAGCGGTGGCGTGGCGCACATGCTCAGTTGTGTGTGACTCTCTGCAGCCCATATGGACTGTACCCCGCCAGGCTTCTCTGTCCATGGAATTTTCCAGGCAAGAATACTGGCATGGGTTGCAATTTCCCACTCCAGGCGATCTTCCCAACCCAAGGAATCGAACCTATGTCTCTTGTGTCTCTTGCATTGGTAGGCAGATTCTGGACCACCTCACCACCTGGGGACCAGGTTGTTTCAGTGTTGAGTCTTTGAGAAACAACCTCTCTATGCCTCAATCTTCTCATTTGCAAAATAGAAATAGCAACAGTATCTATCCAGTGGTGTGTTGGCAAACGTTTAACAACTGGCCCTTGGTGTAGAGGATGGGAAGGGTAATCATACTTTGCACAGCTTCTGATTTCCAGGGTATAAATTATTCCACTATGACCACTTTCAAACTATTACAACTTTATATCAACTAGCTAACAAAATTCCTAGAAATTTAACTACTAGCTCTCATAAGCCAATACAAATATGCTCTGTCATATCTCTATATTTACCTTGTGGCTCAGCTGATAAAAGAATTCACCTGCAATGTGGGAGACTTGGGTTCAATCCCTGGATTGAGAAGAACCCCTGTAGAAGGGAAAGACTACCCACTCCAGTATTCTGGCCTGGAGAATTCCATGGATTGTACAGTCCATGGGGTCACAGAGAGTCAGACATGACTAAGCGACTTTCACTTTCACACTCTTTGTGACCCCATGGACTATACAGTCCATGGAATTCTCCAGGCCAGAATACTGGAGTGAGTAGCCTTTCCCTTCTCCAGGGGAATCTTTCCAAACCAGGAATCAAACCTAGGTTTCCTACATTGAAGGCAGATTCTTTTACCAACTAAGCCACAGGGGAAGCCCAAGAATACTGAAGTAGGTAGCCTATCCCTTCTCCAGCGAATATTCCCAACCCAGGAATCAAACTGGGGTCAAAATTGAATGTTCAAATATATGCAAAGTACTTACTGTACTGTCTATACAGTACTGTCATATTGAGAGCTCAATTATGTTTATTATATTGGTTCTCATTATTTTCATCCCCAACTCTAGTTAGAATTATGTAAAAAAATATAAGTTGCTCCATTTTAAAAATTAGTTTTTAGAAAGTCCTCATACTTTACAAGTTTCTAAATAAGCAATATTCATAAAATATCTCATTTTTAATGGTCTCCCAAAGTTACATAGTTTTATTTCAATGAACTCTGGAGAGTTATTTCTGATTATCTGTGAAAATTGTTTCATTCTTCTCATTAGCTTTATTGAACTTAAATCAAGCTACCAGAGAATATCCACAATGAATTCGTTTGAGGCCTTTTTTTGAACATGTCTTTATACTGCAGATAACGTTTGTTATCTTTCAGACAAAGTGCTATATTGGTAGAAATTAATCTTGAAAATAATAAGTATTACTAGTATACACTTAATTAATTCCTAAGGTACAGATTCTTCCTACCAAGAATGAGGTACAAGTCATTATCCTTCATCAAATCATTATATCTTTATGTTTTTTACTTGGTTTTTAGAATCATTTTTATATAAAAGTAATATCACTGAGAAATCCATAAACTTATAAATTAGTATACACCAAAAGATATAATGGAATTCAGAAATAGTTTCAGTTACTCCTTTTTAATGACTAGTGCCTTATATGAATAATCATTTCCAGGGTAGGATTTGTGAAACTAGCTATCAGGTGGGAATTTGATAGAGAACATCTTATACTAAAATAATATAATTGCTAAAATATCTAACTAAAAAAATCTTGCTAGAAAGCAGTTTTACCTGAAAAATTATTTGGAATAACATAAATGAGTAAATTCATAGGGACATCATAATAGAAGTCTTGAAATCACGTGTCCTGAGCCATCAAAGATTTACGGTACTAGGATAAAATTTTTTTATGGATTCAAAAATATGTATTGAATTCACATTTTAAAAATAGTGAAATACTAAAGAACTGGTCCAGAATATAGATGCACTATACTACTAATTTAGATACATACATCTTTTCACCTTAGGTTTTAAATTGAGTCATTTGTTGCCATATTAGCTGATAAATACATCCTAAACACCAGTTTTTCACTTAGCTCATTCATCTTGAGATAGCTTAAAACTATCATTAGGCTCACACACACACACACACAAATATGGTTTGTCTAATGCTCCCTCTTTTTCTTTCTCAAATTTAACTCCTTCCCCAGTGCAGTACTTTATGGTTGTTGGCACTGTAATCCTCCCCCACCGCCTCACTTGTTCTTAGTTTATTTCAGGAGTGATGAGAACAATTATGTTTATGTATATATATATATATATATATATATATAGAAGGTACCATTTCCACACTCAATGACCAATAAAGCCTCTAGGGAAGAGAACCCACTCACCAGACTACAGTTGATTAGTATTGTTTTGACACATCTTTAGGACAAAATGCCAAATCACCAGAGACAAGGTGCAAAGAAATATATTCAGTTTGACTGAACAATCATGACTCACCAGGCTATAAACATGGAACAATTTCATTTTCCAATAAATTCTGCAGATTCTGGTCTGTTATCCGTTGCTCACCTCTCTTCTACTGAATGGGAGTCATCTTTACTGATAGTTGAATCTGATTCTATACATTTTTTCTGTCACCTTTGGTTATTAAAAATGTCATTCCTGTCCTTAAGATTCGGTTCTCTTCCTTTTAAAACCAAGTATTACCATGATTGTTTAACCTCAGTCAAATTGTTTAACCTTAACCTTTTGCATTGTTTTCCAGAAGCAGAGAAGATTCATACATCTTCACCATGCTGTCCCTGCACCCCTTGTCTTACCTTTCTCAGCTGTTCCCAGTCCTTCTGTGTCTTGACAGAGTCCAGCACATCTGCTCAGTAATGGGAGACAACCACCCACCAGTCCTTGAATTAAACTAGGAGGGTTGCACAGTCCCAATTTTGTAAGAATGGTCTGTCTCTTCTGAAAACAAGGAGACTGTTTTTTAAGAAAAATATAAATAAATGCAAAAACAAAGCCCTGTTTTTAGAAAAGCTTACCAAATCAATTTGGTTTCTCTGGTTCTAGGATCTCTCAGGAGTCAAACCAACAGAAAGTCTATTATGGAAATTTCTCAGAAGTCTCTATTTTTGACACAATCAATAATATCATTTCTGTAATTTCTGCAGGATTCTTATCCCCATTTAAGGAAAAATATTTTGCAACCCAATGATAATAATATATTGCTGCTGCAGATGTTCAGTTGCTAATTTGTGTCCGACTCCTTTGTGAATCCATGAACTGTAGCCTGCCAGACTCCTCGGTCCATGGGATTTTCCAGACAAGAACACTAGAGTGGGTTGCCATTTCCTTCTCCAAGAGAACTTCCCAACATAGGGACAGAACCCATGTCTCCTGCTTGGCAGGCAAATTCTTTACCATTGAGCCACCTGGGAAGCGCAATAATATACTACAGGTAACTTTTAAGGCTATCTTGTAGTCAGTACACATTTAATTCTAAGATTAAGAGCAGTAATTCTGAGGATATTTATATAGCCCTCAGACATTGCAGAGAAATTAAATACATTTTTATTAAAATTATAATTAAAATCAAGATAACAAAAAATAATGAAAAATGTAGTAAATGTTAAATTCAAAATGATATTTTCTAATTACCATGCTTCCTATGTTTCAGTTCATTGAAGAGCAACTGATTATGTTCTGCAGGGAATTAAAAAACAATAGAAAGCGCCATCCCTAAATGCCAAACTTCTAATCCAGTTCATAAGCATCTGTAGAGCATCCTTCTGAACAAATTAGACTCATTGATTCTACTCAAATTCAACAAGGTGAATTACTAAGAAGTCAACTAATGTTAGTCACCTTTTTTTTTCAGTTTCACCCAAGAAAATAACTAGCTTTGCATATCTTAATGAGCAAACTTGGTCTTACTATATCACTGACTAGGGGTATAATGGAAAGATAACAATTATCAGAGGTAAAGTCTATGTTTCCTGATGATTGGGAAGCATTTAAAATGATGGTTGATGCTTTGAATGGGAGAAAATGAAGTTGAGGACAATAAAATATTTGAGGTTTTCCAAAAGTTGAGAAGTCTGACTTCATGCAAAGGGTTGGAGTCATCCTTTGGTATGTTGATAATTAGAAAGCTCAAACAACTGGAGTCTAGAAGAGTTCCTCTTTAGGTATCTTTCTCTTATGTAGTTTCAATATGGTCTCTTTAGAATGGTTCCTGCAGGGTAGCTGAATTGCTTACTTTCAAAAGCACAAGTTCTGAAAGGCAAGGAAATGCATTCATGTACCATGAATGCCATTCTCAACTTATGCTAATAATTAGCAGAAAGTTTCTAAGGTCAGGCTATATTCCTATATTCAGGAGGAGGGAAATTCGGTTCCACTTTTTAATAGGAGAATGCCAAATAATTTATAGAAATATTTTTAATCCTCTACAGCTTATAGGAGGAAGAAGGTGATGATAATGATTGTACTTTAGGAATATCACAATTTATGTTTATGCACATTCAAATCACAGGCTTAGAATTTTATTTGGCATAGGGAAAATTACCTTCATTATGTATTTAATCATCATATCTATTGAAATAAAATATAAAATGGAGACCCGACTTGAAAATTTCTTGAACACACAAAATCAGTTGAGAAACCTAATTTAGCTTATCCTGCAACATAAGCAAAAGTTAATGTCTGCTATTTCTTGTAAATGCCTCTGAAAATTATAAACAGCACCCACTATATAAACTGTCCTATAGCAACATGACTCTGAGCTTCATCCCACTGTTTATCTGAAGGCTTCCAGTTCATGAACTGTTCTTCTATGTCCATTAAGCTCTTATCAAATACAAGTGTCTTGATTTTTCAAGTTTTTTGGATTTGACATCTTCATATGATCATTTTTACTTTTGTTTTTATTTCCTTCTTTTCATAACACTGGTATCCTGGATCTGCCATCCAGATTTCTTATCTTTTCCACTATATTTGTCATCATACTTTATTTCCTCAGTGCCTCAAGATATGTTTTGCACTTGATATTTCAGAACTCAAAATTGTCTTTACCTTGAACTATTTCATTTAATTGTTTCTTAAGGAACTATGTTTCAGATTCCTAAAAGTCCCTTTAATTCTACTTGGATCGGAAACACAGAAGTCATTCTAATATCTTTTCTTTATTTCACTGGATGTACATAGTTTGTGCTACCTAAATTTTCTCACTCTAACAGATGGACCCTTAATGTGATGCCTTTTTCCTCTGTAGTTTCACAGACCAAACACTTTGTTGAGTTCCATCTTAAATGGAGTTTAGCTCCCAGGTTTTGGAAGGTGATGTGTTCTCTAATCCAAGGCATTGTTAGTTTAGATGCAGCAGACTACTGTTCCTGCTAAGGTGTGCACATCACGTCTCACTGCCCCTTTGTCTCTTCATACTCTCAGAATTTGAGTCATGAGAACACGCAGCCACTCTACTCCTTCTTGTTCTCTTAGGAGAACGAGAGAGAGAGAAGGCACGTTCATGGGGGAAGTGTGGGGTGAGGCCAACTCTACTTAAAAGGAGTCCGCAGATCTCGTGGGTCAAACTTTCTGGGATTTAATTTTCTGTCTTTTCTTCCAGAACACCCTTAAAGCTAATCTTCAGGTGTACTTTTCATACAGTGCGCAAGCCATTCTTTTTCTTTTCTTGTTTCAAGGTTTAACCTTAAAAGATTAAGATAAAACAAAAATATTCATTTTACATTTAAACCTATTATGTATTCACAAGGAAAGAGTTCTTGGCACTACAAACCTTCTTAGTATCCACTTTTCTCAATCCCAATGTCAGGAATCTTAACTTTCAGTTGTGAACAAGTTACCTGTAAATTCCAGTTGCCAGTTAAAATGAAATTGCACCTTTGTAACATGTAGCTTCCTTTAGACTTTCTACACTACTGAGTTCATTATCTTACTAACAGCCTGTTAGTATTGAACATTTCTTTCCATTGTTAACAACAATTTTAGCATTTTTAGCAATTTAACTATTTTGTTGGCACAATGGCTTTCAAAGGGACCAGCCATTTTCTTTTCATGACTTAAAATCATATCTTGAATATGGAAAAATAGAGCAAACCTAAAAAAATTCAAAGCAGTAATTTTCTCATAACTGCTTAAAAATTATTTGTGTGTGAAAAATACAAATCGCTCTGTAAATTTCTTTTTATAACTTCAAATTATATCAGAAAAGATGTTGCAAATAGTGGCTAAAGAAGATGACAAATTCAACATTAATTTCATTATACAAACAGCAAGCAAAAAAAGTAAAGAGAGAAAAATTAAGGGAGAATTAGAAGAGGTCCTGTCAATTCCCTTTCCAAAAAGTTAAAATCATATTTGTTTCAATAACAACAACAATAACAAACAGTGAGAGGGGAGGCCCAGCTACTGACTCACTATATTTCACATCTCTTCTATCCAAAAAATGAAACCAGTCTAGAGGGAAATTATAATTAAAAGCTTTACTTTTATTAAAAGTCTGTGACAACTAAAACAAAAAAGCTGTTGCTATAGAATGCCAAATCATAGGGAAGGATTTTAATATCAAGCTGGCTCAAGGCAGAGTTATCCTTGCATGGGATTTGCTCCAAGATAAGAATGATAAATAATTGAAAATAATCATTTTTTTCATGCTTGGGAATAAATTTGTGGTTAATATAGATTGTGGAGAAAAATGTCCATAAACTTAGCTCATTTTGTTTAAATTTTATTCTGAGATTTCATGTCCACTTCCAGATATAATTGGAGAAGGAAATGGCAATCCACTCCAGTATTCTTGCCTGGAGAATCCCATGGAAGGAGGGGCTTGGTGGGCTACAGTCCACAGGTCGCAAAGAGTCGGACACGACTGAGCGACTTCACTTTCACTTTCCAGATATAATGTTCCTTAATATTATTTTGCCTAGCTTATTTCCATAAAGGATTATTATGTACTTAAAAGGGCAATTCATGTGAAGGAGTGCTATTGGTTTCTGATAGTTAACTACACTTTTGAATGAACCCTGGTGATCCAGATTATGTGAATAAAAGGACAGGTAAAGAGTCCCAAGTGCTGAATTTGAAACAAACAAAAGCCAAACAAGAATCAATTTATTTACATAGTGTTTATTTAGCAACTATTTTGAACTCAGTAGAGCTAATCATTAGCAATTCAAAACATGCTTCCTTTCAGTGAACATCATCAGTGTCTGTTCTGAAGGTTAAATTATAAGTAATATAAAATTCAAGTATAGATCTGCAGCTTAATTATTTTAAGCAGATTCCTATATTAAAAAGGGTGGGTTAGAATATTATCTTTTAATATTAAACTTTTATTTTTGGAATAACTTCAGAGTAATAGAAAAGTTGCAAAATAGTACAGAGTTCCTCTATCTCCTTCATCCAGCTTCTCTGAAATTAACCTATTATATAATCAACCACAGTTCATTTGTCAAAATTTTAAAAATTAACATTAATAGAAAATGAATTCTAATAACAAAATTACAGATTTTATCCACATTGTACCAGTTTTTCCATTCTTCCTCTTCTAGGATTTAATCCAGGATATCATGACATTTAATCATCGTGTCTCCTTGGTCTCCTCTCATCTGTGATGGTTTCTCAGGCTTTCTTTCTTTCCAATACCTTACACTTTTGAAGATTACCAGTCAGACTTTTTTTTTTTTAGGAAGTTCATCAGTTTGACTGTGATACATTTCTCATGATTACATACTTAGAGGTGAGGTACCTTTCTCATCTCATTATATGGTAGGGGAAGAAAATTTGCTTTCCCAAAATGTATGTCTTTTTGTGTTGTTGTTCCAGTCTTATTGAGATATAATTGCCATCTTGCACTGCAGTTGAAGGTGTACAGCATAAACTTGACTTACATACATCATGGCATGTTACCACAATATTTGTAGTGAGTATCTATCATCCCATATTAATACAAAATAAAAAGAAAACAAACGTTTTCTTCAAGATGAGAATTCTTAGGAATCACTCTCTTAACAACTTTCGTATATAATATACAGTAATTATAACTATGGGCTTTCCAGGTGGCTCAATGGTAAAGAATCTGCCTGCCAATGCAGGAGACATGGGTTCAATCCCCAGTTCAGGAATATCTCCTGGAGAAGGAAATGGCAACCCACCCCAATATTCTTGCCTGGAAAATGCCATGGACAGAAGAGCTTAGTGGGCTACAGATCACAGGGTCAAAAAAGTCAGAAATGACTTAGTGACTAAACAACAGTGATAATTATATTTATCGGGTAACTGGAGGTTTCTATCTTTTGACTACCTTCATCCAGTTTCCCCTTGCCCTGAACCCTCCTTTGGTACCGCATATCTGATCTCTTTTTCTGTTGGTTTAATTGTGTGTTTGTTTCTGAAGTGTAATTGACCTACAACACTATGTTAATTCCTACTATACAACATAGTATTTCAATATTTCTATACATTTCAAAATGATCACCACAGTAAGTCCAGTTACTGTTTATCACCATACAAAACTATTAGATAATTATTGACTGTATCCCCCACACTGTGTATTTCATCCCCATGGCTCATTCCTTTGTAATATTCAGCCTCTGATAATTTTCACATAAAAGTCCAGCTTCCTGAATTTTTTTGAGAAATTAGAAGATGCAGTGATACTATGCTGTCAGCCTACCAGCCTACAGTCAGCAGAAGCTGGGTGCTTAATGCCTCCTTTTGTGCTTTCCAGGATGCATTATTTTCTAGAGCTTCCCTCATTCTAGGGCTCAGTGTTAGTGCCATTTGATAATTCATGAGCTATTTGCTTTATTAATTTTCCCAAATGGCCCCTGTGGACATTTGAGCTTCTGATCTTCCTCTGACATTCACCTATGACTGTCTTTTAGATAACAAAGTTTGAGAAGAGCTTATGTGTCTCTCTGACTCATGTCCTTCATAAATTTGAAATTAGCAGTCATTCTTAGGATAGAGGACACTTTTTAGGTATTATTAGAGACTTGGCAGCCAACAGTCTGAGTTATGTTCATCTGTCCTCAGCGTAATGACATATGGCACATTCAGCTTCTAAGTCCTACATTGGGTCTCTCAGCACTAACGCATCTTATTTATAAACCTGACCTTCCTATCTACACAGAAATTCCTATCAACCCTTTAAAGTTACCTTTTGTAAAAACTTTTGACTGTTGTCAAATGCTTTGATTATTTTAAGTGCTATACCTTCAAAAATGTAATCTCTGCAATAATGTCTTTGGTAAGATAATCAAATTTTAATAATTTTACTTTTAATCTAATTTAAAGGCAGCACTTGCTCTTAAATTTAGAACTTGATAGAATAACCCAATGCTTAATGTCCTGTTCAGTTGTAAAACACCTGGATTTTGCCAAGTGGGCCTTGCTCTTTAATACATGAAATCTTCCACCCTCCAGATTCTCCAAAACATATGCTTTAACTGTGAAAGACATGGAATATCATTTTTCTTTCACCCAAACAGTAGGAGAATTATAGGGTCTAGCACAGGATTAACACCTCTGATAGAGGTCATACCTGAAAATTAAAATACCATTTTTCATTGTGCTGCATTATACATTGCTACTTAAGCTGCAGAGAAGTTCTATTACTTCTCTTCAAAAACACTGTAAATTTTGTTAATGCCAGCATCTTGCCATGAATGTTGATGCACTATTTGATATTTTTACACTCTGCATTTTCCCTTTCCTATAATAAAGGGCAAATGGTCAAGTATTGACCTACATATTATTGCCCCATCTTTGCCTCCTTTCTTTAGGAATTGGCCTGTGTATATATAAGAACTAATCTCTAAAATATTTCTGTCCTCACTATTTTTACAAAAGTCACTGATTAAGAAATGAGCTGTGACAGACATTGTAATTAGATTAAATCACTAATCAGTAGCTAACTGCTTTGTGTCCAACAACACTGTCTCAGTTGACTATTTGTGTCCAAGGACATTGTCTGAGTTGATAATTTTAACTTCAGTCTAAAACATCTGCCTGCTAATTCTAAGAATATCAAAAATTTTACATAAGTACACTCAATATTGTACCTAAATTAAACAATTTAAGTCTTTGACTTTAGTGTCAGTTTCATTCAAGGCCCCAAGAAAATAGAAGGGGACCCTCTCATATTCAATACAGGGTGATAATTCCAGATTTGTAAAAGACAGTTCCAAAACAAATATTTTTGAAATTATTTTTCCTCATCCACATTAAGGGTCTAAAGATTTGAGGTAAAGAATGTCATACACTTTGAATTCCACCATGGAGAAAAGATGGATTCTCTGGGGGCTCAGTGGTAAAGAATCCACCTGCCAATCCAAGAGACACAGGTTCGATCCCTGGGTCAGGCAGATCCCCTGGAGAAGGAAATGGCAACCTACTCCAGTATTCTTGCCTGGAGAATCCCATGGACAGAAGAATCTGGAGGGCTACAGTTTATGGGTTTGCAAGAGTAGGACACAACTTAGCGACTAAACCTCCACCAATTAGAACACGTTCCAATCCCAATGCCACCAAGGTCAGGCCATTTAGCCCTGGAAAATTTAAAAATGTTTCACCCCTTATGTCTACCTCTTCTTTTGCCATTGTTCTTTCCCCATACATGTTTAAGCCAAGGAAGCCAGAAGCAGCCTTTTGAATGGGAAGTAGAGATGGGTATATAGAGGAGAAACTAACCAATCTTTTCCACTTTAGGGGGGTAGTCATCAGAAGTCCCAAACTAGAGAAGGAGAAAAACCACAAAACTCTCATAAAACTATAGCCATTTGACCATTATTCCATACTAGACATAGTAATTACTGAATTAAAACTTATTTTTTAAATAAAGACCATAAAATCATTTTGATTATTTAAAAATAACCAGAAATACCATGAGACTTATGCTAAGTTTCATCTAAGTTGTTGAAAAACTAAGCAACTCTTCAAGGTGAGTCTGAACTACCACAACACTGATTTAGGGTGATTTATGATTATTGTTGTTATTATTATTATTATTGTTTGGAGAAGGCAATGGCACCCCACTCCAGCACTCTTGCCTGGAAAATCCCATGGACGGAGGAGCCTGGTGGGCTGCAGTCCATGGGGTCGCTAAGAGTCGGACACGACTGAGCGAATTCACTTTCACTTTTCACTTTCATGCATTGGAGAAGGAAATGGCAGCCCACTCCAGTGTTCTTGCCTGGAGAATCCCAGGGATGGGGGAGGCTGGTGGGCTGCCGCCTATGGGGTTGCACAGAGTTGGACACAACTGAAGCGACTTAGCAGCAGCATTATTGTTACCACTTCTGCTTCTTCCAAAGGACAGTGACAACTGTCATCTGAAACCCCCCCTCATGTGGCAAAGTCACTCCTAAGTGTCTGTCAGGTTTGGGATCAGCTGTGTGTGGCATGACCTGCGTTGTGACAATGGCCCCGCAGGGAGGGTTGCCAGATTTAGCAAATAAAATAGAGGACTTCAGGTTAAGTGTGAATTACAGAAAAGCAAGGAATACTTACTTTAAATATGCTGCGGCTGCTAAGTCGCTTCAGTCGTGTCTGACTCTGTGCGACCCCATAGACGGCAGCCCGCCAGGCTCCCCCGTCCCTGGGATTCTCCAGGCAAGAACACTGGAGTTGGTTGCCATGTCCTTCTCCAATGCATGAAAGTGAAAAGTGAAAGTGAATTCGCTCAGTCGTGTCCGACTCTTAGCGACCCCATGGACTGCAGCCCACCAGACTCCTCCGTCCATGGGATTTTCCAGGCAAGAGTACTGGAGTGGGGTGCCATCGCCTTCTCCACCCGCACAAGCACAAGTGTATCCCCAAACCCCACATCACAGGATGCACTTAAACTAACAAACAAAAAAAAATCATGTTTATCTGGAAATCAAATTTAAGTGGTGTCTCGTAGTTTTATCTGATAACCATAACAGGGCCTCTTGTAGTAACTAGGAAAAAGCAAGGAACAGACTCCTGAATGGCTCTCCTATGAAAGGCTGTGAGTGGTTGGGGTTAGAAGAGGTGTTCAGGAAAGGAGCAGAGATCGGAAAAGGAGAAAAAAAATAGAAATTGGGGAAATTGTGAGAAATTGTTAAGGGAGATAGCACTGTCCCAAGATGTCTAAGGTAAATGTGACACCATTTAAAACATAACATTTCTTTAAAATAAAGAAGATTAGTAAATGCTGGTGAGGGCCGGGATGATAAGACCCGGCCTAAACCCAGCCTAGTATACTGTCCTATACTTTCTATAAATTTTCATTCTATTTATAGAAATAATGGAAACAAAGGTTTTCATAGACCTGTGATAGATGGGTCCTGTCAATATTCTGTTTTTCACTGTCTCTAAATGTCATGCTTACTCTTCCTTGTTTTTTGAACTGTGAATTTTGTGTGACTGAAGTTCAGCTTGCAATTCACTATAAGCTCTGTTTCATTTATTTATTTGCAGTCTTATATATACATCCCTGGAGAAGGAAATGGCAACCCACTCCAGTATTCTTGCCTGGAGAATCCCATGGATGGAGGAGCCTGGTGGGCTACAATCCATGGGGTTGCAAAGAGTCGGACACGACTGAGTGACTTCACTTCACTTCACATATACATACCTTCTCTCAAGACTTTTCTTAGCTCAATTAGTTAAATTTTTGGTCCTGTGTGCATATCTTTTAACTTCACTTATTGAACTTTATAAAAATCACAGGTACATTGCCATTTTGTAAATTATATTTCTATTAAGTAAATAAAGCCAGCAGGAAGCAAACTTGCAGTCAAATTTAAAATTTAATACTTTAATTGTGTGTTACTTTGATTTACACTGAAGAACATATTTCTTTATCCACACACCTGTAAATCAACATTATGGAGACAGCTATCCAAGCATAAGAACAACTGAATATGTATAAGCCAAATTGTGTTTGTAAATATGTAGATTGAGGTAGTAAACACCTTTAACACCAGTTAGAAATCTGTCGCTGATTATACACAGGGCAGAAAGCAAGCATCATATTTTTAGTAAATAGCTTAAGAATCTTGGAAATATCAGCAGTCCAAGCAAAGTTTCCATTCCATACTGATAGATTGGATAGAATCTTTGATTACAGATACAGAGACATGCATGCAGGTTATAAGTATATAGCCATTTTACAATATGTTGCAAACTTGCAAAAATAATTATTGATACTTAAAAGGGTCTGAAAATTTTTTCGATAATTGAAATTTTAGAATATCATCCAAGAACATTGTCCTTTTCACCCTGTCTTATTTAAAATAATAATGAATGGGGTTATCAGATTAAATGTATTTTTTAGTATTCAGTGACAAATAATAGCTTATTATATTTTTTGTCCCAGGATAACAGTATCTTGGAATAACTGATTCAGACTTCAAAAGACATTTTATGGCTTAAGGGCTAAAGATCATCAAGCTCATGCCTGCCACTGTTGACTCATGCTCAGGTTTTTCTCCACCAGCCAGAGTCATTGGGCCCCTTATTTCAATTCAATGTCTTTTTCAGAAAGGACTTTAACACCTCTAAGTCAACGGCATGGCTCATCACCTCACCATGCTAAACTGCTCATTTTTTCCAAAGAAACATCAAGAAAGTTTCTTTCTTTACTTATAAACAATTTCATTTAAAAATAATGATCATCTACAGTGAAGAATGGGCTTCCCTGGTAGCTCAGACAGTGGAGTGTCTGCCTGCAATGCAGGAGACCCAGGTTCGATTCCTGGGTCAGGAAGATCCCCTGGAGAAGGAAATGGTAACCCACTTCAGTACTCTTGCCTGAAAATGCCATGGACAGAGGAGCCTGGTAGGCTACAGTCCTGGTAGCAAAGACTCAGACACAACTGAGCAACTTCATTTTCTTTTCTTTCTTTACATTTTCTTTCCTTTCTTTACTGTGAAGAATGAAGCCCTGATAGCTCAGTTGGTAAAGAATCTGCCTGCAATGCTGGAGATCCTGGTTTGATTTCCAGGTCAGGAAGATCTGCTGGACAAGGGATACTCTACCCACTCCAGCGTTCTTGGGCTTCCCTTGTGTCTCAGCTGATAAAGAATCCTCCTGCAACGTGGGAGACCTGGATTTGATCCCTGGGTTGAGAAGATCCCCTGGAGAAGAGAAAGGCTACCCACTCCAGTATCCTGGCCTGGAGAACTCTGTGGAATGTATAGTCCATGGGGTGGCAAGGAGTTGGACATGACTAGTGACTTTCACTTCACAGTGAAAAATAGCACAGTGAAATAATGAACATTCTCTTGTCAAAGTCACATAGCACTTTGTGCATTTAAGGATGGAGAGTAGAATGGAGGGGCATGCACCAAGGGAGTAAGAAAAGAGGGGCAAAGAAGACTGTTAACTGTTTTTAATGTATTTTTTACTTCATAACAGTAAGGATATTTTAATTTTAATAAAACAATTAAGAAAAACATGCAGAAATAAAAACAGGGTAAAATAAAAGGAGCAGGGAATTTTCTCAGTCTATGAGTCCTCTTAGAGAAAGTTTGAGATGATTTGCAGAAACTCAGTGAAATACAAAATTTTCTCAATCTAGTTACAGAAAGGATTTTCTAGAGTAGCAAAGCTGAGATATTTGGACCCCACTTCCTTGCATTAGTTATATTTCCAAATCTCCAAAATAATATATAAAATTTAAAATCTTTAGAAAGCAGCCATGATGGAAGTGTAAGAAGTTCCTGGGTTTAACCTCCTCCTATAGGCACATCAAAATTACAGCTACTTACAGAGCAACAATTGATGAGAATAACTGGAAGTCTAGCATGAAATATATTCCACAACTAAAGATTTTTAAAAGGAGCCCAAATGAGATGAGCAAGAGGGACATAGATGGGGTATAGACAAGACCTATAGCCCCAAATGAACAACACATAAGTGGGAGAAAAATTGCTGAGGTTCTCTGGAAGGAGCAAGGGATCCAAGCTCCACATTGGGTTCTCCAACTCTGGGATTTTGCACCAAGAAGATGAGCTCCCAGAACATTTGACTTTGAAGGAGAAGCAGGGCTTACTTTTAGGAGACCCACAAGGCTGTAGGAAATAAAGACTAAATCCTGAAAGGATGCACATAAAATGTCACCCACTCCAAGACCCAAGGCAGAAGCAGTAATGTGAAAGAAGCCTGGGTCAACCCACAAAAAATACTTTTAAAATTTATATAAAAACACAAAAGACCCTGAATAGCCCAAAGGATCCTAAGAAAGAACAAAGTTATATATATCATGGTCCTTGATCAAACTATACTATAAACCTACAGAAATCAAAACAGTATGCTACTGAAACAAAAACAGACATATTGGCCAATGAAACAGAATAAAGAGCTTAGAAATAAACCCAAACACTTGTGATCAATTAATCTATTACAAAGGAGGCAAGAATATACAATGGAGAAAAGACAGCCTCTTTAGTAAATGGTGTTGGGAAAACTGGACAGCTACATGCAAAAGAATCAAACTAGGCTACTTTCTCAAACCATATACAAATAAACTCAAAATGGATTAAACACTTAAATATAGTATCTGAAATGATAAAACTGCCAGAAGAAAACATAGGTAGTACACTCTTTTACTTTAGTCTCTAGCATTATTTTTTGGATAAGAATCCCCAAGCACAGGGAATAAAGCAAAAATAAACAAATAAGACTACATCAAACTAAAAAGTTTCATACAGAAAAAAATACTACAAACAAAATGAAACAATTATCTACTAAATGGGAGAAGATATATGCAAACGATATATCAGATAAAGGGTTAATATTCAAAATATACATGCAAGTCATATATATCGAAAAAAAATTATACAACTCAACAAACAAATAAACAAACAACCCAAATAAAGAAGAAGCAGAGGACCTGAGTAGACTGTTTTCCAGAGAAGACATACAGATGGTCAACAGGCACATGAAAAAATGCTCAACATCACTAATCATCAGGGAAAAGTCAGTCATAACCACAGAGATATGACTTTGCATTTGTCAGAACAGGAATAACCAAAAAGATAATTTAAAAAAAATGTTGGTGAGAATGTGAAGAAATGAGTATCCATGTGGGCTGTTGGGCAAATGTAAACTGGTGTAGCCATTGTGGAAAAAAAGTATGGAGATTCCTCAAAAAATTAAACATAGAACTACCATAGCATCTGGAAATTCTGCTTTTGGGTATTTACCCAAAGAAAACAAAAACACTAACTGGAAAAAAATATATAGGTACACCTATGTTCATTGGCGGAGAAGGCAATGGTACCCACTCCAGTACTCTTGCCTGGAAAATCCCATGGACGGAGGAGCCTGGCAGGCTGCGGTCCATGGGGTCGCTAAGAGTCGGAGACGACTGAGCGACTTCACTTTCACTTTTCACTTTCACTCATTGGAGAGGGCAGTGGCAACCCACTCCAGTGTTCTTGCCTGGAGAATCCCGGGGACAGGGGAGCCTGGTGGGCTGCCATCTATGGGGTTGCACAGAGTCGGACACGACTGAAGTGACTTAGCAGCAGCAGCAGCATGTTCATTGGAGGATTAGTCTAGATATGTTGTTGTTCAGTCACTCAGTCATCTCCACCTCTTTGTGACGCCATGGATTGCAGCAAACCAGGCTTCCCTGTCCTTCACCATTTCCAGGGGCTTGCTCAACACATGTCCATTGAGTCAGTGATGCCATCCATCCATTTTGTCCTCAGTTGTCCTTCTCTTATACCTTCAATTCTTTCCAGCATCAGGGTCTTTTCTAAAGAGTCAGCTCTTCACATTAGGTGGCCAAAGTATTGGATCTTCAGCTTTAGCATCAGTCCTTCCAGTGAATTTTCAGGGTTGATTTCCTTTAGGATTGACTGGTTTGATCTCCTTGTTGTCCAGGGGATTCTCAGGAGTCTTTGCCAACACCACAGTTCAAAAGCATCAATTCTTTGGTTTTCAGCCTTCTTTATGGTCCAACTCTCACATCCATACATGACTGCTTGAAAAACCATAGCTTCGAATAGATGGACCTTTGTAGGCAAAGTAATGTCTCTGCTTTTTAATATGCTGTCTAGGTTTGCCATAGCTTTTCTTCCAAGGAGCAAGTGTCTTTTAATTTCATGGTTGCAGTAACCATGTGCAGGGATTTTGGAGCCCAAGACAACAAAAATCTGTCTCTATTTCCCCATCTATTTGCCATGAAATGATGGGAGTGGATGCCATGACCTTAGCTTTTTGAATGTTGAGTTTTAAGCCAGTGTTTTTACTCTTCTCTTTCACATTCATCAAGAGGCTCTTTAGTTCCTCTTTACTTTCTGCTATAAGGATGGTGTCATCTGCATATCTCAAGTTATTGATGTTCCCCCTGGCAATCTTGATTTTAGCTTGTGCTTCATCCAGCCTGGCATTTCCCATGATATTTCAAATAAAATTTAAATTCAAATTCCCTGGCATTTCACATATAAGTTAAATAAGCAAAGTGACAGTATACAGCCTTGATGTACTCCTCTCCCAATTTGGAACCAGTCCGTTGTTCCATATATGGTAGTAACTGTAGCTTCTTGACCTTCATACAGGTTTCTCAGGAGACAGGAAAAGTGGTCTGGTATTCCCATTTCCTTAAGAATTTTCCAAAGTTTGTTGTGATCCACACAGTTGAAGAGTTTAGCATAGTAAATGAAGCAGAAGTCAATAGTTTTCTGGAATTCTCTTGCTTTTTTATGATCCAACAGATGTTGGCAATTTGATCTCTGGTTCCTCTGCCTTTTCTAAATTCAAGTTGTACATCTGGAAGTTCATGGTTCGTGTACTTGTTGAAGCCTGGCTTGGAGAATTTTGAGCATTATTTTGCTAGCACATGGAATGAGCACAATTGTGTGGTAGTTTGAACATTCTTTGGCATTGCCCTTCTTTGGGACTGGAATGAAAACTGATCTTTTCCAGCCCTGTGGCCACTGCTGAGTTTTCCATATTTTGACATATTGAGTGCAGTACTTTAACAGCATCATCTTTTAGGATTTGAAATAGCTTATCTGGAATTTCATCACCTCCACTAGCTTTGTTCATAACTGCTTCCTAAGGCCCATTTGACTTCTCACTTCAAGATATCTGGCTCTATATGAGTGATCACAACATCGTGGTTATCTGGGTCATTAAGATCTTTTTTGTACAGTTCTTCTGCATATTCTTGCCACCTCTTAATATCTTCTGCTTCTGTTAGGTCCATATCATTTCTGTCCTTGATCGAGCCCATCTTTGCATGAAATGTTCCCTTGGTATCTCTAACTTTCTTGAAGAGATCTCTAGTCTTTCCCATTCTATTGTTTTCTTCTATTTTTTTGCATTGTTCACTAGGAAGGCTTTCTTATCTTTCCTTGCTATTCTTTGGAACTCTGCAATTAGATGGATATATCTTTCCTTTACTCCTTTGCCCTTCACTTTTCTTTTCTCCGTTATTTTTAAGGTCTCCTCAGATAACCATTTTCCTTTTTGCATTTCTTTTTATTGGGGATGGTTTTGATCACCACCTTCTGTGCAATATTACAAACCTCTGTCCATAGTTCTTCAGGCACTCTGTCTATAAGATCTAATTCCTTGAATCTATTTGTCACTTCCACTGTAAAATCATAAGGGATTTGGTTTAGGTCATACCTGAAATGGTCTAGTGGTTTTCCCTACTTTCTTCAATTTAAGTCTGAATTTTCCAATAGGGAGTTCATGATCTGAGCCACAGTCAGCTCCCGGTCTTGTTTTTCTGTATAGAGTTTTTCTATCTTTGGCTGCAAAAAATATAATCAGTCTGATTTCTGTATTCACCATCTGCTGATGTCTATGTGTAGAGTCATCTCTTGTGTGCTGAAAGAAGGTGTTTTCTATGACCAGTGTGTTCTCTTGGCAAAACTCTGTTAGCCTTTGCCCTGCTTCATTTTGTACTCCAAGATCTAGCTTGTCTATTATACCAGGTATCTCTTGACCTCCTACTTTTGCATTCCAGTCCCCTATGATGAAAAGGATATCTTTTCTGGGTGTTAGTTCTAGAAGGTCTTGTAGATCTTCATAGAACCGTTCAGCTTCTTTGGCGTTAGTGGTTGGGGCATAGATTTGGATTACTGTGATATTGAATGGTTTGCCTTAGAAATGAATAGAGATCATTCTGTCATTTTTGAGATTTCATCCAAGTACTGCATTTTGGACTCTTTTGTTGACTATGAGGGCTACTCCATTTCTTCCAAGGGATTCTTGCCCCCAGTAGTAGACATAATAGTCTTCTGAATTAAATTACCCATTCTAGTCCATTTTAGTGTTCTTGCCATCTCCCATTTGACCACTTACAATTTACCTTGATTCACGGACCTAACATTCCAGGTTCCTATGCAATATTGTTCTTTACAGAACTGGACTTTACTTTCACCACCAGACATATCCACAACTGGGTATTGTTTCTGCTTTGGCTTAGCCTCTTCATTCCTTCTGGAGCTATTTCTCCACTCTTCAGTAGCATATTGGGTAGCAATCAACCTTGGGAGTTCATCTTTCAGTGTCATATCTTTTTGCCTTTTCATACTGTTCATGAGGTTCTCAAAGCAAAAATACTGAGGTGGCTTGCCATTCCCTTTTCCAGTCAACCACATTTTGTTAAGATATGGAAGCAACCTACTTGTCCATTTTTTAGATGAGTGGGTAAAAAATGATATGGTGTATATATAATATTACTTAATCATAAAAAAATGAAGTCTTAATTGTGAGAAAATGGATGGACCTAGCTTAGAGAAACAGACAAACACTGCTGCTGCTAAGTCGCTTCAGTCGTTTCCGACTCTGTGTGACCCCATAGATGGCAGCCCACCAGGCTCCCCCGTCCCTGGGATTCTCCAGGCAAGAACACTGGAGTGGGTTGCCATTTCCTTCTCCAATGCATGAAAGTGAAAAGTGAAAGTGAAGTTGCTCAGTCGTGCCCTACTCTTCTCGATCCCATGGACTGCAGCCTACCAGGCTCCTCCATCCATGGGATTTTCCAGGCAAGAGTACTGGAGTGGGGTGCCATTGCCTTCTCTGAGACAAACACTACTCATGTTTAAAAAATATTTTTGGAAATTATAGGGTTTTGTGGTTAACTCTTAATCCATTACATTTTTTCCATATAGAATATACAGAAATAGGCTACTGCATAGCATTTCCACACAGAATGTCAATTCCCAGATATGTATTTATGGTATTATGTGGAGAGACAATTTCTCTGTATATTTCTAACTTTCTATCCTACTGTAATCAGTTTTCATTATAGCTCTGTTTCATTTGAGATATACAAGTTTTGTAACCTTCATTAATTATTATTATGATCTTGAATCATAGATAGTCTGTTTGTGTGTGAATGTGTAATGGGATTGGGTAGGGGAAGCCCTGTATTGACACTTCTGTAAGACACTTCTGTATTGTTAATAAGAAAACTCATGGTCACTGTAATTTCAGTGACATTTATGTGTCTAAGAATCAGGAAAAACTAAATGCTTGACAGAAGTTGATGCCACTGCTTTTTCCTTTACATTTACTTTCTGTTTCCTCTCCCTCCTATTCTTTGCTTCACCTGAACTCAAAGCTGCCCCAAAGCCTTTTTACTGCAAAGGCCACCTACCTGTGCTGCGATGTCAGACACTTTTGTTGAAAAGAGCAAATGCATCAGACCCATTTTTGAACATTCAGATCATAGCTATACTGATTTTAAGTAGTCTTAAGCCATTTTTTTCTTCACAGATGGCTCACAAATCTATACTCCATTTAGAAGGCCCAGATAAGCTCTGTTACTCACAAATGGTACTGGCTTCTGTGTTCTTGTGAGTGCTAAAGGTTCATGTGACAGTTAATCTGTTGAGACAATTGAAAATAAATTGATTTTAATGTGGACAAAAGGACAAATACTGTATGATTTTATTTACATATGAAATGTAAGAAAAAACCGATTGAATAAATACAACAAAATACAACTCAAGTCAGATATCAGAACAAAGAGGTGGCGGCTGAAGGGGAGAGTGTTGAGGCAATGAATAAAACAGATGAGGGAGATAGGTATGAAGCTCTAGTTACAAATTAAATGAACACAGAATAGAGATTACAGAATGTGGAATATAGTCAATAACACTGAAATGGCTTTCATGGTGACAATAACTACACTTACTTTGGTGATAATTTTGTTAATACATAGAATATGGAATTACTATGCTGGGCACCAGGAACTGACATAGTGTTCTCGGTTAATTCTACTTCAAGAACAAAAACAAACAAACAAAAAACTCAAAGAAAAAGAATTATGGTGTTGGCAGAGGGGATATGCAGATGACACCACTCATGGCAGAAAGTGAAGAGGAACTAAAAAGCCTCTTGATGAAAGTGAAAGAGGAGAGTGAAAAAGTTGGCTTAAAGTTCAACATTCAGGAAACTAAGATCATGGCATCTGGTCCCATCACTTCATGGGAAATAGATGGAGAAACAGTGGAAACAGTGTCAGACTTTATTTTTGGGGGCTCCAAAATCACTGCAGATGGTGATTGCAGCCATGAAATTAAAAGACGCTTACTCCTCAGAAGGAAAGTTATGACCGACCTAGATAGCATATTCAAAAGCAGAGACATTACTTTGCCAACTAAGGTCCGTCTAGTCAAGGCCATGGTTTTACCAGTGGTCATATATGGATGTGAGAGTTGGACAGTAGATCTTAATCTATTCCAGTGGGAAACTCTCTCACTAGTATGACTGTCTGGATCCAATAACATCTGTCCATATTGTTACCTAAATTCTTTGTTCATTGCAAAGCATAGAAAAGAGAAAAAAGGATTATATAAATAAATACTGTGTGATCCAAGGCAAGAGTATGATATAAGAATTAAAAAGCATTTCTTCTGCTTCATATTACATGCAGTTTTCCTCTTATCCTGGGCTTCCCTGAATGGCTAAGTTGGTAAAGAATCCACCTGCAATGCAGGAGACCCCAGTTTGATTCCTGGGTGAGGAAGATCCCCTGGAGAAGGGCTAGGTTAGCCACTCCAGTATTCTTGGACTTCCCTTGTGGCTCAGCTGGTAAAGAATCTGCCTGCAGTGTGGGAGATCTGGGTTTGGTCTCTGGGTTGGGAAGATCCCTTGGAGAAGAGAAAGACTACCCACTCTAGTATTCCTGCCTGAAGAATTTCATGGATAGTCCATGGGGTCACAAAGAGTCAGACACGACTGAGCAACTTTCACTTTCACTTTCCTTTTATCCTAATGTATAACAGTTTAGATTACTGAGCCTCATGTATTATAGTGTTTTTTTTTTTAATATCAAATCTGAATTTGATTATTGTGTACCAGTAAGTGATTAACCTAAAAAACTAGCTTGTGTAAGATTAACTTCAATATGTGAAATATCCAATGGAATGGAGGAGAAGTTGCAAAGCTATTTTTTGCAAAGTTCAATTTCAGTCAACATCATGAAGCTGATTGGGTTTTCAAAATGAGAAACAAATTCTTTCAAAGACAGTTCAATTCTCAGCTGAGCCTTAATGGGCAGCAAGAAGTGGCTTTTAAAAGAAGCTGCCAGGAGCAAATTAATGAATACAAATAAACAAACCATCAAACAAACAGAGGCATATATGTCACTTCTCCTTGTTATTCTACTGAATATTCCCACTGAAATGAAACATTGTTCAGTATCCTCTCAATCAAATTTCAGACTTCATGATAGTATAGCAGAAAGTTAAAGCTTAATCTATGATACAGAAACATAGCTGAAGAGTAAAGAAACAGATATGAGAAGGATTCATTTCTTTGAGGACAAAAAAATGTCCATGAGGGAAAAAAATGAGGAAACTGTGTTTAGGCAAATACATTCAGTTTAAGGACAACATGCTAGAGAGTGAATGAAGGTCATGCTGATCATATCATAGCAGTCTCTATCTTATCCCCCATAAAGGAACATCCAATCAGTAGGCTACACTAGCCAAAAATAGAAAAATAAGGAAGAAACAATTGAGCTAGGACAGAGAAAATGCAAGAGACCAAAAAGATATTTTCAGTTTTGCCAGCAACTGGAGATAGGGTTCTCTGTGCAGGTATTAAAATACTTTCTGGAGATACAGAGCCAGAGCTAATGACTATTGAGGAGGGAGATCCAAGTTATCCCAAAGTCATTACTGTAGACAGCCTTCTACGAGGTGTGGTCTGAAAGATATCAAAAATAATCTATTGCTACAATCCTCACATCCAACTGAAAGCAATTAGGTACCATCAAGAAGAATGGATAAGGCATTGCCTACAATCCAGCAATTCTGCTCCCACGTATGCTTCCTGACACACCTTTCCACCAATGTTCACAAAGAGATACACAAAAAGATGCTCATAGTAGTAGCTTTTGCAACAGAAAACTTTGGAGACAACAGACATATATATATACACATATATATTTCATAATAAAATCGGAGGAGGCAAAGGCACCCCACTCCAGTAATCTTGCCTGAAAAATCCAATGGACGAAGGAGCCTGGTGGGCTGCAGTCCATGAGGTTGCTAAGAGTCGGACAGGACTGAGTGACTTCACTTTCACTTTTCATTTTTATGCATTGGAGAAGAAAATGGCAACCCACTCCAGTGTTCTTGCCTGGAGAATCCCAGGGATGGAGGAGCCTGGTGAGCTGCCGTCTATGGGGTTGCACAGAGTTGGACAGGACTGAAGTGACTCAGCAGCAGCAGCAGCATAATAAAATATTTATAGTATTAAAAATGAATTTAAATAAGATAAATAAAGTACATATACCAAAAATATAAAAAGATCCTCCCAGAATATTTCTAGGAAGGACAAGAAAAGATACAATCCTGGAGGCCCAGGTGAAGGTGGTAATAAAGCAATGTTTCTGTAGACCAAGAGAAAGAGACATGACAGGCTATGACTACACCGTACCCAAAACATTCCTGGTGGTGACTTTAGTGCCCCTTTTCCCCCTTATCTGACCATGTCTCATATCATCTTGATTCTCACACTTTGGTTTCTCCAAAACTTGAGCTATGTGCATACGCAGTTCTTTTTACAAAACATTCTCTTTTTCCAGTCTCCCTAAAGTTTATTTTTATTATTAGTTCAAGTGTCATCTATTCGGAGTTTGCTCGAACAACCAAAATTAGACTCCTAGTAATCAACCCTCCTATTATCCTGTTTTATCTTCTCTGAGTTTACCTATTTTGTGTATTTACCCAGTTCTCTACTGCTGCCCCCCACACCCCGGGTATCCCCGACACCTACTGGAATTTAAGCTCCATGGGAACATGGATACTATCTCATTCACTGCTACATTTTCAGGCTCCAAAATATTGCCTGGCATAGAGAAGGCCCTCACAAAATATTTTAAAAATATTTTTAAGTAAATTCACTTAAAAGTGTAAATAAGGAAAATGCACTTTCAAAATTTCTCCTAGAGATTCTGACAATCACTTAAAAACAAGTTACCAAAAACATATTGCCTCTACTATCACTTGTCTTTCTGACTTTTAGAAAGATTCCCTGTTGGGGGTTCTGCTGCTGCTGCTGCTAAATCGCTTCAGTCATGTCCGACTCTGTGCCACCCCATAGACGGCAGCCCACTAGGCTTCCCCATCCCTGGGATTCTCCAGGCAAGAATACTGGAGTGGGTTGCCATTTCCCTCTCCAATGCATGAAAGTGAAAAGTGAAAGTGAAGTCACTCAGTCGTGTCCGACTCTTAGCGACCCCATGGACTGCAGCCCACCAGGCTCCTCCATCCATGGGATTTTCCAGGCAAGAGTACTGGAGTGAGGTGCCATTGCCTTCTCCATGGGGGTTCTAACAAAATGAAATTAAATCCCCCTAACCTACTAATATTCCCTGGCAAACTTCTGATCTTGACAATCAAGATAATCCTATCATAGTGTAAAAAGGCAAGTCTCAAGACCAAGTATTATCTCTATTCTTGTCTGTGAAATAAATACGTATTGGGAATGAAAATGGAGGGAGACTGAGGAATCTAGTATACAAAAGCAGCCATCTCTTAATTCACATGATTCACTTCCCTCTTCTACTTTAACCAAGTTCTGACTCATAATTAACTCTGACTCATAATTGACTCTTAAGAAGATGGTTATTTTGATTTGTTGCATACTTTCAAATTCATTTTAATTCCCTAGATGTCTTGGATGTATTCTATTTTGCTTTATATATTTGAAAAATGAGGACCTACCTGTAGGTAATGCAATAAAATATACCTGTGTACTATGCTTTGTGATAACGTACAAAGTTTTGTTGGCATCACCAACTCAATGGACATGAGTGTGAGCAAGCTCAGGGAGTTGGTGATGGACAGGGAAGCCTGGTATGCAACAGTCCACAGGATTGCAAAGAGTCAGACATGACTGAGCAACTGAACTGAATTGACTGTAATTTTCAACATGTATAGGATTTGAAGTAAAAGTTTTCCCTCTGAAAAAACACCACATATATTATCTCTCATGACACTGTAATCTGACGTTTCAAAGCATTTGTATGGCTTGCCAGGCTGCAGAGAAAACACTTCTTGTATCAGTAAAATATTCTCTCTATATATTAAATATTCAATAGATAAAGGGTGAAAGTAGAAAATCGTCACTGAGACTAGAACTTATGACAAAGTTAAAAGATTAGGATTTCAGCTTTACTGTATAATCAGTTAATAATATTAATGTCAATATGAATATTAATAAAGGTAAAATTTATGTAATAACTGCCATGAGATAGGCACTAGCTTTACACGTTAAACTTATACCTAATAGTCACTCCACCAGTATAGGTATTATTATTTTCTCCACTTTACAAATGAGAGTACTGTGATACAAACAAATTGAGTAGTTGGTCCTGAGTCACAAAGCTAGTAAATTTAAGATTCATATCCAAGATTTATATATCCAGGTCTACACTTATTTACAGCCAATTATTATGCTGAAAGGCCATTTGCAAATATTATTGTTTTACATTGCAGTAATTGTAATCCCAATATGTTATTTTAAATATATTATTAATATTGATATAGACTTTTGAATATTAATATTGACATAGACCCAGATAATCATGATGGTGTGATCATTCACACTCACCTGGAATGTGAAGTCAACTGGCCCTTAGGAAGCATTACTACAAAGCAAAGCTAGTGGAGGTGATGAAATTCCAGTTAAGCTATTTCAAATCCTGAAATATGATGCTGTGAAAGTGCTGCACTCAATATGTCAGCAAATTTGGAAAACTCAGCAGTGGCCACAGGACTGGAAAAGGTCAGTTTTCAATCCCAAAGAAAGGCAATGCCAAATAATGCTCAAACTACCACACAATTGCACTCATCTCACACGCTAGTAAGGTAATGCTCAAAATTCTCCAAGCCAGGCTTCAGCAATACGTGAGCCATGAACTTCCAGATACTCAAGCTGGTTTTAGAAAAGGCAGAGGAACCAGAGATCAAATTGCCAACATCTGCTAGATCATTGAAAAAGCAAGAGAGTTCCAGAAAAACATCTATTTCTGCTTTATTGACTATGCCAAAGCCTTTGACTGTGTGGATCACAAGAAACTGTTGGAAAATTCTGAAAGAGATGGGCATACCAGACCATCTAACCTTCCCCTTGAGAAATCTGTATGCCGGTCAGGAAGCAACAGTTAGAACTGGACATGGAACAACAGACTAGTTCCAAATAGGAAAAGGAGTCCATCAAGGCTGTATATTGTCACCCTGCTTATTTAACTTCTATGCAGAGTACATCATGAGAAACACTGGGCTGGAGGAAGCACAGGCTGGAACCAAGACTGCCAGGAGATGCAGATGACACCACCCTTGTGGCAGAAAGTGAAGAAGAACTAAAGAGCCTCTTGATGAAATTGAAAGAGGAGAGTGAAAAAGTTGGCTTAAAGCTCAACATTCAGAAAACTAAGATCATGGCATCTGGTCCCATCACTTCATGGCAAATAATGGGGAAACAGTGGAAACAGTGGCTGATTTTATTTTGGGGGGTTCCAAAATCACTGTAGACAGTGATTGCAGCCATAAAATTAAAAGACGCTTACTCCTTTGAAGGAAAGTTATGACATACCTAGACAGCATATTAAAAAGCAGAGATATCATTTTGTTAACAAAGGTCCATCTAGTCAAAGCTATGGTTTTTCCAGTGGTCACATATGGATGTGAGAGTTAGACTATTAAAGAAAACTGAGCACCAAAGAATTGATGCTTTTGAACTGTGGTGTTCGAGAAGACTCTTGAGAGTCCCATGGACTGCAAGGAGATCCAACCAGTCCATCCTAAAGGAAATCAACACTGAATATTCATTGGAAGGACTGATGCTAAAGCTGAAACTCCAATACTGTGGCCATGTGATGCAAAGAGCTGACTCATTTGAAAAGACTCTAAGGCTAGGAAAGATTGAGAGCAGGAGGAGAAGGGGATGACAGAGGATGAGATGGTTGGATGGCATCACCGACTCAAACGGACATGGGTTTGGGTGGCCCCCTGGAGTTGGTGATGTACAGGGAGGCCTGGCGTGCTGCGATTCATGGGGTCACAAAGAGTCGGACACAACTGAGCTACTGAACTGAACTGAGACTTTTGAACAATTATCTTTTTGCACACACACACATTGCCTAATTGTTTCTCTCAAAACATAGCAAATATTAACAGCAGTCTCTGTTTATTTACTGAAGCCTTTTTTAGATAAACATCACCATTGCCACAGCAGAATTTAATATTCAAGGAGGGTTACATCCCAAAAGGTGCAATGCAGGGAGAGAAGGCTTAAGAATATTTAAGACATTTTAATTTCTGCTTGTGAGATTTTGAAAATTACCATCAGCTGTGAAGTATGACTCATATCTAAGAATTCTAAAAAATATTTTTTTTTCCTCTTTTGAAAAGAAATCCTTTTAACAAGGCTGAGAGGAAGCATATAACTATTTAAGACATGGTATTTTTTTTTCCCATTTCAATTCATTTGATCTCTAGCCTTGCACTTGAGGATGATGGTGGTTATTATCGAAGACAATGAGAATCAAGTAGTGAACACAAGTGTTCTGCAAGGAAACAGACTTCATTTGAGTTGCAAAAAAAAATAGAGAGTGACTATGGTGCTTGGCAACCATCTTATGGATAAAAAAATGGGCAAACAAATATTAAATTCCTTTATATTTACTGGACTTTAACTCTGGGTTTTATTTGGCCTTATACAGAGAATATCTTTCAAGCCCATATCTTTGCTCATAATAATCTTACCACTATTTCCTTCTGACCCTGGCAATGCCTTATTTAGTCACAAGAGTGATTGTTAAAGGAAAATGTTTATTTTGCCTTTTATGATAGGGGAAATAGGTTTCCTATAGATATATATAAAAATATAAAGCCTAGGGTACCTAAAGTTAATTATATTAATGAGTTGTATAAATGTTTATTTTATTCAATACTTTCTATTTGTATGTTTATCTATACTGTATTACTTACATCATCCCTACATGGCAGACTGTCTACAGGTGGTAAGTGAAAATCTTTTATTCTTGAAAATTATTTCTTCAATCCTCACTTCAGTGGAAGAAGTAGGGGAAATATATGGTCAAATGTAATAACTTTCTGTTTTTATGATGACCCAACCTCTCTGCTTCTGGTCTAAGGCACTTACAGTTTCCAAGAATATTGATTGCTTTATGACTTCTGTCTTGTCTTATTTCACCCTCCCACAGAAATGTATTACTTGAGGACAGGAATATCTCTAGCTTTTTTGTTTCCCTTTAAATATCCATCATAATGTTTTCCACATTATGAGCACAAAATGAGTGAATAAAGTTAGTATGAAAAGAATGAATAAAAAGTGTTTTAAACAGTATTCTACAAAATTGTGCTTTTAAAAACACTCTAGAACTTTCTGACACATATCTCTAACTTTTCTTTTCTGTAAAATTTTATCTTTCTCTATGATTTCTACTTTGGGCAGAATCTCTATTCCCTATTTTAATTACCTCTTAAGCCCACATTCAACCTTCTTCTTACTATTAACAAATTTTATTAGAAATTATCAAATATATTCATCCCTCCTAAATTATAAAACTCACAACTTGATGGACATGAGTTTGAGCAAGCTCCGGGAGTTGATGATGGACAGGGAAGCCTGGCATGCTGCAGTCCACGGGGTCGCAAAGAGTCAGACATGACTGAGTAATTAAACTGAACTGAAGTTATAAAATAAAAGTAATAGATACAACGTTAAAAAAATATATATAAAAATTTTAAAGGGAAGAAAAACAAGGTAACATAGCATGATGGCTAAGAATCAAACAAAACTGCATTTAAATTCCATGTAGCAACTTACAAGCCAAGTGACCTTGGGCAAGTAAACCAGCCTAATTCTCAGTTTCCAAATACAAGAAAGGGAAATAATAAATATTTCCTAATGGTCATTTTGAGGGTTAGACATCAAATACAACCAGTATGGTGCTTGGGATACTACAAGCATTAACTTATTGGTATTCAATACCATTAATATTGAATTTGATTATCATTATTAATTATAAAAATTTTATCTATATTTTTGATAATACAATATCAATAAGTTTATTAGTATATTAACCTATTGATAATATAAATATCAATAACAATATAATAATTGTCAATAACAACAATGAAAATATAATGTAAATGTAAACAAGGGCCAAATCTAAAAATTAAGAGACTCCATCTTGAAATTTAGCTGTCTGAGCATCTCCTAATGGATGAGAAGGAGGACTTTCTTCTGCCTGCATTCAAGATGTAATGAAAGGAAATAACTATGTTCCCATCTAAAATGATTCCCGTGTAAACATTGTGAGAATCTAGCTTAGATAACATTTAGAGAAAGAAACTCAACACACACAGAAGGTAACTGATGATAACAAAAGATCTTGCTCTATAATATAATTGTTTTCATTTATAGAGCTCCAGTACTGGGAGGAACCACTGCAGAGGACACACAGAAAAGGTCACTATTGTTACATGGCAACTAACTCTCTAAGCTGCGTTTGTGAAAATATGTTTTTAAGTGAGTGTGTTTCTCGTTAAAGAAAAATATTATTTTCTAAAGAAATATATATGAGGATTACTTATTACCAGTGACCCAGGTTTTTTGAACAATAAATCAAGTGGCAGTCTTAGTTTCACTTTGCCTCTAGTCCTTGCATATCAATCTAATCTTGTTCTGGAAATCTGGAGAAAATATCATCCTCATATAAAGTTTGAGCCTTATGAAACTGAGAGATGTCCACCTCTTTTGCTAATTTTTGCTCTCCCCATAAAAATAAAGTGATTTTTGCCACCAAAGGAAAAACAAAAATCATAGTTTCAACTAAGAGCCCTGTGTGCTGAAAATAAACAATATGTGTTAAAGATTTGTGTTTAAAGTTCAGTGCTCTCTGAATCAAGTCAGTGACAATTTATCTAGTTTGTGATGCTTTCTTATTTCTCTCAGTGCTGATGCACAGTTTCAAAACTTATTTCTGTCCTTTTATTTATCAATGACCAGCTGTCAAAATATTATCTTGCAAATCAAGGCAAGAAATAAAAGACCATTCCTTTTACCTGACTCTTTTCTTCATACTCACCTCCCCGATTCTTCAATCTTCTAAAGATTTAAGTAGAATGAATTGAACTAAATGAGTCCTTGAGTACTATTTATTATTATTATTATTGTATTTTCTTGGATCTAGAGCCAAGTATCACTCAGAATAAAAAAAAGTCTAGCAATGCCTTGAGATTAGATTGATATGCAAGGACTAGAGGCAAAGTGAAAAGGCCGTCTTTCTCAAATGACAGACTGCAGATACTTCAAAAAGATGTTTATTTCCAAGAGGCAGCCTTCTATGCACAAAATTATTATCATCCTTGAATTCAATTTACCACAGGTTGAACTACAAGGACAATTTGGTATGCTCATAATTATCTGACTTAAAAACTGACAAACTTTGATTTGAAGAGGTCTTTTTTTCCTTTTTTCCCCTGAATTCAGTAGATTCTAAATAAGCACAATACAATGAAAGAGCAAGTATTTTGGCCAATATTCTATGCAAGCATTAGTATTGTTATAAATTTTAATATGTCATGTTACGATGCATACTGAGATTTAGAAGGAAAGTAAATCACACTTTAAGAATCATAAAATATATAAAGCAGTTGTAGACTGTGGGAGTTATGGTATCTGGAGAGAAATGTCTGAACTCCATAGTTGCTTCTGGCCAGACCACTGAGTCTCAGTTTTGAAACATGATAAATACTGGACTACTGGATTTACTCTATGAGTCCTGCACATGAGATTGCAGCTCCCACTTATATGCTCCTCTGGTCTCTTCTTGTTTGAGTATGTATACTCTATCCATCTAGAGGAATTTTCATAAATAAGGGCAATAACCACAGGCTGTCAGGATTAGAAAGCTGACTGGGAGAGAGCACGTGAGAGACTCAGAAGTGATTTCAAGTCACTAAAGAAAAAAACTACAGAGAAGAAAAAAAGGGAAAATAAGTTTTTCTTTCCTAAAAGTAGAGAAATTTTAAAATTTATCCCTGCTTTTTTAGGAAAAGGAAAGATAACTCTATAAAACTCTGACTGTTCATAATTACAGAGTAACTTTCAGATTTCTGCTAAGTGGGAAAGAGATCAGATTTCATCAAGAGCATTAGAAAAAGCAATTTCTTGCTGCGTCAAGAATGAGAAACTTCTCACCTTCCTGTCCCTTCTCAGCAAGGCAGTGACTCTCACAGGACCAACATGATGACACTGGTGGAAAAAGGAGACTGACAGCTTTGTATCAGTGACTGTATCAATGTTAAGCATTATTTTTTGATTAAACATTAGTTTCATACTCTGCCAATAAAGTTTACAAGAAATGTCCATGAAATAAGGCACTATTAGTAACTTGTTTAGGGTCAAACAGTTTTCTCAGATATAAAATACACTGAAGAAATGAAGGTATTTAATAAAAATTTTATTCAGGGCCTCTTGCTAACGCAAGAGTAGTTATGAGGTCATACACATAAGTCACTTTAATTTCTCATTTAAGAATATTTAGATCAAGCTGAAAAGGGTTTTTTTTTTCCTCAAAAGGTTCTGAACAATATTTTTTAAACTAGTATTCAGTTCAGTTCAGTTCATTTCAGTCGCTCAGTCGTCTCGGACTCTTTGCGGCCCCATGAATCGCAGCACGCCAGGCCTCCCTGTCCATCACCAACTCTAGGAGTTCACTCAGACTCAAGTCCATCGAGTCAGTGGTGCCATCCAGCCATCTCATCCTCTTTCGTCCCCTTCTCCTCCTGCCCCCAATCACATGGAAGCTAAGCAACAAGGTATTCTTCCCCAAAATGCATTCTGGGACAAATTCAGTTTGAGAAAGATGCACACGCAATTTCCCCACTTAGACATATGCCTTGATTATAATAGAAACTTAAATATACTTACAAAGAAATGCTTTTCTTGCATTTCTATACACTAACAATGAAAATTCAGAAAGAGCAATTAAGGAATCAATCCCATTCATCATTGCAACCAAAAGAATTAAATATCTAGGAATAAACTTACCTAAAGAGACAAAAGAACTGTACACAGAATATTATAAGACACTGATGAAAGAAATCAAAGATGACATAAACAGATGGAGAGATAGTCCATGTTCCTGGGTAGAAAGAATCAGTATTGTGAAAATGAATATACTACCAAATGCAATCTACAGGTTTATTGCAACCCCTATCAAATTATCAATGGTATTTTTCACAGAACTAGAACAAAAAATTTCACAATTCATATGGAAACACAAAAGACCCCAAAAGCCAGAGCGGTCTTCAGAAAGAACAATGGAGCTGGAGAAATCAACCTTCCTGACTTCAGATTATACTACAAAGCTAGAGTCATCAAGACAGTATGGTGCTGCCACAAAAAAACAGAAATATAGACTAATGGAACAAGATGGAAAGCCCAGGAATAAACCCATGAACCTCTGGGTAGCTTATTTTTGATGTAGGAGGCAAGAATATACAAGGGGGCAAAGACAGCATCTTCAATAAATTGTGCTGGGGAAACTGGACAGCTACATGTAAAAGAATGAAATTAGAACACTTCCTAACACCATCAGTTCAGTTCAGTCACTCAGTCATGTCCAACTCTTTGAGACCCCATGAGTCACAGCACAACAGGCCTCCCTGTCCATCACCAACTCCTGGAGTTCACTCAGACTCACATCCATTGAGTTGGTGATGCCATCTAACCAGCTCATCCTCTGTCATCCCCTTCTCCTCCTGTCCCCAATCCCTCCCAGAATCAGAGTTTTTCCTAATGAGTCAACTCTTCGCATGAGGTGGCCAAAGTATTGGAGCTTCACCTTCAGCATCAGTCCTTCCAATTAACACCCAGGACTGATCTCCTTTGGATGGACTGGTTGGATCTCCTTGCAGTCCAAAAGACTCTCAAGAGTCTTCTCCAACACCATATTTCAATTCTTCGGTGCTCAGCTTTCTTCACAGTCCAACTCTCGCATCCATACATGATTACTGGAAAAACCATAGCCTTGACTAGACAGACCTTTGTTGGCAAAGTAATGTTTCTGCTTTTCAATATACTAGCTAGGTTGGTGATAACTTTCCTTCCAAGGAGTAAGCATCTTTTAACTTCATGGCTGCATGGCCCTCATCAAAAAGTCTACAAACAATAAATGCTGGAAAAGGTGTAGAGAAAAGGGAATACTCTTGCACTGTTGGTGGATATGTAAATTGATACAGTCACTATGGAAGATGGTATGGAGATTCCTTAAAAAACTAGGAATAAAACCAACATATGACCCAGCAATCCCACTCCAAGGCATATACCCTGAGGAAACCTAAATGGAAAGAGACACATGTATCCCATTGTTCATTGCAGTACTATTTACAATAGCTAGAACATGGAAGCAACCTAGATGTCCATCAACAGATGAATGGATAAAGAAGTTGTGGTATGTATACACAATGGAATATTATTCAGTGGTAAAAAGGAACACATTTGAGTCCATTCTAATGAGGTGGATGATCCTAGAACTTATTATACAGCGTAAAGTGAGCCAGAAAGAGAAAGACGACAAATACCGTATTCTAAAACATATGTGCAGAATTATAAAAATGGTACTAAAGAATTTACTTACAGGGCAACAGTGGAGAAACAGACATAGAGAATAGACTTATGGACATGGGGAGAGGGGAGGAGAGGGTGAGATGTATGGAAAGATTAACACAGAAACTTATATTACCATATGTAAAATAGATAGCCAATGGGAATTTGCTGTGTGGCTCAGGAAACTCAAACAGGGGCTATGTAACCTAGAGGGGTGGGATGGGGTGGGATGGGTAGGGAAGAGGGAGGGAGCTTTAAAAGGGAAGGGATATATGGCATCCGGTCCCATCACTTCATGGGAAATAGATGGGGAAACAGTGGAAACAGTGTCAGACTTTATTTTTCTGGGCTCCAAAATCACTGCAGATGGTAACTGCAGCCATGAAATTAAAAGACGCTTACTCCTTGGAAGAAAAGTTATGACCAACCTAGATAGCATATTCAAAAGCAAAGACATTACTTTGCTGACTAAGGTCCGTCTAGTCAAGGCTATGGTTTTTGTGAGAGTTGGACTGTGAAGAAAGCTGAGCACCAAAGAATTGATGCTTTTGAACTGTGGTGTTGGAGAAGACTCTTGAGAGTCCCTTGGACTGCAAGGAGATCCAACCAGTCCATCCTAAAGGAGATCAGTCCTGGAACTTCTTTGGAAGGAATGATGCTAAAGCTGAAGCTCCAGTACTTTGGCCACTTCATGAGAAGAGTTGACTCATTGGAAAAGACTGATGCTGGGAGGGATTGGGGGCAGGAGGAGAAGGGGACGATAGAGGATGAGATGCCTGGATGGCATCATGGACTCGATGGACGTGAGTCTGAGTGAACTCGAGGAGTTGGTGATGGACAGGGGGGCCTGGCGTGCTGCGATTCATGGGGTCGCAAATAGTCGGACACGACTGAGCGACTGAACTGAACTGAACTGATGGCTGATTCATGTTGAGGTTTGACAGAAACCAGAAAAATTCTGTAAAGCAATTATCCTTCAATAAAAAATAAATTAATTTTTTTTTAAAGAAATGGTTTTAATCTAGTAATTTCCAAGTCTTTTCAATATGAAATCACCCTTTTCTCAACAATCATAAATACCTGTGTCTCTTAGAACTGATATACCACAGAATATATTTTTAAAATGCTATTTTAGAATAAGTAAAAATATTGACCTATGAATATGAAAAAGTTACTCAGTTTATATATTTAAGGTCAATTATTAGTTTGAAAATAAATTTAAACTAAAAGCAATTTTTGCTTCATTGATAATTTCTGTTTATATTTAAAATTACCAGGCATACTTTCTTTGAGAATCAAGTTAAACCTTATTCTGACAAATTCTTTTAATTTTTTCATGTCAAATATTCTCCCCATCTTTACTATTGTATTATTGTATTAAAGCATCTTTGTGTATTTATTGATTAGCTATATTCTCAAGTTTAAAAGTTTACTTGATTGAACTCAGTAAACAGTTTATATCAATTTTAATTAAAATAGATTTTACTCAGGACTTCATTTTACTTCTAACTCTTCATTTATTCACTTACCAACATGGTTAGTTATTTTGATTGCAAGAAAATCAGATTTTGACTATCTACCATGAGAAGAGAAATAACACAGGTCACTGACACTCAAAAATAACAACAAAAATAATATTATTTTGCATAAACCTTCTCTAATATGAAGTGTTTCTTGACAGAGTGGCTAGCAAGTAGACATGCATATGTTTTGATCCCTTTGCCCTTCAGTTGAATATAAACAATCACAATATATGATGCTTTTGTAAGTCACATGTCTGATAATCAGTCTGAGAGGAGGAAAGAATGAACCACACCTTTAAAATGGATTAGTTCTCAACATCCAGATTTTCTCTATTTATAATGAGAAATTATGGCATTTTGCTTTCATATTTGAGAACTGCAGGAGAAGAGTAGCAAAAGAAGGTAAATTGATCTTCATTAACCTACCCACAGAGCCAGCTGCTTTACTTTGAAATATTCATTGAATATGTGTGCAATAACCAAATGGCTAGACCAAATGTATTTCAGGAGATACAGCTACTTACTAAGTGCATGAAGTTCTGCCAATCTACTCTATTTGAAAGTAGGACATAATTAAAATGTAATCACTTAGTTTCACTGGAAATTCTGTTTAAGCTTGACTCAGAATTAAAATCACATTAAGAGGTACTTCTACAACAGCAGGAGAGATTTGTCTTCCTTCTAAACCAGGCTTTTAGCTTACTCTTCAGTGTTGCTTTTTCCATGACTTATTTTTTTCTCAACCAAAAAGATGGTACAAAGGATGAATGGACTCACAGGGATGTATGATATATTAGGCATAGATATTACTTATGCCCATTTTCAGGCACTTTTCTATTAAGGCTTTCCTTTGTAAAAGTTAAGGAATATCTCTATAACCTAATTTATATTAGTTATAGAAGACACTTAGCTACTAAGAATAGTAGAGTAGTGCATTTACAATTCTAGAGAATTAGTCTAAGAAAAGTCAAAAGACTATTTAAAACTTCAAATTCTGTGAGTAAGTCAACCCTTCACAACATCTGGGTAGAATAATTTGCAAATGATATAAATTAAATACTATAAATATATAATGATAAAAAAGATACAATATTAACTTTTAATCCAAGTAATAGCTGTATAGTACATCCTGGAACTTTTGAAAAAACTTTGTGAGGATCACTATCTTAATTTCAGGAAATTTATTCACTAAGAGAATATGATTCATATTATTTTATAAGAAGAGTCCTCTCAACGTTACTAGGATTAAAATATCTATCAACATCAAATTTATAGTCAACAACCAAAATGCAGTAACAGGAAGTGGATCTTTTCCTTCTACCCTAAACAACTAAAAATATGAACAAAAAAGAGAAAACAAAATAAACACACACATATATAGAAAACAATGATTTTTTTCAGGCAGCACAAGACTAATAATTCCTTGAAGGAAGAATAACAAACAAGTTGGTTCACATGATTGCACTTGTTTACTGGTGGTAATGAAAGCAATGTCCCAGCTGAAGCTCAGGGTGGGCAAAACTACAGCAGAGCCTAATGGTTTTAGTATGGATTTAGTTAAATTTAAAAATACAGAAACTAAAGGATACACAGTTAAGAACTGAGCCAGTTTGTCACTACATATGAACAGGACCCTCGGAGCCTTTACTAAGATCGTTATTTTGTTGCTGTGCTTTAGTCACTAAAGTCATGTCCAGCTCTCTTGCAACCCCATGAATGAGCTTCCCCCAGGTGGCTCAGAAGGTAAAGAATCTGCCTGCAATGTGGGAGACCCTGGTTTGATCTCTGGGTTGGCAAGATCTCCTGTAAAAGGGGATGGCTACCTACTCCAGTATTCATGCCTGGAGAATTCAATGGACAGAGGAAACTGGCATGCTACAGTCCATGAGGTTGCAAAGAGTCGGACACAACTGAGTAACTAACACCCACCCATGGACTGTAGCCCACCAGACTCCTCTGTCCAGGGGTTTTCTCAGGCAAGAATACTGGAGTGGGTTGCCATTTCCAGGGAATCTTCCCAATCCAGGGATCGAACCTGCATCTTTTGCTTGGCAGGTGGATTCTTTACCACTGAGCCATCAGGGAAACTCAAGATGGTTATTAGAATTAGTAATAAAAGAACTATTTACCAGCTTCTGTAATAAGGGTCTTTTTTGTTGTGGTGTTTTTTGTTTTGTTTTGTTTTGTTTTGCTTTAACGTAAGGTTCACAATTTAGTATCCACTTACACACAACTGAGAAATTCAAAGGAGGGACAAACATTCAACCTATGGAATTGGATTAAAGGAGGACTAAGAGTCAGACATGACTGAGTGGCTTCACTTTCACTTTTCACTTTCATGCATTGGAGAAAGAAATGGCAACCTCCAGTATTCTTGCCTGGAGAATCCCAGGGATGGTGGAGCCTTGTGGGCTGCCATCTATGGGGTTGCACAAAGTCGGTCACAACTGAAGCAATTTAGCAGCAGCAGCATACCATATTTATGAGGAAAATTAGAACTGTCCCCCTACCACTCTGATCTGAAATAGAATGCCTCCATTGAGGGAACAGAAATGTTGTCAAGCTATCTTAAAAGTCTGGCAGTTTCTGAATTGGGTGGACCAGCTTAAGGTCTGTGGCTACACATCAGTCAAGTAAGAGGTCCCAAAGTATCCTTTCTAGATTTCTGCTGCTTTGGAATCTAAGCCAGACAAACTACATTCTCCAAACTCAAGATTTCACTACTGCATAGTATGAGTAATATAGGCTCTGAAATCCTGGTAAGATTACCATATGATTAGAAAATATGGCAAGCCAAGAATTTTTTTCCTGCAGGAAGAAGGCATTTTCTGTCACTGTTTTCTCTTAAAGAAGTAATAACTCTCAGTCATATCTGAGGTGGGTATATGAAAACCTAATCTTTCAGTGGTCTCTGGATGGTTACTTGATTTGGGTAAATAAATGTATTAGTTTGGGCTCTTAAGCCTCATCCTGAGCAAGTAAATTAGTGGCATTTATGCAATAAATGTAATTCTAAGAAAAAAATTAAAAATAAGTTGGATTGTCAAAAGAGAAGATTGAGGGAAATGAAACAGAAAATGTGATAATTTAAAAAGCTCTTTGCCTTTCACAGAACCCTCCTATCTATACTATCCTTACTCCCTTGTATTGCTTTATTTTTCCTTGCCCCATACTGACTTTTTTGAAGGGTGAGGTGATGAGTTTTTAAATCAGTAGCTCCATTCACTAGTAAATTTCCCTGTAAAGAAGATTGAGGTACAACTTCATTACCTGTTCTGCTTAAGGTCACAGGCTTTGGAGCCTTGTGGCCCAATCTGATTCCATTTCCTGTCTTTGCCCATTTCTATCTCCAAGCATCACATATCATCCAAAGACCATTTAGCTAGGGAAGCAGACATGATAGAAACTTGACCAGAGAATAACAGAATTACATAAAAGATTGTATCCCTGTGTGAACACAATGGGATGGAGAGTCACTATACTAATCTCTTGGGAAAAGGCAAACAAACAAATGATTAAGCTGATGAATAAAGGGAAATGAAAGTGTCATATAACTTACATTTTTCTTATCTCAGTGTGAGAAAAATCAGTCTCTCTAATTTGGATAATTTTTGTAAAGCTACCCAGGACCCCCAGTCAGCCACACACATTCAATGCCAGCTGGTATTAGTCACTTAAAGGTTTCTTTTCCTTGTACCCAGAACTTTGCTGAAGAACCTTAAAACATGCTTTCAGTTTATAAGCCCATGAATGAGTGGTAGCCTGGCTCCTGTATACAGTTCTGCAAACAGCACACTTTGCTACTTTAATAGAGTAATATGAATGTCAGGGTCCAAATCTCCCATCAAGGGAAATAGTAGCTGAGGGAAGCTGACTCTCCATGCACGCATGCTTAGTTACTCTATTGTGTCCGACTCTCTGTAACACCATGGAATGTAGCCCACCGGAATGTAGCCCACCAGGCTCTTCTGTCCAAGGGGATTCTCCCGGCAAGAATACTGGAGTGGGTTGCTATGCCCTCCTCCAGGGGATTTTCCTAACCCAGAGGTTGAACCCAGGTCTCCTGCATTGCAGGTGGATGCCTTACCACCTGTGCCACCAGAGAAGCTCAAGAATACTGGAGTGGGTAACCCATCTCTTCTCCTGGGGAATCTTCCTGACTCACAATGCTCTATGAGATGATGCCTTGCAATGGCTTTGATTCCACGTCCCTGCAGAACTCTGATGAGTACCCGCTCCTTTCTGTTTTTATTTCTGCAGGGAGACTCTCTGGATGAGAGTTCATTAGAGCAGTTGAGAAATCTCAGGTTAAAAAGTGTGTTACGGTATGACTCTGATAACATTTTGACACAGCATGACATGGAAGGGTGGCTCAACAAATAGAAGGAATGCATCTTCATTCATTTTTGATAATGACAAAGTAAAAGTAACTATGAATAATATGTGTCCAAGTGCTTAAGCCTTAAATTTGACACGAAAACATTTGGTAACTGGCTTTAGGATGATGTAGAAAAGAAAAAATCTAATTTACAGACAAACAAATCTGGCATTATAGAAAGAAAGTGTGAAAAAAATATTGATCTACTATCACTTGATTAACTTGGGGATATAAGTTCTCTGCAGACCCAGAGTATATAAACAAACTGAAATCCAATTTTTCATTGAAATTTGGTTGACTGTTATTTAATATAATAGTATAAATATTGATTTATACCAGATGCAAAAAAAAAAAAAAAGTACTATAGGGTAAGCGTGTCCTCAACACCTAAACAAACACATATAAATTAAACACTGGAAGTTTAATTTGTACCTTTCAATGGATGTCTCACAATAAATCTGACACTAGATGATGGCTGTAGGTGTATTTCAATTTTGGGAAAAAATTATTGGAGTAGAATTGGAGTAGATGGAATAATTTTGTAAAGGCACTAAATCAATATATAATGCTACTTTTGGGCTTCCCAGGTGGTTAAGTAGTAAAAAAAAATTCCACCTGCCAAGCAGGAGACACCTACTAAGCAGGAGACGAGGGCTCATTACCTGGTTTGGGAAGATCCCCTGGAGAAGGAAGTGGCAACCCACTTCAGTATTCTTGCCTGGGGAATCCCATGGACAGAGGAGACTTATGGGCCACAAAGAGTCCATGGGGTCACAAAGAGTTAAGACAAAACTTGAATGACTTTACAGCAGCAGCAACAGAAACACTACTTATATGACTGGCTAAACCTTAAGAGATATTTACTACACCTTTCAAGGAAACTCCTTAATCAAAATTTTAGATTATCAAGCTCTAGAGTTAAGAACTCTTTAGGCTTGGATAGAGTAAGACTTTATAAGGAACTACCAAATAATTACTTTACTAGTGTGTGAGATGAGTGCACACTAGTAAAGTAATGCTCAAGATTCTCCAACCAGGCTTCAGCAATACATAAATTGTGAACTTCCAGATGTTCAAGCTGGTTTCAGAAAAGGCAGAGGAACCAGAGATCATTGCCAACATCTGCTGGATCATCAAAAAAGTAAGAGAGTTCCAGAAAAATATCTACTTCTGCTTTATTGACTATGCCAAAGCCTTTGACTGTGTGGATCACAATAAACTGTAGAAAATTCTGAAAGAGATGGGAATACCAGACCACCTGACCTGCCTCTTGAGAAATCTGTATGCAGGTCAGGAAGCAACAGTTAGAACTGGACATGGGACAACAGACTGGTTCCAAATAGGAAAAGGAGTGCATCAAGGTTGTATATTGTCACCCTGCTTCTTTAACTTCTATGCAGAGTACATCATGAGAAACGCTGGACTGAAGGAAGCACAAGCTGGAATCAAGATTGCCGGGAGAAATATCAATAACCTCAGATATGCAGATGACACCACCCTTATGGCAGAAAGTGAAGAGGAACTAAAAAGCCTCTTGATGAAAGTGAAAGAGGAGAGTGAAAAAGTTGGCTTAAAAGCTCAACATTCAGAAAACGAAGATCATGGCATCTGGTCCCATCACTTCATGGCAAATAGATGGGAAAACAGTGGAAACTGAGAGAATTTATTTTGGGGGGCTCCAAAATCACTGCAGATGGTGATTGCTGCCATAAAATTAAAAACACTTACTCCTTGGAACGAACGTTATGACCAACCTAGACAGCATATTAAATAGCAGAGACATTACTTTGTCAACAAAGGTCCATCTAGTCAAGGCTATGGTTTTTCCAGTAGTCATGTATGGATGTAAGAGTTGGACTGTGAAGAAAGCTAAGCGCCAAAGAATTAATGCTTTTGAACTGTGGTGTTGGAGAAGACTCTTGAGAGTCCCCTGGACTGCAAGGAGATTCAACCAGTCCTCCCTAAAGGAGATCAGTCCTGGGTGTTCATTGAAAGGACTGATGCTGAGACTGAAACTCCAATACTTTGGCCACCTGATGTGAAGAGCTGACTCATTTGAAAAGACCCTGATGCTGGGAAAGATTGAGGGCAGGAGGAGAAGGGGATGACAGAGGATGAGATGGCTGGATGGCATCCCTGACTCAACGGACATGGGTTTGGATGGACCCCAGGAGTTGGTGATGGACAGAGAGGCCTGGTGTGCTGCAGCTCATGGTGTCTCAAAGAGTTGCACACAACTGAGCAACTGAACTGAACTGAACTGAACCAAATAATATTTAGATAGTAATCAGTTGACATTACAAAAATGTGTAAAATTAATGTATGAGTAAGAAAAATATTTGTGTATTGCTAATTAAGAATATGACTTAACCATTCATCATTGGTATGATGTATTCTAAGTTTGGGCTTCCCTTGTGACTCAGACGAAAAAGAAACTGTCTGCAATGCAGGAGACCCAGGTTCTATCCCTGGGTTGGGAAGATCCCCTGGAAAAGAGAAAGGCTACCCACTCTAGTATTCTTGCCTAGAGAATTCCATGGACAGAGGAGCCTGGTGGGCTATAGTCCATGGGATCACAAAGAGTCAGACATGACTGAGCGACTCACACCTTCACTCCAACTTTTATTCAAAGTTTATTCCTTCAAAGCAAATGTGTTGATTTTTAAAAAATCAGTAATTCTGTTTTCCTACAGTGACACTGAATAATATATTCATGACATAGGTATAATCATGGATTGTTTTGTCACATCACAAATAGGAATAAATACAAAAGAAAGGAAAGGAAATGTGATAGTCTTCATTAAAGTTAACAGTGAGGCTTCATCAAAAGACATAATTAAGAAAATGAACAGGCAAACCAAAGACTGGAGAAAACATTCTCAAAAAATATACTTGACATATTTTTCTGGGACATACCAAGAAAACTTACAAGTCATTAATAATATGAAGCTTAAAAAAATAGTCAAGAATTGGAATATATACTTTCAGAGGAAGACAAACGATTGATGATTACATGAAAAGATATTCAATATCACTAGAAAAATGTATATTAAAACTCACATTGAAATATCATTACACAAACAGTGAAATTACTAAAATGAAAACAATTAACAGTTCCAAGTGTTGAAAGAACGTGAAGTAACTGAAAATCTTCTGTATTGATAGCAGGAGTGTAAAATGGCACAATCACTTTCGAAAAAGGTTTAATAATTTCTTTAAAAATTAAGCATATGTCTACCATAAGACTCAGCAATTCCACTCCTAAATATTTACTAAAAACAAATGAAAGCATACATCCACAGAAAAGGACTTTCACAAGAGCTCTTTTATCATCATAATAATTTTTTAACACTGATTTGATCATTTGGATAAATGAGGTGGTATGCGTGTGCTAAGTCGCTTTGGTCGTGTCTGACTCTTTCTGAATCTATGGACTGTAGCCCACCAGGCTCCTCTGTAAATGGGATTTCCCAAGCAAGAATCCTGGAGTGGTTGCCATTTCCTAACACAAACTTCCACTCAATGGGAAACACACCTATTTAAAACTAGTTGTTTCAGAAAATAGAGTTCCCTACCCTGATCTAAACAAAACAGAAAACAGTTTTGAAGGTACTCTGGGCTCCAATCTCAATTTAAAGTTTTATGTTACAAAGATTTTCCAAATTCATACTTTAAAGGCCCTTTTAGTTTGGTTCATATGTGTTACTTTTAATTTTCTAAATGCATTTCACTAACCAATAATGTAAGAAGGAAGAAAATATATCCTTCAAAAAACAAAGGCACATAAGAAAATAATAAAAATAAAAGGAAATGGTTAATAATGTGTGCTGTGTGCTTAGTCACTCAGTTGTGTCTGACTCTTTTGCAACTCACTGGATTGTGGCCCACTAGGCTCCTCAGTCCATGGGATTTCCAGGCAAGAATACTGGAGCGGGTTGTCATTTCCTTCTCCAGGGAAATCTCCCCAACCCAGAGATCGAACTCACATCTCTTGTGTCTCCTGCACTGCAGGTGGATTCTTTACCTGCTGAGCCATAATAATACTCTATTTTAAATATTTATCGTCTCTCCTCTTCCACAGACTTATGAGCTTTTATTCTTTCTCCTTCTGGGAAAAAAAAGATAGTTTCAATAGTTGGAAAGGCAATTATGTTTTCCAAAATATTCTCTGGAGAGTGATAGTCTGTCCTTGGTCACAGGAGCCTAGTTAATTTTCCAGGAGTGACGACGACACATCACTGTACTAGATTAAGCTGGCCCAGCAGTCTCAGTTTAAGGAATTCACTGGGTAACATTTCCATCCCAAGGAGTAGAAGTGTTTCCTCTCCCTCAGCCAAAAGCCTCCTCAGGAGGAAGCTGCTTCTGACCTGCCAAAGGTTTAGCAGCTTCAGACATTCTGCAGGGAATTGCCTAATGACCTCGTGATGACAAGTGATATTTAATGGTGACAAAGTCATCGATCCAGAGATGTGTTACAAGTTGTATACTCGTCGGGTAGAGATAAAGCAAACACACCTCTGTCATTCAACATGACCATAAATTTGGGTGACCAACTCTTCATTCCTGCACAAGAAACAGTTTCATCATTAATTCTACAGAACAGATAGATGGGCAACGTGGAGATTAAACTAGTCTATTTTCCCATAAGTTCTAGTTATCTTTCCCCAACAAGAGGAAGAATTAACATTTATTGAAAGCCTAGCCCCATTGCTAAACATCTAATATAAATGATCTCATCAATTTTCCCCTCTATAAATGAAGAAACATACCTAAGAAGTTAAAAGTTGTCTGAGGTCACACAGTTAATAGGTACTGGAGCCCAGGAATTATCCCTAGGACTGATTTGATGTTCAAACTCTCTAAAACCAACTACTACATTTTCTCCCTGCCCCTTTAAATTCCATGGGAAAAGATCTTCATGAGTGAGCCACTTATGGAGCAAAGAAAAACACATTTGGAGGAATACTTTATCAGGGAATCCATTTAGAAGTGTTTATTGAAAATCTTCTTCATGCAAGTCAGAAGAGCCTAATCTTTGTTACCTGCAAAAATGACAGCAAACAAAGGGCATACACACTCAGAAACTAAGGTGCAGCTCTTCAAAATGGCAATGCTGCAGTAAAAAATGCTAAATGTGCAAACAGCTAAAACTAAAGAGGAGAAAACATTGCACTATGAAAACTAAAAGAAAAGAACAGCTTCTGAAAATCAGCTAACAATGCTGCTCAGACATCAGTGATATTTAACTATAGAGTACAGACTAGATCCATTATGTTACTGGCAGACTTGTGCTTTAAAATCCATTAAATTCAAAGGACTCAAATTCGTGTGAATCAACATTCACAGTGATATCAAAGGAAATGAGCAAATTGCAAAAAAGACAATTTAGCAATATTAACTACTGACTTTCTGACAGAAAGTTAATCTGACAAATTAACAGAAAAATAGAGCTGTTACTGCAAACATCTAGATGAAAAGTAAAAAATTCAATTAATAAATTTTTGGTCTATACGATGCCTGATACTAGGTTTAATAAGCTGATGTATCAATTCATCAAAGACAAAAACAAAAGAAAAGGAGGGAAAAGCATGCTTTTTTTCTATTTCCTTATGGGAAAACATGCTATAAACGATTGGTAATAACAAAACAGACTTGAAGAAAGTATGGTTGCAACAAATTTGACAACACGGGTCTTAGGAAACAATTTAGTTTTCTAAATTTCAATTATTTTCCAAAAGACTCAGTGATCTAGAACTCAGAATTTATTTCCACCAATTCTGCTTAAATTTTGTCTAAAGAGTTACTAATCCCAAGATATTGATTAAAAATTATTTATAGTATAAAATCACAAAGGGGCTTAGGTAACTACAAGGGAAGACAAAAAGATTAGTCATTTTGATGTCTAAGGTCTGTCAGAACAAAAAATGCACCAAACACTCAAACGGGTAAGGGAGAATTTCTTCAAGTTTGCTGTAGTAGGAGAGACCAGAACCAAAATCTGAACTTAACCCGGCTAAAGCAAACAGTGAGAGGATTTTTAAACCCAAGGAGATCCAACCAGTCCATTCTGAAGGAGATCAGCCCTGGGATTTCTTTGGAGGGAATGATGCTGAAGCTAAAACTCCAGTACTTTGGACACCTCATGCAAAGAGTTGACTCATTGGAAAAGACTCTGATGCTGGGAGGGATTGGGGGCAGGAGGAGAAGGGGACGACAGAGGATGAGATGGCTGGATGGCATCACTGACTCGATGGACGTGAGTCTGAGTGAACTCCGGGAGCTGGTGATAAACAGGAAGGCCTGGCGTGCTGTGATTCAAGGGGTCGCAGAGAGTCAGACAAGACTGAGCAACTGAACGGAACTGAAGAATCAAGTCCTGTGTGTTTGCTAATCTCTTAACCTAAAGGAAAAGAACAACTTTGTATCTTCATGACAGAAGCTAGTTTTAGAACTTCCAGCAAGGTACCCACCAGAAGTTAGGCTCTTACCCTCCCACAGAACTAGAAGATAAATAAAACTGGCAAGAGGCTTAAATATGTCTCAAAAGGGCAGAGAAATAATTTGTAATTATGTTTAATTTGAAAATCTTTTAATTTTTTAATTTACTCATTTATTTATTTTACTTTACAATATTGTATTGGTTTTGCCATACATTGACTTGAATCTGTCACGGGTGTACATGTGTTCCCCATCCTGAACCCCCCTTCCACCTCCCTCCCCATCCCATCCCTCTGGGTCATCCTAGTGCACCAGCCCCTAGCACCCTGTATCATGCATCGAACCTGGACTGGTGATTCGTTTCACATATGATAATATATGTTTCAATGCCATTCTCCCATATCATCCCGCCCTCGCCCTCTCCCACAGAGTCAAAAAGACTGTTCAATACATCTTTGTCTCTTTTACTATCTCACATACAGGGTTATCATTACCATCTTTCTAAATTCCATATATATGTGTTAGTATAGTATACTGTATTGGTGTTTTTCTTTCTGGCTTACTTCACTCTGTATAATGGACTCCAGCTTCATCCACCTCATTAGAACTGATTCAAATGTATTCTTTTAATGGCTGAGTAATACTCCATTGTGTATATGTACCACAGCTTTCTTATCCATTCATCTGCTGATGGACATCTAGGTTGCTTCCATGTCCTGGCTATTATAAACAGTGCTGCGATGAACATTGTGGTACATGTGTCTCTTTCAATTCTGGTTTCCTCGGTGTGTATGCCCAGTAGTGGGATTGCTGGTTCATAAGGCAGTTCTATTTCCAGTTTTTTAAGGAATCTCCACACTGTTCTCCACAGTGACTGTACTGGTTTGCATTCCCATCAACAGTGTAAAAGGGTTCCCTTTTCTCCACACCCTCTCCAGCATTTATTGCTTGGCAGGCGGCTGCGAGCCCGCTCACTAAGCACAGGTGGCAGGCAGCTGCGATCCGGCTCACTAAGCGTGGCGGAGAGGAGCTACCCCACGTCCGAGGTCAGGGGCAGCGGCCGGGAGGTGACACCCCACGTCCGAAGTCAGGGGCAGTGGCCAGGAGGTGACACCCCGCGTCCGAGGTCAGGGGTGGCAGCCGGGAGGTGACACCCCGCGTCCGAGGTCAGGGGTGGCAGCCGGGAGGTGACACCCCATGTCCGAGGTCAGTGGCGGCCAGGAGAAGCCACCTCATGCCCGAGGCCAGGGGTGGTGACCCTGAGGAACCACCCTGAGCAAGAGGCCAGGGGCAGCAGCTGGGAGGAGCCACCCATGCCCGAGGCCAGGGCAGGCAGCTGGGAGGAGCAACCCGAGGAGTGGTGGCTGCGCAGGCACAGGAGGACCTAGAGGAGCTATCCCACGTTGAAGGTCAGGAACGGTGGCAGTAAGGAGATACCCCTCCTCCAAGGTAAGGAACAGCGGCTGTGCTTTGCTGGAGCAGCCATGAGGAGATACCCCATGCCAAGGTAAGAGAAACCCAAGTAAGATGGTAAGTGTTTCAAGAGGGCATCAGAGGGCAGACACATTGAAACCATACTCACAGAAAACTAGTCAATCTAATCACACTAGGACCACAGCCTTGTCTAACTCAATGAAACTAAGCCATGCCTGCCAGGCAACCCAAGACGGGCAGGTCATGGTGGAGAGGTCTGACAGAATGTGGTCCACTGGAGAAGGGAATGGCAAGCCACTTCAGTATTCTTGCCTTGAGAACCCCATGAACAGTAGGAAAAGGCAAAATGATAGGATACCAAAAGAGGAACTCCCCAGGTCATTAGGTGTCCAATATGCTACTGGAGATCAGTGGAGAAATAACTCCAGAAAGAATAAAGGGATGGAGCCAAAGCAAAAAAAATACCCAATTGTGGATGTGACTGGTGATAGAGAAGCAAGATCCGATGCTGTAAAGAGCAATATTGCATAGGAAGCTGGAATGTCAGGTCCATGAATCAAGGCAAATTGGAAGTGGTCAAACAAGAGATGGCAAGGGTGAACGTCAACATTCTAGGAATCAACAAACTAAAATGGACTAGAATGGGTGAATTTAACTCAGATGACCATTACATCTACTGCTGCGGGCAGGAATCCCTCAGAAAAAATGGAGTAGCCATCATGGTCAACAAAAGAGTCCGAAATGCAGTACTTGGATGCAATCTCAAAAATGAGAGAATGATCTATGTTCATCTCCAAGGCAAACCATTCAATATCACAGTTATCCAAGTCTATGCCTCAACCAGTAACACTGAAGAAACTGAAGCTGAACGGTTTTAGGAAGACCTACAAGACCTTTTAGAACTAACAACCAAAAAAATATGTCCTTTTCATTCTAGGGGACTGGAATGCAAAAGTAGGGAGTCAAGAAACACCTGGAGTAACAGGCAAATTTGGCCTTGCAATGCGGAATGAAGCAGGGCAGACTAATAGAGTTTTGCCAAAAAAAATGCACTGGTCATAGCAAACACCCTCTTCCAACAACACAAGAGAAGACTCTACACATGGACATCACCAGATGGTCAACACCGAAATCAGATTGATTATATCCTTTGCAGCCAAAAATGGAGAAGCTCTATACAGTCAACAAAAACAAGACCAGGAGCTGACTGTGGCTCAGATCATGAACTCCTTATTGCCAAATTCAGACTTAAATTGAAGAAAGTAGGGAAAACTGCTATACCATTCAGGTATGACTTATTCAAATCCCTTATGATTATACAGTGGAAGTGAGAAATAGATTTAAGGGCTTAGATCTGATAGAGTGCCTTGATGAACTATGGGATGAGGTTCGTGACATTGTACAGGAGACAGGGATCAAGACCATCCCCATGGAAAAGAAATACACAAAAGCAAAATGGCTGTCTGGGGAGACCTTACAAATAGCTGTGAAAAGAAGAGAGGTGAAAAGCAAAGGAGAAAAGGAAAGATATAAACATCTGAATGCAGATATCCAAAGAATAGCAAGAAGAGATAAGAAAGCCTTCTTCAGTGATCAATGCAAAGAAATAGAGGAAAAGAACAGAATGGGAAAGACTAGAGATGTCTTCAAGAAAATTAGAGATACCAAAGGAACATTTCATGCAAAGATGGGCTCGATAAAGGACAAAAATGGTCTGGACCTAACACAAGCAGAAGATATTAAGAAGAGGTGGCAAGAATACACGGAGGAACTGTACAAAAAAGATCTTCACGACCCAGATAATCATGATGATGTGATCACTCATCTAGAGCCAGACATCCTAGAGTGTGAAGTCAAGTGGGCCTTAGAACGCATCACTATGAACAAAGCTAGTGGAGGTGATGGAATTCCAATTGAGCTGTTTCAAATCCTGAAAGATGATGCTGTGAAAGTGCTGCACTCAATATGCCAGCAAATTTGGAAAACTCAGCAGTGGCCACAGGACTGGAAAAGGTCAGTTTTCATTCCAATCCCAAAGAAAGGCAATGCCAAAGAATGCTCAGACTACTGCACAATTGCACTCATCTCACATGCTAGTAAAGTAATGCTCAAAATTCTCCAAGCCAGACTTCAGCAATACGTGAACCGTGAACTCCCTGATGTTCAAGCTAGTTTTAGAAAAGGCAGAGGAACCAGAGATCAAATTGCCAACATCTGTTGGATCATGGAAAAAGCAAGAGAGTTCCAGAAAAACATCTATTTCTGCTTTATTGACTATGGCAAAGCCTTTGACTGTGTGGATCACAATCAACTGTGGAAAATTCTGAAAGAGATGGGAATACCAGACCACCTAACCTGCCTCTTGAGAAATATGTATGCAGGTCAGGAAGCAACAGTTAGAACTGGACATGGAACAACAGACTGGTTCCAAATAGGAAAAGGAGTACGTCAAGGCTGTATATTGTCACCCTGCTTATTTAACTTCTACGCAGAGTACATCATGAGAAATGCTGGACTGGAAGAAACACAAGCTGGAATCAAGATTGCTGGGAGAAATATCAATAACCTCAGCTATGCAGATGACACCACCCTTATGGCAGAAAGTGAAGAGGAACTAAAAAGCCTCTTGATGAAAGTGAAAGAGGAGAGTGAAAAAGTTGGCTTAAAGCTCAACATTCAGAAAACGAAGATCATGGCATCCGGTCCCATCACTTCATGGGAAATAGATGGGGAAACAGTAGAGACAGTGTCAGACTTTATTTTTTTGGGCTCCAAAATCACTGCGGATGGTGACTGCAGCCATGAAATTAAAAGACGCTTACTCCTTGGAAGAAAAGTTATGACCGACCTAGATAGTATATTCAAAAGCAGAGACATTACTTTGATGACTAAGGTCCATCTAGTCAAGGCTATGGTTTTTCCTGTGGTCATGTATGGATGTGAGAATTGGACTGTGAAGAAGGCTGTGCACTGAAGAATTGATGCGTTTGAACTCTGGTGTTGGAGAAGACTCTTGAGGGTCCCTTGGACTTCAAGGAGATCCAACCAGTCCATTCTGAAGGAGACCAACCCTGAGATTCTTTGGAAGGAATGATGCTAAAGCTGAAGCTCCAGTACTTTGGACAGCTCATGCGAAGAGTTGACTCATTGGAAAAGTCTCTGATGCTGGGAGAGATTGGGGGCAGGAGGAGAAGGGGACGACTGAGAATGAGATGGCTGGATGGCATCACTGACTTGATGGACGTGAGTCTGAGTGAACTCCGGGAGATGGTGATGGACAGGGAGGCCTGACGTGCTGTGATTCATGGGGTCGCAAAGAGTCGGACACCACTGAGTGACTGAACTGAACTGAACTGACTTTTGGATAGCAGCCATTCTTACTGGTGTGAAATGGTACCTCATTGTGGTTTTGATTTGCATTTCTCTGATAATGAGTGATGTTGAGCATATTTTCATGTGTTTGTTAGCCATCTGTATGTCTTCTTTGGAGAAATGTCTATTTAGTTCCTTGGCCCATTTTTTGATTGGGTCTTTTATTTTTCTGGAATTGAGCTGCAGGAGTTGCTTGTATATTTTTGAGATTATCTTTGTTGCTTCATTTGCTATTATTTCTCCCATTCTGAAGGCTGTCTTTTCACCTTGCCTATAGTTTCCTTTGTTGTGCAGAAGCTTTTAATTTTAATTAGGTCCCATTTGTTCATTTTTGCTTTTACTTCCAATATTCTGGGAGGTGGGTCATAGAGGATCCTGCTGTGATTTATGTCAGAGAGTGTTTTGCCTATGTTCTCCTCTAGGAGTTTAATAGTTTCTGATCGTACGTTTAGATCTTTAATCCATTTTGAGTTTATTTTTAGAAAATGTTAGAAACACTTTTGAAAGTGTTCTAGTTTCATTCTTTTACAAGTGGTTGACCAGTTTTCCCAGCACCACTTGTTAAAGAGATTGTCTTTTCTCCATTGTATATTCTTGCCTCCTTTGTCAAAGATAAGGTGTCCATAGGTGCATGGATTTATTTCTGGCCTTTCTATTTCATTCCATTGATCTATATTTCTGTCTTTGTGCCAGTACCATACTGTCTTGATGACTGTGGCTTTGTAGTAGAGCCTGAAGTCAGGCAGGTTGATTCCTTCAGTTCCATTCTTCTTTCTCAAGACTGCTTTGGCTATTTGAGGTTTTTTTGTTGTTGTTGTTTTGTTTTTTTTTTTTTTGTATTTCCATACAAATTGTGAAATTATTTGTTCTAGTTCTCTGAAAAATACCATTGGTCGCTTCATAGACATTGCATTGAATCTATAGATTCCTTTGGGTAGTGTACTCATTTTCACTATATTGATTCTTCCCATCCATGAACATGGTATATTTCTCCATCTGTTTGTGTCCTTTTTGATTTCCTTCACCATTGTTTTATAGTTTTCTATATTGAGGTCTTTTGTCTCTTTAGGTGGATATATTCCTAAGTATTTTATTCTTTTCATTGCAATGGTGAATGGAATTGTTTCCTTAATTTCTCTTCCTGTTTTCTCATTGTTAGTGAATAGGAATGCAAGGGATTTCTGCATGTTAATTTTATATCCTGCAACTTTACTATATTCATTGATTAACTCTAGTCTTTTTCTGTGTAGTTTTCTTTTTTTGGTGGCATCTTTGTCAGGTTTTGGTATTAGGATGATGGTGGCCTCATAGAATTTAATTTTTTTAATGTTATTTTATTTTTTCTTTAAAAAGCTTTTGATTTTTTTATAAAATTTCAAAAGGTTACTTTCCATTTACAGTTATTACAAAACATTGGCTGTATTCTCCCTGTTGTACTATACATATTTGAGTCTATCTTACCCCAATAGTTTGTGTCTCCCACTCTCCTATTCTTATATTGTCCCAACTCCTTTATATCCACTGGTAACCACTAGTTTGTTCTCTATGAGTCTTTTCTGTTAGATTCACTAGCTTGTTGAATTTTTTAGATTTTAAATACAAGTGATATCATACAGTATTTATCTTTCTCTGTCTGACTTATTTCACTTCGTATAATGCCCTCTAAGTCCAACCATGTTGCCTCAAATGACAAAATTTTCATTCTGTTTTATGGTGGGTAGTATTGCATTGTGTATATATGCCAAATATTCTTTACCCATTCATCTGTTGATGGCATTTAGATTGCTTCCATAGCTTATCAATAGCAAACAATGCTACTATGGACACTGGAATGTATTCATCTTTTAAAACTAGTATTTTTGTTTTCTTTGTATATATATAAAGAAATGGAATTGCTGGGTCATATAGTGATTTGATTTAGTCTTTTGAGAAACCTCTATACTGTTTTCCACAGTGGCTCCACCAACTAATATTCCCACCAGGGTAAAAATATTCCATTTTTTTCTACTTTTTTTTTCCCTTGCCCACATTTGTTATTTGTGGGTGTTTTTTTTTTTAATGATAGTCATTCTGACATGTATGAGGTGATATGTAATTGTATTCCCCTGATGTTTAGAATTGTTGAGCATCTTTTTATGTGCCTCTTGGCCATATGCATTTCCTCTTTCAAAAAAACATCTGTTCAGCTCTTCTGCCCATTTTTTAATCAGTTGTTTGTTTTTAGAACTCTGAAAACTATAAGACACTGATGAAAGAAACTGGAGATAAACATATGGAAAGATATACTCTGTTCTAAGACTGAAAGAATCAATACTGCTAAAACATACCTAAGGGAATTTACAGATTCAGTGTAATCCCTCTCAAAATACCAGTGTCATTGTTCACAGAACTAGAAAAAAGAATTTTAAAATGTATATGGAAACACTAAAGACCATGAATAATCAAAGCAATCTTGAGAAAGAAGAACAGAGCTAGAAGAATCATGCACCCTAGCTTCAGACTATACAACAAAGCTATACTATAGTAATTAGTATAGCTAATTACAGACTATACAGTAATTAAAACATTATGGTACTGGCACAAAAACAAGACACAGATCCATGGGACAGGATAGAGAACCCAGAAACAAGTTATCTAAGCTAAATGTGTAACTAAACCAAACCTGGGTCCAATCACCATATACAGTAAATCCAATCTACTCACACTGAGTTGTGGTGAACAGAACTGCAGCATTTATTGCAGGGCACCAAGCCCGGAGTCTGGGATAGCTCATGCTCAAAAAGTCAACACTTCCCACTGGATTTCAGCAAAATATTTTAAAAAGCAAGGTAAGGGAGGGGAGTCCCAAGATCTATTAAAGCTCATGCATCATTGGTTAATCATGAGGTCATAGGGCAGTGTCACAGGGGTTAACATCATCAATCTTTAGGCTCCAGTAGGCCTGGGTGTTATGGCCTCATGGTCCTCAAGCAGTTAACATTTTCCATTTGGTGGGGGTCAGATACTATTATCTAGGTACTTCAGAGAGGAGTTTAAGCAGAGGATATGGGGGAGAGGCCTGTCCTGAGATGGCCTCATGGTATCCTACAATTTCTCTAAGCAAAGGGAATTGAAGGCTTAGAGTCAGGAAGCAGCCTGTTGAGTTAAGCTGAGGAACATTTAGTCTATCTTAGTAAGTCCTAGAGCTAGAAACTCTCCTATAAAATACAAGGCTCTAGTAAAATCATTGCATCTGGTTCCATCACTTCATGGCAAATAGAAGAAGAAGTGGAAGTAGTGACAGATTTTATTTTCTTGGGCTCCAAAATCACTGAGGATGGTGACTGCAGTCACAAAATTAATTAAAGACACTTGCTTCTTAGATGAAAAGCTATGACAAATATAGACAGCATATTAAAAAGCAGAGGTATCACTTTGTTGACAAAAGTCTGTATAGTCAAAGCTATGTTTTTTCAAGTAGTCATGTACAGTTGTAAGAACTGAGCCAAAGAATTGATGCTTTTGAATTGTGGCCGGAGAAGACTCTTAAGAGTCCCTTGTACAACAAGCAGATCAAACCAGTCAATCCTAAAGAAAATCAACCCCCATTTGATACTCATTTGAAGGACTGATGTTGAAATCAAGGCTCTAATATTTTGGCCACCTCATGCAAAGAGCTGACTTTGAATTGGAAAAGACTCTGATGCTGGGAAAGATTGAGGGAAAGAGGAGAAGGGGGTGGCAGACAATGAGATGGTTAGATAGCATCACTGACTCAATGGACATAAGTTTGAACAAATTCCAGGAGATAGTGAAGGACAGAGAGGCCTTGCTGCAGTCCATGGGGTCACAAAAAGTTGGACACAACTTAGCAACTGAACAACAACGAGATAAGTTATAATCACTGGTCTTTGATTAGGGAGACAGCCTAACAACCAAATGTTCCCCAATAATAGGCTCTAAAGCCTCTAAGAAAGCAATGATGATATATTGTAGGCAATTATGACTTAGTTTTTGACTATGCTTTGAATTTTGGGTTGGGCCAATGGCATGAAAATGCATTTTCAAAAAGTGACCAGTTATCAGTGGGATTAATGTGTGTTTCAGTTTCACCTCTGGTCTTATTTTCTATTTCCTGCTCTAACTATTGCCAGTCTCTTCCTGCATTTACTCTTACTACCACTCTAGCTTTGGTATTTGCATTTGAATCCTTTGATCTGAGATATGAAACTAATCACAGAAAGCTTCCATTGTTCCTTCTCTTTGTCCACTCCTACAATAAACCATATGACTATGTGAATTGATTCCAAGGATAACCATTACACCAAGGCTACAATGAGTGCAAATAGTCTCTATCGAAATATGAAATCAGAAATTGGTTTTGTGGGCTGATGGATAAGCAGAGTTCATGAACAGAAGGATAAGCTAATGACAAGCAAAAGCAATTTGGGCTGACACCCGGCAAATGTACTGTGTGTTTTTTTGAATGATCACATCTATAGCCAGAAATTAAGGCCCCAATATAAAATTGATAGCATAAATGCCAACTGAAAAAGAGGTTTTTAGCAATGTATTAGCATCATAGTTGACCCTCAGAATGCATGGATGGTAATGAAATTGGAATAACACTAAGAGACCAGCATATTTTCAACCTGAAATAGTTTTGTCTTAGTTAAGTGACAGAGATGGCCAACACACAGCATCATCATTCTCATTTCTCATCATTGCCAGAATTCTCCCTATTTTCACTCTACCTTAATAATTTTCATCTAGTATTAAAGACTATAGTATCATTCCATATAAAAGAGGTAAATGCCAAAGTCTTTTCTGTAACCTGCTCTCTTTAGGCGCTTGCTTTAGTCTCTTTCCTTAGTCTCTTTCCTTTAAGTCTACAAATATACTCAGAATTCCTATCTTTAAAACTTTTACTTACGCATGTTACCTACCTACAAACTGCTATCTTGCTTATCTTCTGGATTTTACAACTAAAATTCTAAAAATGAATACCCCACTTATTGCCTACCCCATCTCTACCATGCGGACTCTTTAATCCACTGCTTCAGAAGTTGGTCTCCATTATTCCAGCAAACCTTTCTAAGAGCTCACCAGTGACTTCTGATCCTGAAATGCAATGAGCTTTTTTCTCAGAACTTATCTCTTTGAGCTTTAGATAGCATTTGGCAAAGCTGACCAGTCACCTCTTCCTTATAAATATCTACTATTAGAAGAAAACTTTTCCATATTTGAAGTACTATCACTTGCAGTATCTAATTTTATTCTACTTTTAAAGACTTCAGAATCTCACAACTAATGACTGTTTGTTCATTCTTGGTCCAGTGCTACTGTCATTATGGCATGCTGTTGAGATAGCATGGTTCAGTGACTAAGACCCCCCCAAGCTCTGTAATCAGAACAAATTTCTCATTCTATTAACTCATTTTACCTTAAATTTTCACAGTTTTCTTATATGTGAAATGGGAACAGCCATGCCCACATCCTAAGATTATGGTTGGGATTATCATAAAACATAAATAAAGACAAATAAAGACCCCTAACTAAATTCTGTCATACATAATACATAGTAGATATGGCTATTTTTATCTCCAAACCATTATCTACATTCTCAGCAATTTAGGCAAATAGTAACTCCTTGTCCTTAGAGAAAAAACCAGAGATTAAACAGAATTGGAGTTTATAAGAGTTTGTACTCTGACTACTCTTCACTTTTCTCTCTACTCTTGTGACACTACACTATCCATAGTTCCTTCTGCTGTTTGCTTAGGCTTTTTCTAGTGAATCTAATTCCTTCTTCTTCTGTTAGGCCATAGCCTAGCATCAGTCCTCAGGTATCTATTATTCTCCATGCAGTCTCTCTTATAGGTATCTAAAACTTCTCACTGTCCTTTGTACTCCCTCCTAAATTTCAATTTTATATCACTAACTGCTGGCAGTAAATCTCTGCTATGCAGTCAATGTCTCAAACAAACCTATAACCTAACTATTAATCAGATTCATCTTTAAAACTTGCCTATTTTTACACTGTGACCAGGCCTAATGCCCTAGAGGAGTTTCAGACTCAGCATTTACAAATCATAAACATAATTTTTTTTATATTCCCCAGGTCACAGATGAGTCCACCTCTACCTGACTTCTAAAGCCAGAAACCGTATAGATGTCTACTATCCCTGCCTCTCCTCAACTCCTCTATGTTACTTCCTTAATTTCAATTTCATCCCCCTAAACTTAATTCCAGTGTTCAACATCTCATACCTGAAATGCTAAATAAACAGAAACAAAACTCCTTTAAATCACCTTATCTGATACCCATTCTTCTGACTTCAAACCTGTCTTGCACCCTCGCCATTTGCAATGCGTTTACTCTGTACAAATTGATAATGTGCACATTTCATGTCACTGTCCATCAAACAGCTCATATTTGTCTCTCCATTGCTTCATGATGGAGCAAGCCATTGAGCATGTGTTCAAGCACATGCTTCATGAACAGAGTTCTTCTATCTCCAAAGTAAAATTCTAGCAACCAGACTCCCCTGCCGTGGTCTCCAGCTTTACAGCCAATAAGCAGTGCCACACACCTTTCAGATCTTTCATAACTATGCCTTCATACATGCTGTTCATTTGCTCAGACTGGACTTCCCCACATTCTCCACATTGTGTCTAGAAAAAGCCTAGTAGCCCTTCAAAATTTTGCTATAAACAATGACTCCCTCACTTCAAAGCACTCACTGTGAGCCTGGCCCTTTGTGCATTCAATCAACCTATTAGCTTCTCACCACAATCTGTTGAAATGGGCCCTGTCATTATTCTCATCTTATAAATGTGAATACACAAACTTTGACACAGAGAGATTAAGTAACTCACTAAATATTGGTAGAGTTAAGATTCTAGTTTTATTTCGGCTTGATCCCAAAGTTATCTGAACTATGCTGGCCCCGCAGCGTTGATCCTGTCTCCAGGGAAGCTGTTCACTCCACCCCCACCCCCACTATGGCCCATTCCCAACCATTTATCATTTCCTTTTTTGTAGCCTTCTGTACCTTGCCTGTGCTCACATTTTCTATAAAATAACAACAATAATAGCTACAAATACTTATATATGTCTGGCAACTTCCAAAGTGATTTTACAGTGTAATATTTTTCAATCCTCACAGTAACCATATCAGAAGGAGTCTCTCATGATACCCAATTTTCAAATGGAAAAACTGAGGTATAGAAAAGTAATTTGTCCTAAGAAACACATAATCATAGTCCAGTGGGCATTTTGAGAAGAGAGCTGTCTTTTTTTATCATTTTATCCCCAGAATGTAGAACATACATGTCCCTGGAAGGGACTCCACATATATTTATCAAATTGGTTATGCTTGCTTGTCACTGTCTACTAACCCTACCTGCCTCTGCAACTTCATTTCACAGCACACATATAATTCATGTATTGAGCGTATACTCTGTGTTCAGTACTCTACAAGCATTTCACAAACAGTATCAAATTTAAAATTTAAATTCCATTTTATAATAAGGAGGCACAGACTCAAAGAGCTTTTTATACCACCCAAGATGGTTTTGGAGCCCCAAATTTTCATGTGTTTCTGGGCTAGAATGTTCTCCAATGATAGGATATTTCAGACCCAGGTATCATCAGGGATCATTTTCTAATTCTTTCATTTTCATCACCTATTCTTCAATTATTCAATTCAACCAAAAGGTTAATGCCTTATGAAAACTCAATATTAATTATTTTGTCATTTACCAAAATACAATATGAGATGAGCTTGATTGTTATTATGCTTGTTTTATTTATGTCTTTCTTCTGGAACTCAAGTTTAAGCCTCCTTAATGCAGGAATCATGTATAAACATCATTTTATCCATATAACGTTTCATAATGCCTTGTAAATATTATCTGCTTATAATGACAGGGCATTAGATATAGATGGTACCTAAGAGTTTTTAATTCTCCTATAATCACTTTGAACACTGGGAATGTGATGCAATTTAAATATTTACATCAGGAAAAATGGTAAATCGATGTAATTAATTCATAAGACTTTTATGAGAGGAAAATGTAAATAAGATATTTGACAGAGAACAAGGTTTAGCAGAGCTAGGTTGTCAAATAGATAACTTCTCTCTCTTTTTTTTTTTTTTTTTTTTTGCCCTGTGGAGATGCCATATATATTTCTGGTAATTTTTAATTTTTCTCAGCAATATTTAGATAACCTTTTGAGATATCAATTAGTGTATAATCTTTTAGTGAACATAACTACAAATAAGCATGTTCATGGAATCCTTATATAAAGCTTTGCATCTTCTGTGAATAAAAATTTCTCTTCATATGCCCTTTCTTAGATAGTTATTTTTGGAAGAAAAAATTCAACCTCAGTAATTCCTAGTATTATCTGAGGAACAATCTTATAAAGATTTAAATGAGTTAAAGGATGTCACTGAAATCATCAAAATTTTAATGTAGCTAACTGATGTCCAAACACAATGGCCTTATAACAGATGAGAGCAGCATAAAAATACTTTACATTTTTCTTAGTTTTAATATAAAAGAATAGGTCCATTATCATGAGAAATAAAAAGGTTCTAGCATGAAAAGACTATAAGAATCCACCTCTAGAAAACTAAATCTCCCTGAGAATTCAATCAGAAAGAAAAACTGCTTGTAAATCATTTTAAATTTGAATTCATGTTTTGACTTAAAAAAACCTTCAACTTCATCTATAAGAAATATGTAATTAAGAAACTATATTCTTCAGTACTTTAAAATGATGTTATTAATCACTTCACCATTTTTTTGTTTTTTAGTTTTCTTTTTTTATAAATTTATTTATTTTAATTGGAGGCTAATTACTTTATAATATTGTATTGATTTTGCCATACATCAAACATGAATCTGCCACGGGTGTACATGTGTTCCCCACCCTGAACCTCCCTCCCTCCTCCCTCCCCATACCATCCCTCTGGGTCATCCCAGTGCACCAGCCCCAAGCATCCTGTATCCTGCATCGAACCTGGACTGGCGATTCATTTCTTATATGATATTATACATATTTCAATCCCATTCTCCCAAATCATCCGACCTTCTCCCTCTCCCTCTCCCACAGAGTCCAAAAGACTGTTCTATACATCTGTGTCTCTTTTGCTGTCTCACATACAGGGTTATCATTACCATCTTTCTAAATTCCACATATATGTGTTAGCATACTGTATTGGTGTTTTTCTTTCTGGCTTACTTCACTCTGTATAATAGGCTCCAGTTTCATCCACCTCATTAGAACTGATTCAAATGTATTCTTTGTAATGGCTGAGTAATACTCCATTGTGTATATGTACCACAGCTTTCTTATCCATTCATCTGCTGATGGACATCTAGGTTGCTTCCATGTCCTGGCTATTATAAACAGTGCTGCGATGAACATTGGGGTACATGTGTCTCTTTCAATTCTGGTTTCCTCGGTGTGTATGCCCAGTAGTGGGATTGCTGGGTCATAAGGCAGTTCTATTTCCAGTTTTTTAAGGAATCTCCACACTGTTCTCCATAGTGACTGTACTAGTTTGCATTCCCAACAATACTGTAAGAAGGTTCCCTTTATTCCACACCCGCTGCAGCATTTATTGTTTGTACACTTTTGGATCGCAGCCATTCTGACTGGCGTGAAATGGTACCTCATTGTGGTTTTGATTTGCATTTGTCTGATAGTAAGTGATGTTGAGCATCTTTTCATGTGTTTGTTAGCCATCTGTATGTCTTCTTTGGAGAAATGTCTATTTCTTTGGCCCATTTTTTTGATTGGGTTGTTTATTTTTAAAGACTTTCTTTCCTCATAATTATAAAATTTGTGCTAAATTTCTCTTAACTAGCTTAATAGTGTAGCCATTGAATTTTTTAAAGCTGGAATCAATAGATTTTAAGTATTAATAGAATACATGTGTTTGGGATGTGAATATCCCCAGTTATGAGGTGCTATCTAGTGAATAAATTACATTATGAAAGACAGATAGTTTGAATTTTAACAAATAATGTTAGAATTTTAACCTAAGAAGAAAGCAGGAACAAAGTAAATAGTTAGATAAAATAGAATTCACATGTTTAAACTACAGTCTGCTAGTACCTTGAGAAGTTTGAAAATTTATCTGGTACATCACTGGTAGTTTTGTTATTTTAGTAATGAGTATTCAGTTTCAATAGTACTGATATGCAGACACAAGTCAACTTTTGAGAGTTCTTTCATTGCTATTTTAGGGGATTTGGGTTGTCTTTAATCTACAGTACATGAAATATGTGGCACACTGAATTTGGGGAGAACAGGGAAAGCATATTTATTTGATGATATATAGCATATGGAAATGTGCTCTTCATCTGAAAAATTTATTGAAGCTTGTCAGTAGCTTACTTCTTTTGTTTATAGCCTACCTAACCTGTTGGGAAAGGGGTTTAACGGCCAGCCTGAGCAGATAAAGAATATACAAAAGTTCAGCCTGACTGGAGCTTAGAGTTATAATCAGTTCTGGCACACCACAGTGTCTTTTTGACATTGAGACTAAAAAAATTCATCCTCCAAAGTAGACTGAAAAAAATGATCTCTATCCATTTCTGAAGTGTTTGAAATGCTACCAACGTGTTCACTTTTTTTGTTTGTTTTGAGCTTTTTTCTTCAAATGTTCTTCTCTCAAAAAGCAATTTTGGGGTCTTCATTAGACCCATTTTCATGATCCTATCTGTTTATCTAATTTTGCTTAATTCTGATTTTAAATCCATAGTCAGTTGACTGTTTCTGATTGTTCATTTAAACCATGTAATAAAGTTCTGTAGAAATTTTTTTAAATCAGATATTATTTTTAGTCCAGATATTCTCAGCTTTTATGAACAAAAGAATTATGTGTGTAAATATACATATATATTTATTTATATACACACTTATGTATGCACATATTTAAGTAAAATGGGATTTTTAATATTCAGTTTGAGATTAACATTTTAATTTTGAATTTAAAAAAATAGATGAGAAATGCAGAAAACAGATTTAATGGGAGCTTAGAATAATGTATGAGAAATTTCAAAGTTGTCATAAAAAGTGTGTCTTTAAACCTTCCAGCATCTTCTCTGCCACTTAGAGCACTGCTCATCAATATTTCATTTTGATCAAATCATAGAATTTTTCATCCCAAAGTAACATCAGAAACTTACAACTAAGAGTGCCACTTCTTGAATTACCAAAATGTTCTAATGGCATATAAAATGAATGAATTCAAAGAGCAGAATAAAAAGATGTTTCTTTATAGTGGAGTTTGTTTTCCAGAAATTCTTTAGTTTTATCTGTAAATTGTTCTCTTTAAGTCAAAGAAAATCTGCCTGTACCATGGCACACTACATGCCTTTTTGTTTTCAAGATGTTCAGAAGATTCAAGTAAAATTTCACTGAACATTTAATTTTAACTTCATATGAGTAAATTATGAGTAATAATAGGTATACTTTAAATTACTAAATCTCTATGAAATTTAAAATAAATTTTGGATTTAATTTTATTTTCTGTCTCCTTGAAAATTCACCAGTATTGAACTTTCAAAGTTTGGGACATACTTCCTCATTAAATTCAGCTTGGCAGTTCTCCCTATCATCAAAAGAATATTGCATTGCCTATATAGCTAACAATTACAACAATTGAATCTATATTCATATTCAATATAGAAAATTATAAATAGTGACATTTATATTTACTCTAGACATCCAGGTTCTTCAACATGAAAGTGTGTCAAGGGTTCACAGTACTTTCATAGATATAGCAGACTGAGGGAGATACCAAGCAGAGCTGATTCTATATAATTTAATTCAAACAATGCCCTCATTCCCACCTCACCCAGGGTATCTCATTTCAAAATGAAGTGAAGTGAAGTGAAGTGAAAGCAGATCAGTCGTGTCTGACTGTAACCCCAATGGACTATACAGCCCATGGAATTCTCCAGGCCAGAATACTGGAGTGGGTGGTCTTTTCCTTCTCCAGGGGATCTTCCCAACCCAGGGATCAAATCCAGGTCTCCCACATTGCAGGCAGATTCTTTACCAGCTGAGGCACCAGGGAAACCCAAAATATCTCCGCTGAAATTTCACCTTCATATTCATTTATCATTAATAAACTCTCCTGTCAACTGTAAATATACTCAGGAGATTTAGGTATCACTTATAAAGTAACATTTAAATCAATTCCTTTTTTAGAAAAGAGTTCTGGCAATTTCAGAGGCTAGCCACAACCACTACTAGCCAACAAGTATTAGCTAAAAAATTAAAATATCCTCTAGAGCACAGACCTACCTGTGTTTTGAATTGGGCACAAGTGGTTAACAAAAAAGCATGCATGAAGAAACGGAGCTGGAAAGACAGCAAATTAAACTTCACCTAATAGTGGCAAAGAACCCTCTTGCCAATGCAGGAGAGAGAAGAGACGAGTTCAATCCCTGGGTTGGGAAGATCCCCTGGAGGAGGAAATGGCAACCCACTCCAGTACTTTGCCTGAAGAATCCCAGGGACAGAGGAGCCTGCTGGGCTACAGTCGAGGGGGTTACAAATAGTTGGACACAATTGAAGTGATGTAGCATGCACAGCACAAAAAGATCCTTGCAGTCAGATTTAATTATATATATATATATATATTATATTGTGAAATATTTGCCATGTTGCCTTCTTTTCAAGAACTTTGCTAAAGAATAATCTATTTTTTGGTAAAAATAATATACATTCTGTATTAGATTTGGAATGTCATAGTAAATCACAAAGAAAAGTGAACATTATGATAACATTATCTCATATATATCTTTATGTATATACAGAGCTAGAAACAAATAGAAAATAAAATTTTAAACTTATAAATAGTAGTTTTATATAGACATTAATTTCACTTGAGATTCATAGATGAAAAATCTGAAGTGAAGCTAAGAAAACTGATAAACTTCAGATAGCATTTTAGATAAAATAATAATTTTTAGCAAAAGAATTTCTCCTAAAGATCTAAATAGTTTAATAGCAATTAGTAAATGAAATCTTTGTGTCTTAACACTATTTTTCAATTCTGGACATTATTAATCTATCCTCTACTTAGAAAAAGAGATGAAGAAATGTAGCTACCACCCAAATATATAGTTTATTGTACTTAGTCTTCAAATGCTCTTCCAACGATTTTTTAAATCTACTCCAATCACCCTTTCACTCCACCCACACCACTGGAAGCTATGTTAATGATCTTCACATTGCTAAATCCCATATTTAATTATTTGTCATTTTTCACATGAATCAACAGCAGCATTTAATGCAATTGATCTTTCCCTTCTGGAAACACGTCATTCAGTTGTTTTCAGGAACACCAGACTTCATAAATGGTTCTTTTCTGTCTTCTGTGCTTGTTCCTTCACTTTGACCTTTTAACACTGTAGAGTTCTAAGACTCAAGTGTTTGGACCTCCCTCTGTTTACACTCATTTCCACTTACATAGCTATAAAACCAGTTATATATGTGCTTTCTAATAACTCATGCCCTGTGCCTTTAAACTCATGTATGAAATTGTTTACTTGGACTACTATACATCTAGATGTCTAGTAGATACTTCCAATATAACATGCCTCAAACTAAACTTTCAACAGACAAGAAAAACCAATAAATAATAAACAAGTAAATAAATAGAGCTTGTTGTTCCATTTGTTTTTCTTTTACATCCTCTCTTATAGACAACATTAATTCCATCAAAAAAGTCCCACTAGGTCTATATATGGAGAAAGCAATGGCACCCCACGCCAGTACTCTTGCCTGGAAAATCCCATGGACGGAGGAGCCTGGTGGGCTGCAGTCGATGGGGTCGCTTAGAGTCGGACGCGACTGAGCGACTTCACTTTCACGCATTGGAGAAGGAAATGGCAGCCCACTCCAGTGTTCTTGCCTGGAGAATCCCAGGGATGGGGGAGCCTGGTGGGCTGCCGTCTATGGGGTCGCAGAGTCGGATACGACTGAAGCGACTTAGCAGGTCTATATATATAATATATCCAAAATTTGACTTCTTCCACCATGTCTATTACTGCTTTCATATATCTACCATAATCTCTTGCCTGGATTAGCAAAATCACTTTCAGTCATTTTAAGGAAAATACATTGCGGATGTTATATCCTCTTATTCTTTAATATTCTGGATGGTCTAGTATCTATAACTGAACTATAACTGCTCTCATTTCTCAAGTAGAAACTGCTCAGTTATCTTCTGGCACTGACAGAACTGTTCCTCATTCATTTTGTGATTAAGTGACTTGTTTCATTCATCCTGGCTGCCTAAAGAGCTCTTTGTAAATGCAGTTCAATAACTTAAAAACGATATGTCTCAGTGTTGATCATTTTATACCAACATGTCCTAGAATAATATGAGTTCCTTTGATTTTCAAAATCACTTCTCTCTTTATTTCAGAGAAATTATTAAATCATATTTTTTAATAGCATCTCAGTTTTTTGTGTTCTCTATCTTGGGGACTCTGCTAACAGTTTTTTTTTGGCACCTCTATCTTCTTTTTAACTATTGTAATCTTTGTCTCTTTTTTTCATTTACTCTCACTATACCACACTTTTCCTCTGAACTTGAAACTCAGTCTTGAGCAATATATAGTCCATTGCATTATACACATATTGTATATGATTGCATGCAGGCTCGGTCGTGTCTGACTCTTTGTGACTCCATGGACTGTAGCCTGACAGGGCCCACTGTCCATGGATTCTTTTGGCAAATATACTGGAGTGGGTTGCCATTTCCTCTTTCAGGGGATCTTCCCAACCCAGGGATCGAACACACATCTCTTGTGTCCCAGCATTGGCAGGTGGATTCTTTACCACTATCACCACCTGGGGAGCCCATCAAGTCTTTTTGATATATCATATCAATGAATTATTATACTAAAATAAGTTTTGTAACTTCTATAGAAAAAGTCACAAGTATTTTTTTCTTTTCTTTGGGTAATGTCTGTTTACCCTTTGGGATTTTTGTTGAGCTTTTTTTTTTTTTCCCCCTAGAAACTTCATTTAATTGCCAGACTATCTATTTTCTTTCTCATGCTTAATATTAGCAATTTAGCCCAAATAATCTATTTTCTCCTATGTAGTGAGGGTGAATTTTCCTTGACAGTGGTCACACTTTACCTGGTCACTTGTTAACAGTGTCTCTTGAGCTAGTTTGAGAACTGGAGTTTTGCTAATGTATGTACATTTGGTATTTCAAAGGTATGGGCAGATTAGAGATGAAAGCTGTATTGTTTGAAGCCAAATATTTTTTGAACAGCCAGGTCCCTGCACTCTCTTTTAGAAACTTTGTTAAGTGTCTTTAGCAGATTCATTTCACCAGTTCGAGTGTATATTATTCTGGAGGAAGGAGCCACATGGATTTTGGATCATTCTCATAGAACACAGCGACCCCTGGTGGTTGTTCCTGCCTCTGCTGAGAGCCTGAGAACCAGCTGGTAGCACAAAGTTTCTGTTCTTAAGGAGCTTTTCTCAAGTTTTCTCTAGGCTGCCTAATTATCCTCTCAATCTGCTTTTCTAAATATTTTTAGAATGGTTTCAGTTCATCCTCTTTACTCTTTATGGCATTTGAGAAACAGAGACAGGGATGAGGATTAAACTGTTTCATACCAAAATCAGTTATTTTTCAAAATTTATAAGGTTGAATTACTTTACATATCTGGATTCTGCTAGTGAATTCATTGCTGTTTATGCCAGAGAATGGTGGCTGTCTACTCTCATTATATCTTCTTCATTTCTTCCCTAGTAGTAGAACATTTGCTCTATTGCTGTATATATGGCTTCTTAGAACAGAAATTCGGAGAAGGCAATGGCACCCCACTCCAGTACTCTTGCCTGGAGAATCCCATGGATGGAGGAGCCTGGTGGGCTGCAGTCCATGGGGTCGCTAAGAGTCGGACATGACTGAGCGACTTCACTTTCACTTTTCACTGTCATGCATTGGAGAAGGAAATGGCACCCCACTCCAGTGTTCTTGCCTGGAGAATCCCAGGGATGGGGGAGCCTGGTGGGCTGCCGTCTATGGGGTCGCACAGAGTCGGACACGACTGAAGTGACTTAGCGGCAGCCGCAGAACAGAAATTACATATGCCAGCGTCTGCCATAGCTAAGTGAGGCATGTGACTACTGCTGCTGCTGCTGCTAAGTCGCTTCAGTTGTGTCTGACTGTGCGACCCCATAGACGGCAGCCCACCAGGCTCCCCCGTCCCTGGGATTCTCCAGGCAAGAACACTGGAGTGGGTTGCCATTTCCTTCTCCAGTGCATCAAAGTGAAAAGTGAAAGTGAAGTCGCTCAGTCGTGTCCGACTCTTAGCGACCCCATGGACTGCAGCCCACCAGGCTCCTCCGTCCATGGGATTCTCCAGGCAAGGGTACTGGAGTGGGGTGCCATCGCATGTGACTGTTTTGGTTAATAAAATATAAGAATAGATATTTTTTGACACATTTTACTAAACGTCCCTAAAAGATAGCAGACATGCTCTCTTTGCTATTTTCTCTCCTCTTCAGCCTGCTGCTGGCCTAATACAAAGAGATGATGGATAGAAATCTAGTCACCAGTTTGAGCCCAAGGAAAAAAAGTCACATTTTAGGGATGAAGGAATCAAAAGCTGAAATAAGCCTGGGTCCTGCCAGTTCCATGGACTCACCTAAATTCTCTCACATGGGAAAAACAAACAGCACATTGTTAAATCTGCTACAGTTTGGGGCTTTTTATCACAGAGAGTTAAATGTAATTCTAAGCAATATGCAAGTTTTACTCATTTCTGTTCATGTTCTGGAACAGAAGTATTGGTAAAGGGGAGAGTCTGTGATCCAACTTTGTCCCTCAATTATTATCTAGTACCTATTTTTTAAGACAACTTTTGTGTGGTGATTTGTTATTTTTAAGGTATTTCATATATACATGTAAATTTAAATTATGTATACTGTTTACATACATAATTTTTGCTACATCTTCAGATGTTTTGACATTGTTTGCCATATTATTCCTTTACTGTGTTTTAATCTCTTCTATGTCTGCATTTCTGTACCTTTTTTATTCTTAATGTTTTGTTTATTTGTGTTTTTATCACAAAATTTATCTATTTTATATTTTTTTAGAGAATAAACTTTTGGCTCTTTTCATACTATTTTAATTTTGTTTCCTATTTCATTCATTTCAGTTCTTCCTTTTATTGTCTCCTTTCTTCTGTTTCTTTGGACTTACTTGACTCTTTTATCTTTAATTTCTTAATTTAGATTCCTAGTTCATTAATTTTTAGCCCTTTTTAATTTTGCTGCTTAAATTAGAATTTTTATTTAATATATCAATATTGTTCTGACTACACATTTTGATATGTTCTAACTTACTATTTACTCTAGCTCTTTTACTTACTACATATTTTGATATGTTCTATCTTAGTATTTAATTAATATTATTTTAAATTTCATTATGATTTTTCCTTTTACCTATGAGTAGTTTAGAAATGTATGTTTTATGTCCAAATATAAGGAGAGGGTCAAATTTATATCATGTCAGTGATTTCTAAACTAACTGCATTATATAAAGAAATCATGGTCTAGTGTTACTCTAATGTAATTAAAATATGTTTATACTTGATTTGTAACCAGGCAAATGGTCATTTTTGTCAATGTTTGTCCTGTTACATAATTGTTACATGTTGCTATTGTTCAGTCACTAAGTCATGTCTGGCTCTCTGGGACCGCAGGGACTGTATCACCAGTCTCCTGTATGTACGAGGCCCCTCTGTCCTCCACTGTCTCCCAGAGTTTGTTCAAATTCATGTCCATTGAGTCCGTGAAGCTATGTTACCATCTCATCCTCTGCTGCCCTCTTCTCCTTTTGCCTTCAGTCTTTCCCAGCATCAGGGTCTTTTCCAGTGAGTCACCTCTTTGCATCTGGTGGCCAAAGTATTGGAGCTTCAGCTTCAGCATCAGTCCTTCCAGTGAATTTTCAGGGTTGATTTCCTTCAGGATTGACTGGTTTGATCTTCCTGCAGTCCAAGGGATTCTTGAGCGTCTGCTCCAAGCACCACAATTCAAACGTATCAATTCTTTGATGCTCAGCCTTCTTTGTGGACCAACTCTCAGATCCATGAATGACTACTGGAAAAACAATAGTTTTTACTATCGGGATCTTTGTAGGCAAAGTGATATCCCTGCTTCTTAATATGCTGTGTAGGTTTCATCATAGCCTTTCTTTCAAGGAGCAAGCATCTTTGAATTTCATGGCTGCAGCCACCATTTACAGTGATTTTGGAGCCCAATAAAATAAAATCTGTCACTGCTTCCATTTTTCCCCTTCTATTTGCCATGAAGTGAGAAGACTGGATGCTGTGGTCTTAGTTTTTTGAATGCCAAGTTTCAAGTCAGATTTTTCACTCTCCTCTTTCACCCTCATCAAGAGGCTCTTTAGTTTCTCTTCACTTTCTGCTGTTAGAGTGGTATCATCTGCATATCTAAGGTTATTGATATTTCTCCTGACAATCTGAATTTCAGCTTGTGATTCATCCAGCATTTGTGACATTGTGTGACATTCATCCATCTTGTTACATCATGCCCAGCATTTTGCATGATGTGCTCTGCATATAAGTTAAATAAGCAGGTTGACAATATATAGCCTTGTCATACTCCTTTCACAATTTGGAACCAGGCAGTTATTCCATGTCCAGTTCTGTTGCTTCTTGACCCACATACAGGTTTCTCAGAAGAAAGGTAAGGTGGTCTGGTATTCCCATCTCTTGAGAATTTTTCAGTTTATTGTGATCTGCACAAAGGCTTTAGCACCATCAATGAAGCAGAAGTACATGTTTTTTTCTGGAACTCCCTTGCTTTCTTCATAATGGCAGGTTCTGTATAAGTAGGGTTTTCATAGGACCATTTGGTCTATGTGAATCTTAGTTATGCTTATTGTCCCAATTGTAATCATTTACAGGACCCCTCTAACTCACAAAAGTTTACCATAAATTTTTGGCTGTAAACATTATACTATTATAAAACCTAACATAAATTAAAACTTATCAATTGTGAAATTCAAGTCTTCCATATCCAAACTAATTTTTTTTCCATTTGATCTGATAAATGAGAGAGATTTGTTGAAATCTCCATTATGGTGATGTATCTATCACTTTCTTCCTGCAGTTCTATTGATTTTGGCTTTATTTATGCTAATTTTTTTTTTTTTACATACATAGATGTTTACAATTGTCATAGCTTCCAAGTGGGTTGAATCTTTTCTTTTTTCATTGATTGCTTTCTCTTACAAACTCATTTTTGTTTTTAGTAGATATTTCAGCTAAAAATAATAATAATAATTAGCCACAAAACTTTATCTTAGTTTGTATTTTCTTGTTTTTCCTTTTTTTACTTTCATACTTTTGTTTTGTTTTACACAAGGCAAGTCTAAAAAAGGATACCTATGTACTTAAGAATATCTATGTATTTTAACTCTATAAGAGACAGGGACAAAAACTGAAAACAAGGTCAGCTGATTCAGGAATCCCTGTTGTTTTCAATAATAATCACAAACATTGATTCAGTGCCCAACTGAGACAGGTACTATACTAAGATATATGTATATATATGTATATATATTCCCTGCTATTTCCATTAAATGCTAGTGCTTAAGATCATATATGGCTTTAGTATGTGATAGATGTTTTAATATAAATAAAACAATAAATAGAAAACCAAGGGACTCATTTGAAGGTGTTTTCTTTTCTTGTGCCAGATAAATGCTGCACTATGAAATCAGACTGAAGGACAAATTAATGGTTTTAAATCTAGGTTAGATGTACGCATGATTTCTTCCATTTCCAGTTATTGTCGGTGAGCACTTTAGGTCAGCCTGTCTGTACTTCGGCACCTCTTAGGAACAACATGAGTATGTTGCTATTTTTGAAACTGCTAATAGTGATAGGGATGGTCCCCTGGTGTGAAAGTCATCCGAAATTCAACTACTTTATTTTAACCTACAATCTCAGTCATTTATGAAACTGCTGGTTTGATATCAGAGCCTCAAATGATACTTCTTAGGAAGCTGCTCCAAAGGCTAGGTCCCATGGAACTAGAGGCATTCTCTTCTTTTTCCTTTCTTTCTTTCTTTTTGAACTCCTGTGTTTAGATTAGACCTGGTTTGTAATTGGAAGACCTTAAAGTCTCCTAGATTGACTCTTTTCAGCAGTCACGTAGAATATGACAGCACAAGGTCCATTTGAATATCTTTGATACTTATTTACCTTCATCTGACTTTCTGTTTGCAGCCCCTCAAACCTAATTTTTATTGAGCCAATTGTTTTTTTTTAAAAAAAAGGGGAAAAATTCTGTAGAGTATAATGGAATTATGTCCTTACTTACTTTGCTTCTCTCTGGAAAATAGTTGTCACGTTTACTTATCAACAGCACAGCTGCTACCCCACATGACTGCTGGGTGACAAGCTCTCAGTGCAGGCTGACTGTCCCCTAGACCCTAAAGTCCCTTCTGTCCCAGGCCAGGAGGCTACAGGATTTCACGAGCTTATTACTGAGGTTGTTGGGTTAGGTTCCTACTTGAACTTTAACTTACTCACTTATTCTACAGACTTTATTCTTTGAGTACCTTCTGTGGGCTAAGTATTTTTCACTATCTAGTAGGAAGACAGGCAAGGGATATAGTAAGTTTAAAAAATAGAGAAGTATAACATCAGAGACAATAAGTAATATAAAGAGAATCCTCTCATATACCAGTTTTCTTGTTACTGAGTTCCTAACTTATTATCCACGCTCACTTCTGGCATCTCCATGTAGGAAGTCACTACCAGTAACTGGCTAGTCCCATTCTTAGTTTGCTGCACTTGAACCAATATTCTCCTTCACTCCTGCTCTCAGATGCCTTTAACAGTAATCTTTGTTAGGACAGTGACCATGTCTGTCTTGCTTAACCCAGTGTTCTCAGCAGCTAGCACAGTGCCTGATACATGTTTCATAAATATCTACTAAGTATATAATCAAAGAATAACCTTAGAAATCACATGAACCTTTGCTAAGCACTCACATCCCATCTTTTCCCCAGACCACATCACCACATTATTATATCAGTTCAGTCGCTCAGTCATATCTGACTCTTTGCGACCCCATGGACTGCAGCACGCCAGGCGACCCTGTCCATCACCAACTCCGGGAGTTTACTGAAACTCATGTCCATTGAGTCGGTGATGCCATCCAACCATATCATCCTCTGCCATCCCCTTCTCTTGCTGCCTTCAATCTTTCCCAGCATCAGGGTCTTTTCAAATGAATCAATTCTTCACATCAGGTGGCCAAAGTATTGGAGTTTCAGCTTCAGCATCAGTCCTTCCAATTCAGGACTGATTTCCTTTAGGATAGATATATTCTCATATCACATATTTCCATTTTGGCTCACATACCTTTGTGGCCACACTTACCACTCCCTGGCATGCTCCCTCTTTTCCATTCTCTGACTCAGTGGCTCCTTTGGGATTCCCATTTTTCATCTACTAACCTGACTCTGACATGTTCCTTAAAGATTCAAAGCTGTGCGAACACAAAACCTGCCATGGAAGAGAGCCGGAGCTTCTGGAAGAAGACTGCATGCTAGTGGGTATTTGACAGTGCTGCCTTTGTAAGTAATAAGTGATTTGACATTCAAGACTGTTTAAGAAGGTGTGTATGGAATAACAGTCAGCTGCCAGGGAAGTTTAATTATCGCAAAGGTTACGGCTGTGCTACACATATTTTTTTTTAAGATATCATATCTAATTGTTAGGCAGTTAGATTGTACTTTTTTCAGACTGTTGGGGTTTTTTGGTTTAATGAGACACTGCACTGCTTCTTCACAGATCACTGCCCATTGTTTGAAGCACTGTGATGATAACTGCATTTAAAGTTATTGAGCTTGAGTTTAAATAAATTATACAGAGGTCAAAGAACACGTACTTGGTGTTTCATAAAGAGACAGAACCGGTGAATCACAGCTTCCAAGAGAAAGAAAAATGTTTTTTAAAATCTCATACTCTGCATCTCACTGCTGGGTTTTTCTATAGGCATCCATTGTTATGTTAAAATAAATAATTTTTGTAAATGATCCCTGAAACTTCTTTATAGGTTATATGAAAATTCTCACATCTTTTATTTAATTAGGTTGGGACTAAGTAATAGTACTAAAATTAAGCTGGCCAAGCACTCTGAATTATAAGGTTAAACAGTAAGAATTTTCTATTTATTTTCAAGTAGGTAGAAAACAAAACTCATCATTGGAACATGCTTATATAAATGATGTTGCTTTCTACAGATTTTAAAAAAATATTATAGTTTTGTGAAAATTGTGAAAATCAGTCATTTTTATAAACCTTGTTTTGGTATCCTCCTACTTTATATATTAAGCACATTTAAAATTAGATAATGACATTTAAATAAACAATATCTTCATAAAAGAAAAGTGGGTGAGTTGGTAATTGAGCTCCAATTATTTGACAGACACTTTATTAGAAGCTCCCATATGTGATCCTGTTTAGCCTGTACCACAACTTTATTATATCAGCACAATTATCTGTATTAAGAAGCAGAAAAGAAGCTTCAAATTATACAGCTAGTAAAAGGGAATCCCATGACTTAAATAATAAAGAACAGGTTCCTTTTACTTGATCATATTCTCTAAATTTCAAATTTTACTTAATGCTACATTTAGGAAATCTCAGAGCTATCTATCTAAGTAAGATATGTTACCAGAGAAGGCAATGGCACCCCACTCCAGTACTCTTGCCTGGAAAATCCCATGGATGGAGGAGTCTGGTGGGCTGCAGTCCATGGGGTTGCTAAGAGTCGGACACGGCTGAGTGACTTCCCTTTCACTTTTCACTTTCATGCATTGGAGAAGGAAATGGCAACCCACTCCAGTGTTCTTGCCTGGAGAATCCCAGGGATGGGGAGCCTGTTGGTCTGCCGTCTATGGGGTCACACAGAGCCGGACACGACTGAAGCGACTCAGCAGCAGCAGCAGCAGCAAGATATGTTACAATGTTTAAGTAATATAAATATTGTAATAATTAGTGGCACCATTATAGTCTGTTTTCTTACAAGATATTAACATATAAACACACACATATTATACCTGACTTATCAAAATGTTATCTAGAAATTTGTGGTAGATGCTATAAACTCTGTCATTTAACTCCTTTCACCAAGTCCTCTATAATATAGGCTAAAAGTTAAAATCCTGAATTCTGTTGTACCCCTTACTAGTAGTAGTCATATGACACAGTTCTTGCCAAGGAAACACAAGTACAACAGTGAAGGTTCTGTGTTTTCTAGTTCCCCTTTGATCTTGCTTGGAACAGATACAGCCAGATGAGCAGCCGTCATCACTAGGATGGTAGCCCTGGAAATCAGAAGAAGCCTGATTTCCACAATGGCTTATTCAGAAATGGACAGAATCAGCCGTCAGATTGGAGAAACACGGGTCTGCCTTGTCATCAAGCCTGGAATTATGCAGTGTTGCCTGGTGACCTTGCCCCTATTCTGAACTTTAAGCTCCTTGTAACAAGTGTCTTTAAGATTTCTCTACAGAAATGGTATGTGGTAAAGACAGTCTAAAGAATAGTTATTGCTGGCCAATAACAGTCACTATGAATAGCCCAAGAACAATCAGGAGACTAAAACTATCTAAGTCTTTACCAATAAAATAATTACCACTGAAATTTCTTATCTAATTTTAATTTCTCAGTCTCTACTTACAGAAATAGTTGTACAACTTTGGAAAGAAACATATACCTGTTCAGAATGTTAGAGACCCTCAGACTCCAAACTATCTCCCAAACAGAACAAAATATTCTAATAAAACTGTCTAACTCCAGGTACAGTTCACGCTACCATTCTACATTAGAGCAGCAGATATTCCCTCTAATTCCCTAACAAAAGTTTGTCACACAAATTTTTAGAGTGTCACTGCATCAGCACTCAAATTATCTCATCTTTACTCCCATTATGTTTAAGCATTTTTGCTTCTGACACCTCAGAACCTTCTCTTAACTGTCTTAGTAAATCAGTCTTCCATTTTCATATGGTTCTAAATTCTACAGGTTTAGGTTAAAAAAACTAAGATCATGACATCCAGCCCCATCAGTTCATGGCAAATAGAAGGGGGGAAAAAAAAGAAACAGTAACAGACTTCATTTTCTTGGGCTCCAGAATCACTGCTAAGGTAACTGCAATCATGAAATTAAAAGATGCTTGCTCCGTGGGAAAAAAAAGCTATGACAGACCTAGATAGCATATTAAAAAGCAGAGATCACTTTACTAACAAAGGTCAATATAGTCAAAGCTATGGCTTTTCCATATGTTCATATCCATTTTCCATATGATTATTATTATTATTTTTTATGTACGGATGTGAGATCCGGACCATAAAGAAGGCTAAGAACCTTCTTTCAAACAGTGGTGCGAGAAAAGATACCACAGGAGTCTCTCAAGGCCTTGACAGTCCCTTGGACAGCAAGGAGATGAAACAAGTCAATCCTAAAGGAAATCAACCCTGAAAATTCATTGGAAGGACTGATGCTGAAGCTGGAGCTCCAATACTTTGGCCACTTAACACAAAGAGCTGACTCATTGGAAAAGACCCTGATGCTGAGAAAGAGTAAGGTCAGGAGGAGAAGGAGGTGACAGAGGATGAGATGGTTGGATGGTATCGTCAACTCAAGGGACAAGAATTTGAGCAAACTCTGAGAGACAGTGAAGGACAGGGAAGCCTGGCATGCTGCAGTCCATGGGGTTGCAAAAAGTCAGACACCAACTGAGCAACTGAACAACAAAAAACTGTATAGGGAGTGAGGAAATGGAAGAAGACAGGACGAAGAAGAGGGAGGAAGAGAGGAGTCAGCTGGGTCAACCAAAGGACTTTTAAGAAACAGGATTAGATTATTCTAAGTGAAGGTAAGAGCTAAGTTTCATGATGAAGTTAATGTCATACATATTGGAGAGACATATGTGTGCTTAGTCACTTCAGTCATGTCCGACTCTTTGTGACCACATGGACTGCAGCCCTCCAGGCTCCTCTGTCCATGGGGATTCTCCAGCCGTAATACTGGAGTCGGTTGCTATGCTCTCCTCCAGGGGATCATCCTAACCCAGGGATTGAACACAGGTCTTCCGCATTGAAGATGGATTCTTTATCGACTGAGCCACCAGGTAAGCCCAAGAATACTGGAGTGGGTAGCCTATCCCTTCTCCAGGCGATCTTCCCAACCCAGGAATCGAACCCAGGTCTACTGCATTCTTTACCATCTGAGCCACCAAAATAGCTCCCCGAATGATTGCAAATATATATATGTTTAAAATGCACATGTATATATATTTTTGTGAAGTAAACTAAAACACAGATATTACAGCTGTTATTTCACAGAATTCTGGATTTGAAAAAATGCATTAACTGACCCAGAAATAATTTGTCTGGAAAAGTTTCTTTAGAGTTATTTTGAGTAAAAGAGGTGTAAACTGAAATGTTTCAAGCTCAAAACTAACTCTGTGGCTGAAAAGACAAGATTCAACACCTTCTGGAAGTCCCTTATATAAACTAGTGAGCTAAGTAAGTTAGACGTTTTTAAAGAGATCAATTGAATTGATAGCGAAAGTGTCATCTGTAATTTTATGTATTCGTTATGAGCGACTTGAAGATATAGGTTAAAAGAGTATTTTCTTTAATGTGCATAATGGAAATTCTAATATTATTATGACACAGTCCTTCAGTATGTGCCTGGGTTGAAATGCCTAGACAGTCTTAAGCCGCCAAAGAATGTTAGATCACTGCAAAGGATATATTTCTCCCTGGGGGTCAGGAAGGAAAATAAGCTTTGTCTTTTTTCTAAATACTTCTTATAATAAAAATGTACCTTATAATAAAAATTAATGACAGATTATCTTTAAGTTACAATTAGAGCTTACATTCAAAGAGAATATGCATGATAGCTACTAAAAAGCATAAAAGATAATACTGCTCTAACCATATTAATAATGGATTATTGCTTAAAGAATTCATCTAAAACTTTAGAAATCCAGATTTTAAGTGAAAGATAAAAGTAAAATCTTTAGGTCTGCTGCTACCTACTTTGAATGCACTTTTAAAGGAATTAGGAACATTCTCTATTGCTGTTATAGATTATTAACAAGAATGAGAACCATATGATTAATTCTGTATTCCTCTTCACTTCATATTAAAAACAAAGAAATAGTGAGAAAGAGAATTTTAAAATATGAAAGAATTTTTTAAAAGAATTTCAAAGTTAGGTAGTATCTTTTTAAAAGGAAATAGCTTTAAAACAGTAACAATCTAAGAATTATATACAACTCTTCTAATACTTGTGATTATTTCCCTTTGTAAAAGAGAAAGGATCAGAGAAGTAATACTTGATGTAAAAGAAAATATAGCTTTTTTCTTCAAATGCTTTTTAAAACCACTAGAACTGGTATAATTCAATAATTTGTTTTTCTGAAAGGTTAACCTTTTCAGTATCTTGTTATTAATCTGATTTTTCTGTCTCATTTCTGTTTGGTCCATACTTTATGTATCACTACAACAAAGTTCAGGTTGAGTTCCTACATTATTCTAAAATGCCTTTCATGATACAAATATCTTAGAAAACAATTTACCCAGTAGAAAGTCCCTAGGCTATTCCCTCATTCATCTGATTCCCTTACATATCAAAGGACCTCAACTGGGTTTTAGAGGCTTCCTTTCTCTTTTTGCTGTAACAATACAGCTTTTACTCTCCAAAGTAGGAAACCATTTTCTTTCTCCTGCCCTTGCCAGTGTTTATTAATTCCAGCAGCTTCAGATGCCATTACTTGAACTAGGGGGAAAAGACAGAACTCTGCACTACTTCATAAAATGAAAATATCCTTCCTCCAGTACTACCTCTGTTAACTATGAGCAAGGCTTTGCTGAAGGAACAATAAGAGAATCAAAAGATGGTCTGGCAGAGATGAGAGACTCATACAACTGAGCATTTCATACTGCACATTCTTAGTGGCTGTTCAATAAATGGACCAATTAGTGAAAACTAGGAAAATGTCCCACTCCTGCACTGAAAAAAAGAGGATAAAACTGTTTGTAAAATCCAAACTCAAAACATATTTTATTATAGAAAACATGGTACTAAATTGTGGCTAAATGCTACTCATATTATAGTACTTTTTAAACAAATTTTTATATAATACTCTTAGCTTCTATAAGCCATTATCTGAGTTTAAATAAAGAATAAACATATGCTATATGCCAACCCTATTAGTCAGGGTTCCCCAAAGAACAGAACTAATAGAGTTTTATACACACACACACACACACACACACTCACATAGATATATACAGTTTTCTCTATATAGAGAGAGAGTGGAAAAGCTGGCTTAAAAATCAACATTCAAAAAACTAAGATCACGGCATCTCAGCCCATCACTTCATGGCAAACATATGGCAAAAAAATGGAAGCTGACAGATTTTATTTTCTTGGGCTCCAAAACCACTGCAGACACTGACTGCAGCCACAAAATTAAAGATACTTTCCCCCTGAAAAAAAGCTATGACAAATCTTGACAGCATATTAAAAAGCAGAGATATCACTTTGCTGAAAAAGCTCCATATAGTCAAAGCTATGCTTTTTCATGAATGTGAGTGTTGGGCCATAAAGAAGGCTGAGCACCATAGAACTGATGCTTTCAAACTGTGGTGCTAGAGAAGACACCTGAGAGTCCCTTAGATAGCAAGGAGATGAAACCAGTCAACCTAAAGGAAATCAACCCTGAATATTCATTGGAAAGACTGATGCTGAAGCTCCAATACTTTGGCCACCTGATTCAAAATAGCTGACATTAGAAAAGACCCTGATGCTGGGAAAGATTGAGGGCAGGAGGGAAAAGGGATAACAGAATGAGATGGTTGGATGGCATCACTGACACAATGGACATGAGTCTGAGCAAACTCCAGGAGATAGTGAAGGACAGGGAAGCCTGGCATGCTGCAGTTCATGGGGGTCACAAAGAGTCGGACATGACTTAGCAACTGAACAACAATAGCAACAAGAGACTGATTGATTAACTCCTTATATTGGCTCATGTGTTTATGGAGTCTGGAAACTTCAAAATCTGCAGAGCCAGAGCTCCTGTACTAATTTGAATCCCATGCCTGGCATATTAATATAGAACCAGGAAGAACCAACACCCCAGCTTGAAGGTCATCAGGAATGAAGATTCTCACAAGAGGGTCAGCCTTATGGACTTCTCAAGCCTTCAACTGGTCAGCAGAGACTCACCCACTTTATGGAGGACAATATGCTTTACTCAGTATACCAAATGGTACATTTATCTTATCCAAAAACACTCACAAGAAGTATCCAGAATTTTGGACCAAATTTTGAGTACCCTATGGCCCAATCATGATGGTGTGATCACTCACCCAGAACCAGACATCCTGGAATGTGAAGTCAAGTGGTCCTTTGTTTCACTATGAACAAAATTAGTGGAAGTAATGGAATTCCAGTTGAGCTGTTCCAAATCCTGAAAGGTGATGCTGTAAAAGTGCTACACTCAATATGCCAGCAAATTTGGAAAACTCAGCAGTGGCCACAGGACAGGAAAAGGTCAGTTTTCATTCCAATCCAATTGCCAAATAAAGGCAATGCCAAAGAATGCTCAAACTACCACACAGTTGCATTCATCTCACATGCTAGCAAAGTAATGTTCAAAATTTTCCAAGCCAGGCTTCGGCAATACGTGAACCATGAACTCCCTGATGCTCAAGCTGGATTTAGAAAAGGCAGAGGAACCAGAGATCAAATTGCCAACATCCATTGGATCATTGAAAAAGCAAGAGAGTTCCAGAAAAACATTTACTTCTTCTCTATTAATTATACCAAATCCTTTGTGTAGATCACAATAAACTGTGGAACATTCTGAAAGAAATGGGAATACCAGACCACCTGACCTGCCTCCTGAGAAATCTGTATGCAGGTCAGGAAGCAACAGTTAGAACTGGACATGGACAACAGACTGGCTCCAAATTGGGAAAGGAGTACATCAAGGCTGTATATTGTCACCCTGCTTATTTAACTTATAGACAGTACATCATGCGAAATGCTAGGCTGGATGAAGCACAAGCTAGAGTCAAGATTGCTGGGAGAAATATCAATAACCTTGGATACACAGATGACACCACCCTTATGCATGCAGAAAGTGAAGAGGAACTGACAAGCCTCTTGATGAAAGTGAAAGAGGAGAATGAAAAAGCAGGCTTAAAATTCAACATTCAATAAACGAAGATCATGGCATCTGGTCCCATCACTTTATGCAAATAGATGGGGAAACAACTGAAACAGTGACAGACTTTTTTATTTTCTTGGGCTTCAAAACCACTGCAGATGGTGACTGCAGCCATGAAATTAAAAGACACTCGCTCCTTGGAAGAAAAGCTATGACCAATCTAGACAGCATATTAAATAATAGAGACATTACTTTGCCAATGAAGGTCAGTCTAGTCAAAGCTATGGTTTTTCCAGTAATCATGTATGGATATGAGTGTTGGACTATAAAGAAAGCTGAGCACCGAACAGTTGATGCTTTTGAACTGTGGTGTTGGAGAAGACTCTTGAGAGTCCCTTGAACTGTAAGGAGATCAATCCAGTCCATTCCAAAGGAAATCAGTCCTGAATATTCATTGGAAGGACTGATGCTGAGGCTGAAACTCCAATACTTTGGCCACCTGATGCAAAGAACTGATTCATTGGAAAAGACCCTGATGCTGGGAAAGACTGAAGGTGGGGGGAGAAGGGGACGACAAAGGATGAGATGGTTGGACGGCATCACCAACTCAATGGACACACGTTTGAGCAAGCTCTGGGAGTTGGTGATGGACAGGGAAGCCTGGCGTGCTGCAGTCCATGGGATCACAAAGAGTCAGACATGACTGAGTGACTGAACTGAACTGATAGCCCAATCAAGTTGACACACAAAATTAACGATCACAACTACTAAATAATGTCATAAACTTAGTTTCTGGAATGTTCCATTTCCGTGTGAAGAACAATAGTGAAAGTGTTAAAAGATCTAGTATGGATTCTCTGTCCATTAAATACAATGTATATTATTTTGGGAAAAGATAAATTTTTCTCTGAAAGTCTCAGTTTTTCATTTGTTAAATGCATGATAGTTTAGCTAAAATGTGTCAGTGGAACAACTAAAAATCCAAAAGAAATTCCTGAATTCAATTTCTCTCATTTTAATATCTGTAATAATTTTGTGATCAGTCATATAGAAAGAAACAATGAAAAAAATAATTCAGCATTCAATCAGATTAGAAGTTTTAAGCCTTGCAATAAAGGTATGTGGGCTTCCCAGGTGGTGCAATGTTAAAAAAATCCACCTGCCAATGCAGGAGATGTGGGTTTGATCCCTTGGTCAGAAAAATCCCCTGGAGTAGAAAGTGGCAACCTGTTCCAGTATTCTTGCATGGAAAATTTCTTGGATAGAGGAGCCTGGTGGGCTACAAACCATATGGTCACAAGGAGTCAGGCATGACTGGGCAACTAAGCTCAGCACATAAAGGTGTGTAAATATGTCAAAGAGTAGAATATAATATTCAGATATACTATTTAAGCCATCTAGATGGACATTACCTTTAGAGTAAATGGAAGAATTAGATAATGACATGATCATAATCAGAGATGTGAGTCATCATACAACTATAAGACAATTGAATATTAAGAAACATCTATTTCTTATATTTGATAAGTGTGCACTGTCTGGTTTAATAGTCTCATTTGTTCAGCAATATCAAACATCAAAAAAGGGATTTCCAGATATTATTTAGAATGAAAAATGTTTCTTTGGTGGGCATGAAACTTTAAAAAACATTTTGAAATAAACTTTACACAGAGAAAAGTGCATGGATATATTTAAGTTCACAGATATTAATTGTGCCATTTGATGAGTTGTTACCACCTGTAACCACCCATGTAACCACCATCCCAGTCAAGATATAGGGCAATTTTATCACACCTAAAAATTTCTTTTTGACCCCTTTTAGTTAAACTTCACTGCCAAAGGAAACTAGTATTTTGATATCTATAGTGATAAATTAGTTTTACCTTCCTTAGAGTTTGGTGTGTTTACGTGTGTGTGTGTGTATGTGTGTGTGTGTGTGTGTACTCAGTACTCAGTTGTATCCAACTCTTTTGTGACTCCACAGACTGTACCCCACCAGGCTCTTAGGTCTGTGGAACATTTTAGGCAAGAATCCTGGAGTGGGTTGCCATTTCCTCCTCCAGGGGATCATCATAACCCATAACCCAGTTTTCTAATGAAAACTGTCTCTTGTGTCTCTTGCATCAGTAGGACAATTCTTAACCATTGCACCACCTGAGAAGCCCTACTTTAGAAACTGAAGTAAATTAAATCATATGGTATATACACCCCTACAGATTCTTTTACTTGATATAACGCCTGTGAGATTCAACCATGTTGTTGAGAATATCAATAGTCATTTCTATTGCTGAATGGCATTTCATTTTATGAATCTGCTACAATTTGTTTATCTACTTTTCTGTTAATTGACATTCAGGCTATTTTGGAGATGTCTAATCTTTTTGCAACAAGACCTTTAATCCACATATTGACTGAATGAAAACTATGTCTTAACCTAGCAAAATAGAGTCATTGCCCTTAGGATTCCTTGAGCATGATATGGTGTAAACTATAATTCTGGTCTTTGTGATAAAATTTGTTAAATCCAGAACTGTATATATACTACAACTGTGTGTAATAAACTGATAAATCCAGGTCTTTGTGAAGCTCCTGTGACCTGGGTCATCTAAGCCAAATTAAAGTATACTGCCCATCTTTCCTCCCATCAATCTCTTTTTAATCTCTTAAAATTTCTTTTAACTTGACTTCTAATATCTCTAGATCTGGTGGTTTTAGATGCTTCTAAAGCATCCTAAATATATCTAGAGAAAAGTTGTATGTCTTCATGTAGAGATTTCATTTCCTCCTGAGAGGTAACAAGCATTCTAATTTTGGATACTGGCAATAGTTCTCAGATGTTTAATGATTTGGGGCTGCTCTATATTTAATATTAAAGATATAAGCATACATATTCTAGTATTTATCCCCTAATATAGAATATAAAATACTTTATATTTTGTTACATTATAGAATCATAGTATTTTAAAGGTGTATATATTGTGACTATAGTAGGAGCTACCACATTATTTCCAGCCCCTGGCCACAGTGTAGTAATCATGGAGTTGGGGCAGAATTGATCCATACACCCAGATGGATGAGGACCTTGATATCAAGTGAGGGCCTTGATAATACAAACCAGTCAATTATAGTAAATATTGGGTCAGCCAATTAGGCAAAAATCTCAATGAATGTTTTGACCAACCCAGTATATATGTATGTATGTATAGTAAAGGCTCTTAACTTGTCTCAAACCACAATAATTGTTTCAGGAGTTGACAGCTGACACGTGACACAAATTGGACTAGTCAGAGGGAGGCACAATGCTTTTGATGAAGAGGGGAAGAAATTCGAACAAGGAAGCAGACAACTCGGGCTTCTGCGGGAAGCCGCTGGAAAACTTTGATGGAATGAAAACTACAGGTGGGATATCTGAACAAAACAGTTCCCACTGACATTTAAAGCCTCTGAATAAGCCCTCGCCTAAGCCCTCACTCACATGAATAGAAATTTCCCTTGGTGATTTAAGTCAGTTTGATGTAAGTCTTCTGTTATTTGAAGTTGAAAGTATTTTAATTTATGCAAGAACCTTATACACATCAGCTGGTGAAGCCCTGGTTCGGAAGAGTTCACCTAGTGACTTACAGGCACAATGAAGACTGCAACTCAGGCATTGAGTCTGGCATTCCTGTAGACTTCCATTAACTTTCCTCATTAGGTATAAATCCTCATTTTCATCTCGAAATAACTGTCGTTCTCTTTAAAACTTAGATATGTTAACTTCAGATCCCCATGAAAACAGTTTTATTATTTGTTTCTTGGAAAGAAATTTTAAACCACTGAAATAAATATCCATATAAAAATGAAACCCTTACTATTTCCCTCAAAGCTATTCTATTACTAAATGTTAGTTAAGTATTTAATATAAGCGGGTCCTATTCAAGAAATGGAAACAAAACATTGCTCACCGTCTGATTGTTAAAGAAAGTAAATGAATAGATAATTAAGGCAGGCGTGTTAGGTACTATATAAGAAAGAGAATTGCAAAAAGTGCTAAAAAATGTTCTGTAGGCTAAACTAGAAAAATTTGGAAAAGCCTGAAGAAGAGTGGTTTTCTTAGAGGGCTGGAAAAGGCACACCATGCATGAAGCTGAGCACAAATATGAAACTGTACTTGCTGTACGAAGAGATATAAAAGAGCACAGTGAAATAAGATCCATGATTACTCATTAATTAACTATACCCTATACATTTAATCTAAAAGAATACCAGGAATAAAAAATACAATAAAAAATCACTTATAATCTCACAGTTCGGTATAAGGCCAGAGATGAGATTAGGAAATAATAAATGGAACTTCCCCTGGCAGTCCAGCAGCTAAGACTCTGCACTCCCAATGCAGGGGGACCGGGTCTGAGCCCTTTTCAGGGAACTAGATCCCACCTGGTACAACTAAGAGTTTACGTGCTACAACTAAAGATCTCGCGTGTTACAATGAAGATCAAAGATCCTGCGTGCTGCAACTAAGATCCAGCGAAGCCAGATAAATAATTTAAAAAAAGAAAGAAAGAAAAGAAAAAGAAAGCAATGGAATAGACAGGAATGGTGCAACTCTAAACAGTGTGACTACAAAGGAACGTAAAGACTCACAAGTCAAGGACTGTCTATCTCACTGATCTGCCACAGCTCCTAAATGTATTTTCAAAACAAAGCCCTGGCAGAATAAAACCTTTTATTGATGAAGAATAATCACTTTATTAAAGCAACAAGAAGCAGAGACTCTCAGAGCCTGAAGGAAAGGATCACAGGAGATGGTCCATGCAGAATACAAAGGACAGCAAAGTCTTGTGGTCCTCGAGGATGGGATCACCAAAGGAAACAGGAGAACAAAGGAATCCAAGTCATTTGTTACTATTCCTAGTAAGTAATCATGGAAAGCTATGGGTGGAAAGTGGTTGGCACAAACAGTTGAATAAAGAAAAACTTAAGGGAATACAAAAGTTTTAGTGGGTAAAGCATAGATAAAAATATCTCCTTTACATTTTTCAGGAAATGATCAAGAACAGAAGAATGTAAAAGCAACTTTGTCTCTTCTTACCCACATCATTTCCAGTTACATGAAACAAGATTAAATAGACTCCTATATTTTTAAATACAGAATACAAAAAGCAAATGATACAGCTGATGCAGGAAAATCACCAAAGGAAAAATGAGTCTTGAACTGAAAAAGCCTTGTTAAGGTTGAGGGTTGGCCCATCCATGCTATCCGAGACGATTTACAGTCAGTCAGAGCTCATCTGCAATTCTAAAACTGCAGACTTCTGTTTTCTAATCTGAATAAGGAGTAAACTTCATCATAGATTTTGGAAGAAAATCATTGTTTTGGATTAAAGTTTCTTAATTATATTCACAGACCTACAGCTGATGAAAGCTTAGCAGCTAGACTATACTGATAAGAATAATAATAGCTCATTGAGTGATTACTCTATGCCAGGCCTTGTTCTAAATTATTTGCTTTTATTTTTTCATCTTATTCTTTCAACAAGACTATGAATTAGGATATTTTATCTCATATTTATAAGATGGGATGCATCGAGCAGAGTGCCTCTGGTCCAAAGCCACATAGTAAGCAGCACAAGTGAACAAGAGCCAAGAAGGAGACCCACCATATTCTCTGCCTGCCTGTTAGGTGGAGATTTTCTGTGCTTTTTCTTCTTTAATCTACATTTTAACATCACAGGAAGAATAACAGTTGTGAATGTGTTTAGGGTGTATTAACTGTATATTTGTGTGGACCCAGGAATCAAGAAATTTGAGTGTGTGACCTCATCCTGCCTGTGACCTGCGTGTTTTCTTTACGTATGTTCTTCAAATTCTTCTGTCATGTTTTCTAAAAACATGTAATATACTTTAGAAATGGTGATGTGCTAGGATTTTAGAACTATGCTAGCTAAACTTAGCTAGTTTCTTAACTTTCAGAGTTCAGACTCAAGCATATCTATCTTTCATGTTTTTTCCACCCCCTTTCTGACACACCTCAAGTAATCATAGGGCCCCATGTTTTTGAGACTAAATCACAAGTCTCTTTATTCCTTTATAACCACATCTGATTTGATTTAATGTGATTTTATCTAATTTCAGGGCAGACATGTGTCTTTTTGTTAGTGTCTTCTGATGTAATTAAGAAGCATCCTCCACGTGCCAGATCCTGAATTAAAATATAATGTAATCACATTACCCTTTGACAACTTGAGTATAATTCCGGGAGATAAAGAAACATCATTCCACCAGAATTTTCTAGGGGATTTGTAGTATTCCAGGGGTACTCTTACGTTTGGAGTGTAAATGCCCCTAGGATAAGAAAATATCAGTGGACTGTTGAAAGGATGTGGTCGTATATTCCTCGAAGGAAACATGAAGGGCTCATACATCCCTTGACAAGCTGATTAATTACTGCCTCAGAAAATATAACAATATTTCATTAGAAAAAGTGCCAGAGGGAGATGCGTATCAAACATGTGGGACTGCTCGTGGATGATTCCATTTGAAATATTCTATCCAGCCGTCACATCACACTGCATGTCTCCCTTTTTCTCAACTGGAACAGATGTTTGGTAGATATAGAATTTTATTAAGGAAGCTACAACTCATTTCCCATGGGTATGTTTTTTCTTGGCGTTCAGGACATCCGCCCACTTTAGGGCAGAGGATGTTTCTTGTGTTGATTTGTTTGGTGCCCGAGGAGAGGCACGACTTTACGCTTTTCTCTCTGGGCATTTCCTGCCAAGCTTTCTCTCTGAATTTTGATGCTTTGAGTCTTCCCTCAGAAGACTCGTGACTCCCAGGTATGATTTCCAAATTCTTGCTCCAAATATGCTGTTTGTATTCAGTAGCTGCCTGGGGTTATGTTTTTCCACAAAGTGTGGCTTGTTCTTAGACTCTCTTGTTGTTGTTTGCTTGTAGGCGCTCATCAGAACAGAAGGGTTACAGAGGCTTCTGAGATGCTGCAGTGTTCATGGCTCGGGGCTAAAACATGACAGATGTGTGTTGGATGCCTGTCACCAAAGGCCTCATTTATAGCTAGTGGCAGCCTCCCCAGCTTCTGACTTCCCTCCTGCATTCATCTGAATTAATGAAATGTCAGTCCCCAACATGTAAATACAAGGTTTGAAACCTAGATTTAAGTTACCAGAGAGGCACTTTTTATCATCTTCACAGATGTTCATTGGCAAATGACTGCAATTTTTAGCAGCAGAAAATAAAATCCTATATACAAGCCACAAGCTCATTCATTTCTACCATCATATATGCTTCTGAAATGTTTAATGTCTTTTCTCCACCTATCCTAAACCTGGCTTACTTTTCATAATGATGATTAGTATTTCTTAACAAATTCAAACATATCAATTACTTTCCCTACTGGATTCTGAACATGTCCAATACTTGAGTCCTATAGCTTGACCCTGTGTTTTTTACATTCACTGTTTTATACTTATACAGTGTTACATTTAAGTAACTAAGGAATGGGAATCTTTCCCTAGTTAAAACAAGAGTATGAAATTAGGTACTCTATCTTCTACCTCTTCAGTATTCTCTGTAGTACTTGGCATGAACCTGGAAATATAGAAAACTCTCAGTTTATGTGAAATCTATCTTACTGGAAAAGTTTAAAGATTTTTTTTCACACCCAGAATCGGTGATGCTTTTTGAGAAGAGAAATTTTCATAAATTTGTTATAAATATAAATTGTTACAAACTTTCACAGAGGCAATTTGCCGTTATCTGTCAATATTTTTAAGTGTGTATGCAGACGAATCAGGAATTCCACTTCAAGGAATCTAGTCTGTGAATATTATCACTCAAGCGAATAAAGATATATTGCAGCATTTTGCAATACAGCATTACTTTTATTAGTAATAAAAATGAAATCAAACTGAACATTCATCAGTATGAGACTGGTTAAATGATACCACAGACCACAAAGCAATGCTCTAAAAAATAAAGTAAATATAGATATACCAAGAAAAACAAGGCTCATATATACTGTTAAAGAAAAGACATCGAAATACATAAATAAATAACAAAGAAACAAAAATATATAAAAACCCCAAATTACAGAATAATACATACAACAATCTGCTCTAGTAGCACAAACACACGTGCTTGGGGAAGCTATGGGTATGCATATCAGATAGAGAAGGAAAGAGGAGTCATTTTTACTTTGACTAATATTTTGGATCTTTATTTAATTAGTAATTCCAGACCTATGTGTGATTATTTCATTTTAATGCTTTCAACACTGCACTCTTTAGTTATTTGAAAATATTTGTTTTTTTTAATGCAGGTTTCTAACAATAAATATTATCATGGTTCATCATAAAACTTGTGCTTTTAAGGGTGCTGAAATTTGTTTATAAAGGTCACTCAAACAAAATGGTGAAATTACATTCAAACAAGTTAGTGCTGCAGGCATATAAAATTCATTAAACTTATCAAGACTGCACTATATGATATCCCTAAAATAAAATCCTATGTCAAGATGCAAATTTTACATATGGATGCTTATGAATTTTTACAGGAGTTAGTGAAAAAAATGTGGTGGCTTTCTAGCTGTTGCTGCTGCTCCTCAGTTACTTCAGCCGTGTCCCAGTCTGTGCGACCCAATGAGCTGTGGCCAGCCGGGCTTCTCTGTCCATGGAATTGTCCATGCAAGTGTACCAGAATGGGTTGTCATGCCCTGCTCCAGGGGATCTTCCCAACCCACGGACTGAACCCAGGTCTCCTGCATTGCAGGCAGATGCTTTACTGAGCCGTCAGGGAAGCTCGGCTTTTTAGCTAGACCATAACAAAAAGGAACTGCCTTAAAAGTTGACCCATACTTACTCTTGAGCATTACATGCAACCATGCAGCCATCATTTCAGTCATGTGTGACTCTTTGCGACCCTATGGACTGTAGCCCACCAGGCTGCTCTGTCCATGGGAATCTCTAGGAAAGAATACTGAGGTGGGCTGCCATGCCCTCCTCTGGGGATCCTCGCAACCCAGAGATCGAACCTGCATCTCTTATGTTTTCTGCATTAGCAGCGGGTTCTTTACCACTAGCACCAATTAGAGGTACATGGAACCATAGTTCCTCTAACTGGACATGACTATAACATCACTGTTCTTAATTATGGGTGAAAGTCATATACTATAAAAATAAATAGCATAGCAGTTTGGAACAGACTGACTCAAAGCCTTTCTCAACCACTTAGTGATGTGATTACTTAAAATCACTCTATCATTTTCTCCATCAGTAAACAGAGATATTAAACATAAGTTACCTCATATGGTTGTATAATTACTCAGTAGTTGATGCATTTAAGGCATTGATAGACAGTAGGCAACAAATAAATGTCATCTTCCAGTACCATTACTTATAATAATTTTGATGATAGAATTTAGAATGTGTGATTCTTTTAGGGAAATAAATTCTATAGAGGATCTATTCATATTTCTGTAATATTATTCCACTGTTTTTAACAGTTTCCTTTTGCTGCTGTAACAAATTACCCTAAACTTAGTGGCTTAAAGTAACACAAATTTATTTTAGAGTTTGGAAGTTCAAAAGTTTCAAATGAGTCTTCAGGGCTACATTCCTTATCCTGGCATTAGGATATAATCAATTTCTTTGCCTTTCCCACCTTTCAGAGAGCAGTTACATTCCTTGAACTGGGGCCTCTTCCTCCATCTTTAAAGTCAGCAGTGGCTGGTCAAATCTTTCTGAAGTTACAGCACTCTGATACGTCACTTCTACAGTCAAATCTTCCTCTTCCATTCCCTAATTAGGATGCTTGTAATTCCTTTGGGCTCACTTGGATAATTCAAAATAAGTTCCCCATCTCAAGATCCTTAACTTAGTCACATCTTCAAAATCCTTTATACCATGTACAGTAACATTCACTGGTCCTGGGATTTGACACTGGCATCACTGTGGAGCCACTGCTCAGCCTCCTACAATGAGCAAATAAATTCAGGCCTGAACTGAGTAAGTTCTTGAAATTTCTGTCTCTATAGCAATGAATTTGTAACAGGTCACATCATCAACTTGTAGCTGTAAAGGACATGAGTGACAGGACACTCTCTTTCACTGCCCTTAAGAAACTCTAGGAGACAAAGAAACAATATATATAGTACAATGTATTCTGGTAGAGAGCTAAATAGATTTGGTCAGAGAAAGCTTGAGAGAATAGATGACCCTTGAAAGGAGGAATGACTAGAGGAATATAGAGTCTTTAGCAGATAAACCATGTAGGAAGCAGATTGCAGGCTAAGGGAAAGAAAGAAGTGTATACAAAGGCAGATAAGATTTAAGCATATGAGATATTCAGGGAAAAGTAATAGTTCAATTTGGCTAGAGCAGAAAGTTCTGGTTAAGAAGTATATTAACATATTAGTTAACCTGATAAATTATGCAATGATAAAGCATTTTTATGTGGAATTTCATGGATTTTATAACCTCACAAAATTTATTTTTTCCTTTTAGTTTTTTTTTTTCCAGAAGATCTTTGGAAGTGAATCCATTGAACACCACTGCAGTAAAACGACCCTAATCTAGTGCTTCTCAAAAGATGCTCAGGGCTGGTGCACTGGGACGACCCAGAGGGATGGTACAGGGAGGGAGGTGGGAGGGGGGTTCAGGATGGGGAACACGTGTATACCCGTGGCGGATTCATGTTGATGTATGGCAAAACCAATACAATATTGTAAAGTAATTAACCTCCAATTAAACTAAATAAATTAAAAAAAAAAAAAAAGGCTACTCCTGACCCAGCAGCATCACCACCACCAGGAAACTTGTTAGAAATGCAAATACCTAGGCCCCACCTCAGACCTACTTAATCAGAAACTCTGGAGGTGGGCCTAACAAACTGTTTAAAGGAGATTTCCTGGTGATTCTGATGCTTTGTTAATAAGTGAGAACTGCTGCTCTAATCCAATGTAGCTGTAGTTGCACAGCTAAGAATGCTCAGCCCTGGAGAGTTTGAAGTCCCCTTGTCCCCGAGATCAGAGTTTTACCTTGGGCAATGTCAAATCTTAGGCACCCCATGATTCAAATTTTTCTGCCACTTGATTAATGCTCCCTATTGCTCCACAGTGACACCCATTTCCAGCACTGGCCTCATAGCAACAGGATATGCAGTTGCTCTCCCTGTATAGGATTTATTAGCTTATGCTTTAATTCTGTATCACTTGTTAATATTTATAGATTGATTGGCCATTAGTTCAATTCAGTTGCTCTATCGTGTCCGACTCTGCAACCCCATGAATCACAGCACGCCAGGCCTCCCTGTCCATCACCAACTCCCGGAGTGCACTCAGACTCACGTCCATCAAGTCAGTGATGCCATCCAGCCATCTCATCCTCTGTCATCCCCTTCTCCTCCTGTCCCCAATCCCTCCCAGCATCAGAGTCTTTTCCAATGAGTCAACTCTTCACATCAGGTGGCCAAGGTATTGGAGTTTCAGCTTTAGCATCATTCCTTCCAATGAACACCCAGGGCTGATCTCCTTCAGAATGGACTGGTTGGATCTCCTTGCAGTCCAAGGGACTCTCAAGAGTCTTCTCCAACACCACAGTTCAAAAGCATCAATTCTTCGGCGCTCAGCCTTCTTCACAGTCCAGCTCTCACATCCACACATGACCACTGGAAAAACCATAGCCTTGACCTCATTAATACTACTTCTGTTCTTACTTCAAGACAATGGCAGATCAAACTATTGTCTCCGTAAGACATCTTTTTTCTGTCTTTTATCCAAGAAATGGTTCTAAAAAGCCCCAAGATTCTTCTCTGGAGGCCATCTTCTCTTTCTGAATCACTCTGGAAATAATATGGCATCCTAGGGTACTAACATACTATTCAAGGAGAAAGGCAAGTTAGTCTAACAAGGAGGATGAGGTGGCCAAATTTTAGAAAAGAGGAAAGAAATCTAAAATTGAGTTTAAAAAGATAACTGGTAAAGATTAGAAAAATATAAGAAAGAAAGGTGATGATGGAAAAATAATTTATTGGGGTTAATTCTGTGGTGGTTGTGGACTGTTTACCTTAAGAAAGGGAATGTGATAAGGAAGGCAAAATTTGATTTGGAAAGCCAGAATTGAAAAAGAAAGCCTTTTTGAAATTTTCAAGTTTTTATTTGTTAGAATCACTGGTGTTCTGCCTTTCCAATTATATACAAGTTGAACAGAGGAAAAGCAATTCTTCCTTAGCCACTTATGAGAATGTATTGTCACCAGTGTGATTTCCCCTCCAGCTGTCACAAGCTGAGAGGATATATTCCCTCTGTGTAAATTTAAGAAGCCTGACGGTAACATGAGTGGATGACAGTAAATAACACTGCCACCTGCACTTAAATGGAGTTTCTGATGTCTTGTTTTTCATTGCTGTCAGTAGTGTATCTCTCCTTAAAGACAATATTTCATCAAACTTATAATGAAAATGATAATGTGGCTATGGTTTATTTATAGCATATATTTCTATTGGTTGGGTTGAGTTTTTGTTGTCATATTAATCAAAGACAAAATTGACTTTAGTGTAGCTCTTGAAACTCTTAAAAAAATACTTTTCCAACATAAATACTTTTAAACACATAGAAAGAGCCAAACTTTGAACACCCACTCCAAATTTTCAGTATGACACCAGTTAAAATAACGCATTTTCTGTTATTAACAATTTTGGTAAGAAACAAAATGTCCAGGAAAACCAAGATAGTATGGCTATATCTACCTAGATGAAATTACAATCTCTCCCAAAGCAACTTTCAGAAAAGAGTAAAATGATCAGGAAAACTAAAACTAATCACAGCCCTTATTCATATAGGTGGGAAGAATGAATATTTGAGAGATGAGATCCCTTTTAATTGAAAATGACTTTGGTTTCCATAATTACAAGCCTTTTTATCAAATGAGTTAAAAAGTAAAAATATGGCATAATGCATGCTCAACACTGATTCCATATTCATAATCAATATCACAAATCATATTGGATAGGTATGTGACAGAATTGATGAGATTTATTGGTCATAAAAATGATCTATAAAGAAGGAAAAAAGTATATTGTTAGCACAGGGGGAAAGCACACAAATTTAAGTTCCAGCAGTTATTAGCTGCATGAAGTTATTTAAACCCTCTTAGTCAATGTCTTCATCTATAAAATGGGTATAATAGTACTTACCTAAGGGGGTTGCTATGAAGATTAATAAATTAACATTTACAAAGTGCTGCAATAAGGTCTAGCATATAATAAGAGTTAGGTATGTATTTATTAAATGAAATAAATAATTTAAAAGGACCATATGAGTTGGGGAAAATGGTCATTCTCATTTTAAATTATTTAAAATGGTGCCTCTAATAATTAAGCACTGTTATCCATAAATTAAAAAAAAACCATTATTTATTAGACAATTAGTGCATCCAATAAGAACAAGTTTAATGTTAATAATAATTTGAGAGTTAGGTGCTGACCTCATGAATTTAAAGAATTAAGGAAATGTGAAAGCAAAAGAAGAAAATATTACATATTTAGCAAGACTAGTTTTGCATTCTCTATAACAGAGCCTTCTTCAAGGTGAAAATCAAGTTCAAAGTATATTACATTTACATGACAAACAGCAGAGTAAACAAGAAAACAAACAAATGTCCAAGGTAGGACAAAGGAGATAATGTTAACTCACAAAGGACAAAATATAAATAAATACCTAAGCAAGAAGATAAATGATAAATTATTTATGAAAGAACGCACATATAAAGATGACCCAAATTGAAAAGCTGAAATGAACATTTGCACAATTCTCCATTTTACATGAATGTAAAGAAGTTACCTATCACAGATCTAACTAGTTACCAGAGTTACTATAAAACTTTATTAAAATCACTGTGGTTATATAGTTTGGCGGGAGAGAATAAGCAGTTAAGTAGAGTTTTCTAATTAATATTTAAATTATATCATACTATGAGAAACACAATGGATAACACATACGAAAAAAATATGTATCTCACTAAAAGGCAACTAACTCTGTAAGTAGTACATTTGCTTCATTTGTGAGCACCAGAATTTTAATTGCAAAGTCAGCCCAAATAGCAATGTCTAGTGAACAAAGCTGGAAGGGTCTTTGACTTGGAACTCTGAAAAGCAGCAGAAGTGACTATTTAAAAATAATTAGTTCATGGACTTTCCTGGTGGTACAGTGGATGAGAATCCACCTGCCAATCCAGGGGACGTATGTTAGACTGCTAGTCCGGGAAGATTCTACGTGCCACAGAGCAACTAAAGCCCATGCACCACCACTACTGAGCCTGTACTCTAGAGCCCATAGGCCACAACTACTGAGCCCACATGCGGCAACTACTAAAGCCCATGCACCTAGAGCCTGTGCTCCTCTGCAATGAGAGAAGCCACAGCAATGAGAACCTCACGCACAGCAATGAAGAATAGTCACTGCTCACTGCAACTAGAGAAGGCCCTTTAGCAGTAATGAAGACCAAGTGCAACCAAAGAAATATTTTTTTTTTAAGAATAATTAGTTCATCCAGTATGGCTGCAAGCATGGAGAGTCTATCTGTTGGACCCTCCAGGAATTGATGTTATGATAGGCTTCCCATGGATGGAGGAGCCTGGTGGGCTGCAGTCCATGGGGTCACGAAGAGTCGGACACAACTGAGAGACTTCACTTTCACTTTTCACTTTCATGCACTGGAGAAGGAAATGGCAACCCACTCCAGTGTTCTTGCCTGGAGAATCCCAGGGACAGGGGAGCCTGGTGGGCTGCCGTCTCTGGGGTCACACAGAGTCGGACTTGACTGAAGCAACTTAGTAGCAGCAGCAGCAGCAGCAGCAGGGTGAAAACGCACAGTGCAACATAAAAAAATTGTGAGTTTCTTGAAACTATTCCTGTCTCATTTATAATTGTTTTAAATTTTGTATGATATTATTATCCTACATTGTGGTAAAAGTTTCATAAATTCAAATATTCAAATACTTCCCCCAAATACAGATAGGATGAAAACCAGTTAGAAAGAGACCATGTGATTTCCAAAAAATATTATTAAGTAGAGAAAGAATACTATTTTATGCTTGTAATAAACATCATTGTCTTTTATATAACACTATATACATTCGGTCTGTTAAGATTAAGACTTGTTGTTCAGTCGCTCGGTCATGTAAGACTCTTTGCAACCCCATGGACTGCAGCACACTAGGCCACCCTGTCCTTCACCATCTCCAGGACCTTGCTCAAACTCATGTCCATTGACTTGGTGATGCCATCCAAACATCTCGTCCTCTGTCATCCCCTTCTCCTCCTGCCTTTAGTCTTTCCCAGCATCAGGGTATTTTCCAATGAATAAGCTCTTCACATCACAGGGCCAAAGCTGGAGCTTCAGCTTCAACAACAGTCCTTCCAATGATTATTCAGAACTGATTTCCTTTAGGATTGATCGGTTCTATCTCCTTGAAGTTGAATCTCCTTGAAGTCGAAGGCACTCTCAAGAGTCTTCTCTAAAACCACAGCTCAAAAGCATCAAATCTTTGATGTTGAGCCTTCTTTTGGTCCAACTCCAACATCCATACATGACTACTGGAAAAATCATAGCTTTGGCTAGACAGACCTTTGCTGGCAAAATAATATCTCTGCTTTTTAATATGCTGTCTAGGTTAACCATAGGTTTTCTTCTAAGGAGCAAGTATCTTTTAATTTTCATGGCTGCAATCACCATCTGCAGTGATTTTGGAGCCCAAGAAAATAAAGTCTGTCACTGTTTCCATTGTTTCCCCATCTATTTGCATAAAGTGATGGGACCAGAAGATGCCATGATCTTCATTTTTTTGAGTGCTAAGTTTTAAGCCAGTTTTTTCACTTTCCTCTCTCACCTTCATCAAGAGGCTGTTTAATTCCTCTTCACTTTCTGCCATAAGGATGGTGTCATCTGCATATATAAGATAATTGATGTTTATCCTGGTAATCTTGATTCCAGTTTGTGCTTCATCCAGCCTGGCATTTCGCATGATGTACTCTGCATGTAAATTAAATAAGCAAGGTGACAATATACAGCCTTGAGATACTTCTTTCCCAATTCAGAACCAGTCCATTGTTATAACTCTGGTTCTAACTGTTGCTTCTTGACCTGTATATATGTTTCTCAGGGAAGGTGGTCTGGTATCTCCATCTCTTGAAGAATTTTCCAGTTTGCTGTGATCCACACAGTCAAAGACTTTAGTACAGTCGATGAAACAGTAGTATATGTTTTTTTCTGGAATTCTCTTGCTTTTTCTATGATCCACCGGATGTTGGCAATTTGATCTCTGGTTCCTCTGCCTTTTCTAAATCCAGCTTGAACATCTAGAAGTTCTCAGTTTGTGTACTGTTGAAGCCTAGCTTGGAGAATTTTGACCATTACTTTGCTAGCACATGAAATGAGTGCAGGATTAAGATAGCATCTCTCAAATTTACAGTTTACTTACATGGTGGCCCTAATAGCACAATAATCCTTTAAATCTTGGCTCTCTGAAACTTGAGCTATGGTAAAATATGTCATTCCTCCCTATTAATGAGCAAATTGAAGAAAGGGGGAAGAGCAGGAAGAATCACCATCCATTAGCAGTGGTCTATGTCAGGCATCCCCATCTCCTGGGTCACGGACTGGTAGCGGTCAGTCACCTGTTAGGAACCAGGCTGCAAAGCAGGAGTTGAGCAGCCAGCAAATGTGCAAAGCTTCATCTGTATTTACAACCACTCTCATTACACCTGGGCTCCACCTCCCCTGCCACCCCAGTCAGTGGAAAAACTGTTTCAAGAAACCGATGAGTGTGTGCATGCATGCTCAGTCGCTTCAGTCGTGTCCAACATTGTGACCCCATGGGCTGTAGCCCGCCAGGCTCCTCTGTCCATGGGGATTCTCTAGGTAAAAATACTGGAGTGGATGACCATGTCCTCCTGAGGGGATCTTCCTGACCCAGTTATTGAATCCATAAGATGAATCCACTCGCTGGATTCTCAACTCCTGCTTTGCAGCCTAGTTCCTAGCAGGCGACTGACCGCTACCAGTCAGTGACCCAGAAGATGGGGATGCCTGACATAGACCACTGCTAATGGATGATGATTCTTCCTGCTTTTACCCCTTTCTTCAATTTGCTCATTAATAAGGAGGAATGGCATATTTTACCATAGCTCAATCGCCAAAAAGATGGGCGATTGCTGGCCTAAATGACTACAAATGAACCTACTGAAAGCAGCATCAAGGTTAAGGCAAAAAATCCCAGTAAATACATGTCAAAACCTGAAATTTCAGTTGCTCATCATGCAAGGTTATTTGCACACTAGGTCATTTTATATCTTTCAATATGCAATTTAGCCACAATAGCAAATTAAAGCAGTTATTGATTTAATGTGCAGTGTTTTAGTTTTGGTTGAGGTAAGACTAGTAACATCTGATTCTATAACATAATAGATCTGTCACTGAATCAATATTTCAGTAAGGATATGAGAAAGTGGGAATTCTCAAACCTCTATGGCTAAAGTTAAAGATATATCAGTGTATATGTATATGAACTTCATTGACATTTAACAGTGTTTTAAAATGTATTTCTGAACACCATAGAAAGTAGACCTAAAAGTAATACAACAGCACTTCTGATAAGAAGTAAATGCTCATGGAAACAGAAGAAAATACATAGTTAAGATACTACTCTTGTGTTCATAATACCTTTGTGACCAGTCATGATACTGAACCTATTAGTGTGCTTTTGTAAATAAAGATTAAAAATGAACTTCTTGTAAGGACCGTTGCAAGAATGAGAATTATCTAGATTACCTCAATGTATAAACCAGTAGCTGATGATTAGTTATAACACTGGATTTCAAGTTCTAATGATCTTTATTACCAGAATTTTGAAGAGCAATATGAACATTAAGAACTATTAGTAGAAATATTTTTTAATTGCTCCCTTTCTATTTATTTAATATAGATTGAAGTCTGTTTTTTGTTTTGTTTTTTTAATTTTCATGTTCCCATCACCACATTCAAGCTGGTGCTTCCAACTAGGTGCTTTAAAAACAATGGAGTTTCTATGAACTGTTTCAGGATTCTATCTTAGCTTTTGGTCAAATGGAGTGAGTCTATTCTACACTGAGTGATTGTGCTTCTGGTAGATACATATGTTGAAGCCCTAACCCTCAATGTGAAGACATTTGCAGGTGGAGTCTTTAGGAGGAAATCAGATTGAGGAGAGTGATGCACTGAGGAAAGGCTATGGAAAACACAGCAAGAAGCTGGCTGTCTTCAGGCCAGGCAGGGAGCTCACAAAGAACCGAAGTCTGCCAGCGCCTTCATTTTTGACTTCCCAGGGTTTAGAACTGTTAGAAATAAATACTTGTTAAATCACCCAGTCTATGGTATTTAGTTATAACAGTCTTATCTGCCTAAGATAGAGTTCTAAAACCATTCATAGAAACTTCACAGTTTTTAAAGGTAATCATTTAGTTGGAAGCACCAACTTGAATTTAAAAGGACAGAATCAGTATGAAATGAAAAAAACATCTTTGGATTCCAAGCTCCTATGGACAACAGCAGGCAGAAAAAATTATTCAGCTACAAATGGGGGACCCTGTTTTATGGAAAGTGAATGATAATTTAGAAGATGAAACCAAGACTTCAGTGGAAAAAGCCAGGAGATACAGGGACTTATTCTCGGTGACTACTGTATGCTTTGTGCTTCCCCTTTTCTAATAAGAATGTCTACTGAAGTTATACTACGCTGACTCACCATAATATATAGGGTATATATATGGGAGAGGGTTGTATAGGTGGTAGTACTTGTCTCTCTACTTGATAGGACTTCAGATCAAGAAGGAATTTTTGCAAAATTGTACCCAATGATCTGAATTCAAAGATGTTCATTTGTACTTGGATTTGATTGAGATGAGATTTTGTATCTCAAACCTTAGCTTATTCTAATAGAATGAGACACTGGGGAGATCTTGAGAGGGAATTAGTGAATCACACAAATGGAACAACTGCAAGTAAGTTTTTGTCATTTTAAAACATGGCCAAGAAATTTTTTGGACATTCCTTTTATCAGGAGATGTGGTACATAACCATCATACTGAATCTTATCTCTCTACTAAGCAGTAGAAACACAGGTATACCTCAGAGATATTGCAGGTTTGGTTCCAGACCACCACAATAGAGTGAGTCACACAAATGTTTTATTGCTCAGCAAGAATACCTGATGTGTGTCTTCTGGTAACTATGCAGTTCACCAGTTCCATTTAGAGGGCAAAAGTGGCTGTTTTGTGATGTGGGTTATAATCTCAACCATTTGAAGTCAACTCTGATAATGACCAGATCTTCAGCAGACCTGACAAAGATCACTTGATTCAAATGCCTTTTGAATGATGCTTCAGCTGTTGAAGTAGAGATTACACTAGATCAAATGACTTGATTTTGACCCAGCATATTTTACAAAGACAACCATTCTCTGCATTCTTTAAGTGTGCTCAGTATATGCCTGAAAAAAATGAATTCTAATTAATGTCGTACATCCCTCAATACATTTCAAAGAAAGCAATCATTGAGAGAATTCAGGTAAGCACCATCGGAGTTTCTTCATTACTCAAAGTATCCTCCAAAACTAAAAATAATACTCCTAAGACTCATACATTACTAATTATTGGATACATTAGCTAATGTATAAAAATATGGGATTGCTGAAATACTTGGTATATAATGCACTAAATGCTATCAGAACTAACTCCCCTTCTATTCTTTCTTCTTTCTTTTAGATGGCATTTTCTATCCCTTCTTCCTTCTTTCAGCATCAGACATCATCTTGCATTTCATTTATAGCATGGTCTTCCCTAAAATATCACTGATTGTCTTATACAGTGATACAAATTGTTAGGAAATACCTACCTGATGCAGTTTTCTAGTGAGTTTCATCATTTTGGACATGTGTGAAGTTGAATGTTTTAACATAATGTTGAATTTTGAAATCATCCAAGAAATAACCATGAAAAAACTGCATTAAGGCAACAATCTAGACATATTTCCCTATCACACTGAAATGTTCACTAAACATTCAAGTAAACAAACAAACAAGCAAAACAAAAAAGTAACAAAATAGAATAAAACCATACCGAAATAAAATAAAATTTGGGTGGCTGTTAATCTCAAACAGATTAATCAGTGATCCTTTTCTCAATCTGTGGAAAAGTCTTGGAGGGTGATGGGCAAAAAAACAGTACTGGAGCCACAAATATTCAAAGGATACCATCTTTTAGTCACTGAAACTACCTAGTAAGCTCAACCTCCTGGATCACTGGTGTGATTATGCTAAAAAGAAGACACACAGATAGCCAAGAGGCACATGAAAAGATGTTCAACATCACTAATTACTAGAGAAATGCAAATCAAAACTACAGTGAGATATCACTTCAACCCCATCCAAAATGGCTATCATCAAAAAATCCACGCAAAATAAATACTGGAGAGGGTACGGAGAGAACAGAACACTCCTACATTGTTGGTGGGGATGTAAATTGGTACAGCCACTATGGAGAACAGTAGGGAGGTTCCTGAAAGAACTAAAAACAGAGCTATCATATGACCCTGAAATCCCACTCCTGGACATATATCCAGAGAAAAATAGTGTCTGAAAGGATATATGCACCCCAGTGTTCATTGCAGCACTGTTTACAATAGCCAAGACATGGAAGCAGCCTAAATGTCCATCAGCAAAGAAATGGATAATGAGATGTTGAACATATATACAATGGAACAGTATTCAACCATTAGAAAGAATAAAATAATGTCATTTGCAGCAACATGAACTGATATAGAGATTGTCACACTGAATGAAGTCAGTCAGAGAAAGAGAAATATTGTATAATATCATTTTCAAGCAGAATCCAAAAAAAAAAAAATGATACAGATAAACTTACCTGCAAAACAGAAGCAGACTCACTTGGTTACCAAGGGGAAAGGTGGGGGAGGGGATAATTTAAAATGGATAATCAACAAGGACCTACTGTACAGCACAGGGAATTCTGCTCAATATTCTGTAACAACCTAAATGGGAAAACAATTTGAAAGAGAATATATACATATATGTTTTTAAAAAAGCCTGAAACTTGATGCTGAAATATTTGCACTTAAAACAATTATTTCAAGAAATTCCACTCCCACAAATTTAGTAATGCAGAGGAAGACTCTCATTCTTGTAAGAGGGTTTTTTTTTTTTTTGGTTTTTGTTTTTTTTTCCTGAAAAGCTGAAATTTGGAATCTATTTTTAATTTAGCTACCTAAATACCTTATACATATGAAGATTCCAAATTTTATAAGTTGATGTTTTTATACTTTTCAAAATTTCAAATATTTTTTTAGAAATTTTTAAATTACATCATAGGTTCTGTTCATAAGAGAAACATGCATGGATTTAATACAATTTTAAAAAATTGAGTCTGTGTGTTTGTGTATTTGGAGGCAGGCACAGTAGGGAACAGTTAGAAGGAACACAACTGCAGTTGTTAAGACAGAGCTTTGGTTTTAATAGGAGAAGAGGGGAAAATGGAGTAATAGGCAGTTACAGTCAATTTCTTCAATTATTGTATTATTGGGCTTATTTTATAACTCTGGTTACAAAAGCTAATATTGAGGCCAGTAACTGAGCAAAGCCTTACTCTGCTCAGGAGTTTGTTTGTTTTTTAACATGTCTTATAGTCATCTATGTGGTTTTGGTAAAAAAAAAAAAAAGAAAGAAAGAAAAATCTATAAAAGGTTTTTAATTAGCTGGGAATCTGGGTTCAATCCCACTAGAAACTCTGAGGAACCATAAAGAGTAAGCTCCAGAACTGATGCACCATAGGATGGGAACTGTTATCCTCTGACTTCTGAGCCCTGTTGGTTAACATTTGTCACTGAGGGAGTTAAATCCCCTGCACTTAATAGATTACGCATGCCCTGAAGTGTGGTCTTTCTGGCGTCTGATAGAGAAAAGTCTATGCCCTTTTTTTTTTTTAATTAAAGTACAGTGACTTACAATATTAGTTTCAGATTTATAGCACAGTAATTTGATATTTTTACAGATTATACTCCGTATAGAACTATTGGAAATATTGACTATATTCCCCGTGTTGAACATTACATGATTGTAACGTATTGAGTTTATACCTAGTAGTTGGTATCTCTTAATTCTCTTCACCTGTTTTGCTCTTTTTCTCTCCCTTCCACCCTTCTCTCCTCTGGTAACCACAAGTTTGTTCTCTATCTGTGAGTCTGTTTCTGTTTTGTTATATTTGTTCACTTATTTTTTAGATGCCACATGGACATGAAAACATGCAATATTTTTCTGTCTTTGTGTGACTTACTTCACTAAGCACAATATCTTCCAGGTCCATCCATGTTTTTGCTAGTAGAAAAATTTCAGGGTTTTTTTTTTTTTTCCCCAGTTTTTTTATGGCTGCGTATTGAATAGGAGAAGATATTTGCAAATGATATATCTGAAAAGGGAGTTAATATTCAAAACAAATTTAAAAACTCACACAAATCAATATCAGAGCCAAACAATTCAATTAAAAAATAATAGGTATTTTCCCACAGAAGACATATAATGGCCAACAGGCACATGAAAAGATGCTGAACATCACTAATCTCCAGAGGAAAACTGCAAGATGGTGGAGTAGGAAGACCCTGAGCTCACCTTCTCTCATGGGTAAACCAAAATTATAGCTATTTTCTGAGAAACTATTGATGAGGAAGACTGGAAAATACCTTCTATAACTAAAAATATAAAGAAGCCAAAAGGTGGGTAGGAGAGGTAGAGGTCCAGTATAGTGGAGACCATATCCCTGGGGTGGGCAACCCACAAACAGGTGATTAACTAAAATTGCAGACGTTCTCCTCAACATGAGAAAGGGGTCTAAGCTTCACTTTGGATTCCCCGAGCCAAATGTCCTGTGCCTGGAAGACATACTCTCAGAACGTTTGGCTTTCAAAGGCTTTTTTGGGGAGAGATTCAAAGTGTAACATGGAGCTGTAACACTGGTCCATCCGTCGCTTCAAGTATTTGTTGCAGCAAGACAGAACTGAGGAAATTACAAACTCCCCTGATAAAAAGATTATGGGAAATAAAGACTCCACCCTTAAAACGATGCACAAAAATATTTCACACAGAGACCCAGGGCAAAAGGAGCAGTTTGAAAGGAACCTGGATCAGACCCACCTGATGATTTGGAGAATCTCATAGAGAGTCAGAAGGCAACTTAGGATCACACTGGGACACAGATACCCACAGCAGCCATTTTGGGAGCTTATTCAACCACATGGACACTGATACTGACAGGCACCATTCTGAAACCCTTCCTCTATCTTGTTATCCTCAGGACCCAGCCCTACCCTCATCCACCAGCCTGTAGGCACCAATACTGGAAAGCCTCATGCCAAGTGACTAACCAAGTGCAGAGCAGCCCCACCTACCACCAAGCAGGCTGCATTATAAACCCCTGGGCCCATAGCCTCCCCTAGGCATGGCCCTGCCTACCAGAGGGTCCAGAATCTAGCCCCATACACCAAGGTGCAGACATAGATCTGGGAACCCCAGGATGCTGAAGGCAGAAACTCTAGGACCTGACTGCACCCACTAGTGGGCAGGCACAAGCCCCAGGACAACCACAGCTCTGAAGGCTGCCATGGCAGGACCTAGCCAACCTACCAGCAGGTCAGCAGCAGTGCTGTGAACCACTGAGCCCCATTTCCGCCCCCAACAGGCCAAAACTAGCTCAGAGATACCTAGAATTCATTAGCCAGCTTTCTCTGGATCCAGCACCACTCAGGAGAAGCCCAGCACCAGTTTTTGGAACCCCTTGAGTCAACAGTCAGGAATTGGCTCCACCCATGAGCTGATACTAGATCCAGGAAGCCTGGCCACGAAACCACCCACCCATGAGCACCTCTAGAGCATATAGCTCTGGTGACTAGAGAAGGAGTGTGCTATTGAGATTCACAGGATGTCTCCTACAAAAAGTCACTTCTCCAAGGTTGGAAAATGTAACCAACCTACCAAATACAGAGAGTAAAAACAGCAAATTAGGCAAAATGAGCAACATGTTCTAAACAAAAGAACAAGGCAAAACCCCAGAAGAACCTCGTGAAGTGGAAACAGACTATCAAAACACAAACAGTTATGAGATATTATCCCATACTTGACAAAATAGACACAATCAAAAGACCACAAACAACAAATGTTGGTGAGGATGTGTAGGAAAGGGAGCAGCTTGCACACTGCAGGTATTAATAGAAATGTAAATTGGAGCAGCCACTGTGGAAAATAGTACGAAGTTTCCTCAAAAAACTGAAAATTCAGTTCAGTTCAGTCACTCAGTCATATCTGACTCTTTGCAACCCCATGAATTGCAGCACGCCAGGCCTCCCTGTCCATCACCAACTCCCAGAGTTCACTCAAACTCACATCCATCGAGTCAGTGATGCCATCCAGCCATCTCATCCTCTGTAGTCCCCTTCTCCTCTTGCCCCCAATCCCTCCCAGCATCACAGTCTTTTCCAATGAGTCAACTCTTCTCATAAGGTGGCCAAAGTATTAGATGGAGTTTCAGCCTTATCATCAGTCCTTCCAATGAACATCCAGGACTGATCTCCTTTAGAATGGACTGGTTGGATCTCCTTGCAGTCCAAGGGACTCTCAAGAATCTTCTCCAACACCACAGTTCAAAAGCATCAATTCTTCAGCGCTCAGCTTTCTTTATAGTCCAACTCTCACATCCATACATGACCACTGGAAAAACCATAGCCTTGACTAGATGGACCTTTGTTGGCAAATTAACGTCTCTGCTTTTGAATATACTATCTAGGTTGCTCATAACTTTCCTTCCAAGGAATAAGCGTCTTTTAATTTCATGACTGCAGTCACCATCTGCAGTGATTTTGGAGCCCCCAAAAATAAAGTCTGACACTGTTTTTACTGTTTCCCCATCTATTTGCCATGAAGTGATGGGACCAGATGCCATGATCTTCGTTTTCTGAATGTTGAGCTTTAAGCCAACTTTTTCACCCTCCTCTTTCACTTTCATCAACTACTTTAAGATCTAGTCATTCCAGTTCTGGGTATATAGCCAAATAAAACAATAACACTAATTTTAAAAAGATACCTGCACCCCATTGTTGTTCACATTAGCATTGTTTATAATTGGTTTTTCCAGAAATCATGTGTGGATGTGAGCATAAAGAAAGCTGAGCACTGAAGAATTGATGCTTTTGAACTGTGGTGTTGGACAAGACTTTTGAGAGTCCCTTGGACTGCAAGGAGATCCAACCTGTCAATTCTAAAGGAAATCAGTCCTGAATATTCATTGGAAGGACTGATGCTGAAGCTGAAACTCCAATACTTTGGCCACCTGATGCAAAGAACTGATTCACTGGAAAAGACCTTGATGCTGAGAAAGATTGAAGGCAGGAAGGGAAGGGGACAACAGAGATTGAGATGGTTGGATGACATCACCAACATGAGTTTGAGCAAGCTCCAGGAGTTGGTGATGGACAGGGAAGCCTGGCATGCTGCAGTCCATGGGGTTGCAGAGTCGGACATGATTGAGCAACTGAACTGAAGACATGGAAGCAACCTGTGTGTGTTAGTCGCTCAATTAAGTTTAACTCTTTGCAACTCCATGGACTGTAGCCCACCAGGCTGCTCTGTCCATGGAATTCAAGGCAAGAGTACTGGAGTGGATTGCTATTCCCTTCTTCAGATCTTCCAAACCCAGGCTTCTCCCACGTGGAAACAACCCAAGTGCCCACAAACAGATGAGTGGATGAAGATGTATGTGTACATAAATGCATGCACACACTCTGTAATACTCAGTTCAGTTCAGTCGCTCAGTCGTGTCCGACTTGGTGACCCCATGAATTGCAGCACGCCACGCCTCCCTGTCCATCACCAACTCCTGGAGTTCACTCAGACTCACATCCATCGAGTCAGTGATGCCATCCAGCTATCTCATCCTCTGTCGTCCCCTTCTCCTCCTGCCCCCAATCCCTCCCAGCATCAGAGTCTTTTCCAATGAGTCAACTCTTCGCATGAGGGGGCCAAAGTACTGGAATTTCAGCTTCAGCATCATTCCTTCCAAAGAAATCCCAGGGCTGATCTCCTTCAGAATGGACTGGTTGGATCTCCTTGCAGTCCAAGGGACTCTCAAGAGTCTTCTCCAACACCACAGTTCAAAAGCATCAATTCTTCAGTAGTCAGCCTTCTTCATAGTCCAACTCTCACATCCATACATGACCACAGGAAAAACTATAGCCTTGACTAGACGGACCTTAGTCAGCAAAGTAATGTCTCTGCTTTTGAATATGCTGTCTAGGTTGGTCATAACTTTCCTTCCAAGGAGTAAGCGTCTTTTAATTTCATGGCTGTAGTCACCATCTGCCGTGATTTTGGAGCCCAAAAAAATAAAGTCTGACACTGTTAATACTACTCAACTATAAAAAAGAATGACATTTTGCCATTTGAAACAACATAGATGAACCCAGAGGGTATTATGCTTAGTGAAATAAGTCGGGCAGAGAAAGAAAAATACTATATGTTATCACTTACATGTGAAATCTAAAAAAAAAACAAAACCTCATTAATAGACCAAAATAGAAACAGATTCACAGATAATAGAGTACAACCTGGGATGGTGGAGGGAGATAAGGGTAGGAATTTATGAGGTTAACAAATTTATGAATTTAACTACTGTGTATAAAATAAATAAATTAAACAAGGATATATTGTTCAGCATAGGGATTACAGCCAATATTTTATTATAACTTTAAATGTAGTATAATCTCTAAAAATTTGAATCACTATGTGGTATATCTAAAACTAAAATAACATTACAAATCAACTATCCCTTAATAAAAAATAAGGTATGCTAAAGACAAAAACCCCAGGACCTGACTTCACCCACTAGTGGATAGAGACAAGCCCCAAGACAATGAGAGAGCCCTGCAGGGTGCCATGGATTATCTCTAATCAAGAGGGAATTTCAAATCAAAACTACAGTGAGACATCCTTTCACACCTGTCAGATGTGTGCCTAGTCACTCAGTCATGTCTGACTCTGTGACCCCATGGACGATAGCCCTCAGGGCTCCTCTGTCGAGGCAAGAATATTGAAATGGGTTGTTGTGCCCTCCAGGGGATCTTCCCAACCCAAAGATCAAATCCAGGTTTTCCACATTGCAGGTGGATTCTTTACCATCTGAGCCACTAGAGAAGCCCAAGAATACTGGAGTGGGTAGCCTATTCCTTCTCCAGGGGATCTTCCCAACCCAGGGATTGAACCCAGGTTTCCCACATTGCAGGCGGATTCATTACTGTCTGAGCTACCAGGGAAACCCAAGAATACTGGAGTGGGTAGCCTATTCCTTCTCCAGGGGATCGTCCTGACCCAGGGATTGAACAAGGGTCTCCTGCATTGCAGTGGATTCTTTACCAGCTGAGCTACTAGCCCTGTCAGAATGTCAAAAAAGACAACAAATAACAAGTGTTGGCAAGGATGTGGAGAAAAGGAAACCCTAGTACATTGTTGGTAGGAATGAAAAACAGTGTGGCAAGTTCCCAAAAATTTAAAAATAAAACTACAATATGACCCAGAAATTCCACTCTTGGGTATATACCTCCCCAAAAAATACTAATTCAAAAGATATATGCACCCAATGTTCATAACAGTATTGTTTACATAGCCAAGATGAGAAAGCAACCTGTCTATCATCAGATGAATGGATAAAGAAGATGTGGTGTATGTGTGTGTATATACATAAACACACACATACACACACACACATATATGTATATATGTATACAACTATTAATCTATATTCTTGACAAGGAGCTAACATACAGGGAATTGTATGTCACAGCTCTGCTGAAATTAGGGGATGACCTGCAGTGCAGCACAGGCATCTGACCCATTTGTTTTTTAGTTTTCCAACAATCATGCATATATATATATATATTTGATTCAGTTTCAAAGCATGTTGATTTTCAAATCACTCGTACCTGCTTTCAAATCCTGCTTTGGCATTTACCAATCTATATGACTTTGAACCCCCGGAGTGGGAAATGACAACCCACTCCAATATTCTTTCCTGGAAAAGTCCATAGTTAATCTTTCTAAATCTGTTTTATAATCTGTAAAATGGTGTTAACAATAATGAGTACTTCTTTAGAATTGTTGTAAAGAAGAAGTTACGTATTGTATGAGCAACTCTTAGTTGAGTGGAGATCAAACCAGTCAATCCTAAAGGAAATCAACCCTGAATATTCATTGGAAGGACTGATGCTGAAGCTGAAGCTACAATACTTTAGCCACCTGATGGGAAGAGCTGACTCACTGGAAAAGACCCTGATGCTGGGAAAGATTAAGGACAAGAGGAGAAGGGGGTAACAGAGGATGAGATAGTTGGATGGCATCACTGACTCATGGACATGAGTCTGGGCAAACTTAAGGAGATAGCAAAGGACAGGGAAGCCTGGCATGCTGCAGGTCATGGGGCCACAAAGAGTTGGACATGACTTGGCAACTGAACAACTTAGTTCAGTCACCAAGTCATTTCCAACTCTTTGTGACAACATGGACTGTAGCCTGCCAACTCTGTACATGGGATTTCCCAGGCAAGAATAATGGAGTGGCTTGCCATTTCCTTCTCCAGGGGATATTCCCAACTCAGGGATTGAACTCACTTCTGCATTGGCAAAGAGGGTCTTTACCACAGAGTCACCAGGGCAGTCCAGTTTACTGGCTGGGGGAGAATAAATACCCATCATTATTACCTGTAGGTATTAGGCCTGAGATGGATGTATCAGCTTTGAATTGGTCATACCTGGAGTCAAATATTAGTTTACTGTATGTATGATTTTCAAAGAGTAATTTAACCCCTTTAGTTATATTATATATATATATGTGTGTGTATATATAAAATCTTTCTCAATTTCATCTATTTAAAGGTATAATAAATATTAACTTCATAGGTTTGCTGTGAGAAACAATATTTTACAAGTAAAATAACATATGTAAATCACATAGCCTTGTCCACAGTGGACAGTGAATAGATACTGGTTTCCTTTCTCTTTCCTCTTCTGCACTATTTACTAACTTAGATGTTTGTGCATTTTTATAAGCTCATTCAACAATGCTGGCCTCTAGTATTATAAATGTGTTAGTTTTTATTTTAATTTCAAATAGCTCACAGGCTAGCGGGACACAGATAAAGATAAGAAAATATGCTACACAACTGTGTAATACAAGTTCTGGGAATTTGAAGTGTCTATCTTACCTAGGAGTGTCAAAGAAAACATCAAAGTTATTATTTTAGATCAACTAAAAAGGCATATAATTTTACTCCTCTCTTATCATGTTCTATTAGGTTAATAAACACTTTTGTCTAATTATGCCTCAGGAGGAAGCAAAACATTTCACAGATGGAAAATCACTCTGGTCTTAGAGCCAGGGTCACTGGGTCCTAATGCTAGCTCTGACACTCATCAACTGAAGGAAAAAAAAATCTCTATGGACCTCAATCTTACCTAATAAGAGCCTTCTCAAACTCTCAACTTCTACACTGCATTCACTGTAAAACAAATTATAAAAATAAATGCATGAAAAGTAAGTTTGGACAGATGGATTATTTTCATATCCCTTAGTTATCCTGGCAGAGAAGGCAATGGCAACCCACCCCAGTGCTCTTGCCTGGAAAATCCCATGGATAGAAGAGCATGGTAGGCTGCAGTCCATGGGGTCACTAAGAGTTGGACACAACTGAAGCGACTTAGCAGCAGCAGTAGTTATCCTGGATGATCCGACAATAAACTACTGGAAATGTAAAGGTAAAGTTTGGTAACTTCACAAACTCAGCCCGTGGATATTTTTCTAGAAGCTTTAATATTGAGGTCACATTATTAAATACCAAAGGGCATTTAAGCTAAAAACATTTTGGAGAGAAATTAGTTTAGCTGTCTCTCTCTCTTAAAAACAAAAAAAAAGGAAAAATAATTTTATTTTCACTTTTCACAACATTTGTCTGCCTTGTGAATCTACAACTATTTTATTTATTGTAGATATTTTTAATTTCTTTCCACAAATCTACTCCTAAATGAAATGCTTATCTTTTGATAAGCCTGCTTATAGCTAGATTTATAAATCACTTAGGTTTAGAGAGAAACTAGGTTTCTTAATCTCCTTTTGAAAGCTATCCTTATATAAAAAAAGTATTGATGAAATATTGACTCTTCTTTTTCCATAAATGAGAGATGAATGCCAGCCAAACAAAAAGCTAACACCAAGGTACCGTTGTTTGCACTTCCTTAAGTTTCTTTTTTCCTCAAGATGAATCATGTTTTTGAACTTTAGCTCTTTGCTTTTCATTTTTGAAATTTCCATGATGAAAATGTTTACATGAAGTATAAAAGCATGTCTGTCTTTATATTAACGAGGTCAGAGAGAAGTATTCGAATGGCCAGAGAGAAGAATCAGATTTCCCATGAGACTTCTGCCTTACACCATGGAATCTAGGCAAGCAATAGTAAATAAAATGGGCCTGAGTGCTTAGTTGTGTCCGATTGCTTGTGAACCTTTGGACTGTAGCTTGCCAGGCTCCTCTGTCCATGGGCTTTTAAAGGCAAGAATACTGGATCTGGTTGCCATCTCCTTCTCCAGGGGCTCTTCCTGACCTAGGGATTGAACCCTCATCTCCTGCATTGCAGGGGAATTCTTTACCTGCTGAGCTATGGAGGAAGCCCTTGAATAAAATGTGGTGAAACCAAAAAAAAAAAAAAAAAATTACCTAGTCAACTTTCATCTCTAAAACAAAACTGTCTTCTTTCATCCCAGTGGGTCAGCTTTGAAGCAGCCAAGCTTTCCTCCAGAGGTTCCTGGTACTACCTCTGCTGCTCTTTGCTGATAAAATTTAAATTATCCTCCCTTCAAACTACGTGGAGGCTTTCACTTCATATGCACTGCAGTAAAGAAAATGTAGCTTGTTTCAGAGTTATGTTTTTAAGTGAGGAACTGTTTACATTAAAAAGAAGTAATTCTTGAGAAATAAGTACTTGGTTCCTTTCACTTTTAGGCGGAGAAAGGAAACCAATGGCATGATCATTATTAAAAGTAAAAGCATCCATGAAGAATAAAGAAAACTAAAAGAAAAGGAAACGGAAAAGCCATGGCAGTATCAGCAACTACTCATGAAAAATTCTTTTTGAAAAATTCATTAGGGGATAAAAGATCTGAAGAGACTGTCCTGACACATATTAAATAGAAAGAGCTGTGTGAAAGGAACTCCAAGTCTGAGTGTAGACACAGAGCAAACTTAGGAAATGTATTTATAAGAAGAGAAAATTCAGAATATAAGTACGGGAAGAGTGTCATGAACACTTGAGCCACATGTGCTCACTTCTTTGGCTGCCTCCCTATCAGAGTTTTCATTCTGTCTGCTCATCAGGAAACCTGCCTCAGAGAACAGGATGGCTGATTACATTGTCTAAGGCCCTGTTATATCCTGCTGTGTTCTAATCTCCCAGTGGGTATCTGAGGTAGTAGTTGATCTTGGAAGTCAGCAGGGATTTGTGTAGATGTGTACATTTGAGATTCAGCCTCCTCTAACACGATGGTGGTGTATGTTAAGTAGAAAAATTCATGCAGCTAGATTTGAAAGAGCAATGCTCCTGCACAGACAAAGTGAATTTGTTTTAGAGTTAATGAATGATGAATTTGTCCTATGAAAATCTTTAGTATCATTAGATTCACACTAAGAAGGGAAGTTTCAGAGGATCATTATGAAACTCACCTGGCTAGACTAAGTTGTTTCACCCTAATTGAGAAATCTCATTTGACATCTAGTCCTACACCAGGTCAAAATGCTCAGAGTACACAGAGCACAAATAAAAGCAATTAGACCTACTACCTTGGCCCTGATGGAGTCTGCCTCCTGTAGAATGCCTGATTAAATTCTATTTCAAAGGCAGGCTCTAATGCACTTACTAAACTCTTTGTCCTTGAAGTAGAGAGGGTTGTAAGGTCTGTTTCTCAGGGGCCTGGGAAATGGGAAGAGTAATTCACTTCTGAAAAAGGAGCCGTGCTTTCTCCCAGGTTGATCCTAAAGATTAACAGCACAACACATATACTGTTGCTTCACACTATTCCTTAAAAATCCTGGATACATATATAGGGATCTTTCAAAAGTGATTTCCCAATACCACAGCTCTTCTTCTTTGCCAAATGGACAATTTTATTTTCTAAAATTCTTACCTGACTATACTAGACTCCCTAAATTTAGACCATTGGGTTTTCCTTAGAGAAGTAATGTTCTGCTCTTTAAGTGTCAAGGGATTTTTAAAAACCATTATTGCCACATTAATGGTATAATTTATTTAGTTTGCTATTATTCCTATTTTTCCAATTTAGTTTTATAGGCAGGGAACAGACTTTCAGTAACTTTTCCAGGGTTCTCCTAAATAATTCAAGGCTAAAGGTAAAAATATTCTTCTCGATGAAAACTTCTCTTTGAAAACAGGATTAAGTCATGATGTCTTCACATATTCTTTAATAAATACCTTTACTCATTTCAGCCTGATTTCTGCTTTCCTCCTCAATACACACACACACACACACACACACACACACACTCACATTCTTCCTAGCTCCTTCTAGTAAGATTGCTCTTATCTTAATCTTATGTGATTTCTGACAAATCAAATATGCAAAACCCTCTTTGGGGCTTTCTTGGCCTCTCAGTAACATTCAACCACTTGATCACTCACTTCTCTTGAAATTCTTTATTTTCTTGGTCTTTATGACTTCACATTCTCCTGGCATTTATTCCATCTCTCGTAAGCTACCTCAGTACCCATTACCAGATTATGTCTGATATCTAATTACCGAAGTGTTAAAAACCTTATGACATTTCTCTACAATTGGTCCTTTGGTGATTTCACATATTTCCATGATTTAAAAATAAGCACAAGTTCTTCCAGGTTCATCTATGATGTGAAAAGAATTTGGAAGCCATCGTCTCTTTCTTACAACAAGAAAAAGTTGAATAAACTGGAAGTCAACAATTTTTCTTGATCTCACGAGAAAAAGAACGTTGTAAGACAAACTGCAAGCTCAAAATCTAGAGAGACGAAGACTTCTCTAGAAGGGTGGTCCCGTGACTAGGACTCTGCACACCCAATGCAGGGGGCCTGGTTCAATTCCTGGTCAGGAAACTAGTTCCCACATGCCACAACTAGGAGTTCACATGTCACAACTAAGACTCAGCACAGCCAAATGAATAAATATTTTTCAGAAAATCTAGAGAGACAAGTGAATCCAGAAAGTGTTAGCCAAGATCTGCTTATATAAACCACTGGAGCCATAAACCAGTAGTAATAACTGATAGGGTATTCTTACAAATTGCTTGAGGCTAAGTGTGGACTAACTTAAGAATGAGAAACTCCTAGGGGCCACAGTCATAAAGTGGTCACTATCATAAAAGGGTCACCACATTTTAATGGGTTTTATTTGCAGAAATCCTGCAAGAGTCTCATGGTGAAGAGATAACAAAGACCCCTTTGTGGCTTTGGCATGAGGAGGAGAACAGCCGTTGTGAAATAGGTACAAAATATCCTCTATATCAAAGTGCCGTTCTATGAAGAAAAGGACTTTACCAGAGTCTCGTTCCACTTGGGGAAAAAGTAGTTCTTCATCTCTAGCTTCCTCTTGCCTTCATATCTCACCAAAAGGAGGGGAATGGGAAGCAAGAAATCCATGTGAAGGTACAGCCCAGGAGCACAGGTCCACTACAAGACTGAGATTTATTCTTTAGATTACAGAATATTTCCCATCACTAACACCTTACCACCACATCAACAGGACTCCAGTAAAATAACAGTTGATTAAGAGATCTAGAAATGAAAGCATAGTGTCTCTCTGAGGAGAAGTATGTAGAGAAATCCAGTTTTAAAAAAGCTACAAACAAGGGTACTAGAGGAATTTGAAATCCCTGTAGCTACTACAAACATTAAACACAGTCATACTCCTAGCCAAATTAACATAAAAACTTATACTAAAGGCCTGTTTACCTTAGTTCCTACTACCTGATATATCATGTCTCAACAAAAAAATCACAAGGCATGGTAAAAGAAAAAAAAAAAAAAACAGCCTGAAGTAATAACATAAGCAGTAGAAGCAAAGTCAGAAATAACACTGTAGGAGTTATCAGACAGGAATTAAAATAACTAAGATTACTATGTTAGGGCTATAACAGAAAAAGGAGACAACATCTAAGAACGTATGGATAGTGTAAGCAGAAAGGTGGAAGCTCTAAAAGAAGTCAAAAAGAAATACTAGAAATTAAAAACACTGTGGCATAAATGAAGAATATCTTTGCTGAGCTTGCCAGTAGAGTGGACACAGCCACAGAGAGAATCAACAACCTTGAGGGTGTATCAACAGAAACTTCCCAAACTGAAATGCAAAGAGAAAAAAAATGGGGAAAAATAGAATACCCTGGAGCTGTGAAACAATTACCAAAGGTATAGCATATTAGAACTTGAGTACTAGAAGAAGAGAGAAAAAAGCAGAAGAAATGCTTGGAGAAATAATAGTCAAGAATTTTCCAAAATTAATGACAAATACAAAAACTCAGTCTTAGAAATCTCAGAGAACACCAAACAGGATAAGCACAAAACATCTGCACCTAGGCATGTGATACTCAGAATGTAGAAAACTAAAGACAAAGAGAAAAATCTAGAAAAATGTCAGGGGTGGGTTGGGAGTGGAAGGGCACCTTACCATAGAGTAGCAAGGAAAACAATGACAGCAGACTTACTTCCAGCAGGAAAATGAAATAATGTTTATGACAGGAGAATGGCATAATGTAAATGAATTTAGACCAGTTCAAAATGTATATTGCAAACACTACGGCAACTGTAAAAACATTAAAAAGAAGTATAATTACTAGGTAAAGAGTGGAGTGGAAATATAACCATGTAAATGCTCAACTGAAACCAGAAGACAGAAAAATAAGAGGGATAGAAAAAGAAGAAAACGGAAACAAACAGAAAAATAGATAGCAACACAGTAGATATTAACCCAGCTATACCTATAACCATTTTAAATGCAAATGATTGAAGTGCACAAGTCACAGATTGTCAGAATAGATTAAAAAACAACAACAATAATAAGACCCAGCTATACGTTGTCTTCAAGAAATCCTTTAAACACTCAGGTTAAAAGCAAAAGGCAGAGAAGGATATATCATGCTGCTGCTGCTGCTGCTGCTGCTATGTCACTTCAGTCGTGTCCGACTCTGTGCGACCCCAGAGACCGCAGCCTACCAGGCTCCCCCATCCCTGGGATTCTCCAGGCAAGAACATTGGAGTGGGTTGCCAGTTCCTCCTCCAATGCATGACAGTGAAAAGTGAAAGTGAATTCGCTCAGTCATGTCCAACTGTTTGCGACCCCATGGACTGCAGCCTACCAGGCTCCTCCGTCCATGGGGTTTTCCAGGCAAGAATTCTGGAATCGGGTGCCATTGCCTTCTCTGATATACCATGCTAACATGCATCAAAAGAAAGCAGGTAAAGCCATGTTAGTTTCAGATAAATGACACTTCAGAACAAGGAATATTTTCAAGGATAAACAAAATCATTATGTCATAATCACAGAGGTCAAGTCTTTAGGAAGGCATAACAATTGTAAAAAATTTTAGAATAATTATTGTGTGGGAATCAGTGTATGCGCACTATTTAAACTATTGAGCAATACAAAAATAAGGAAAGCTAAAATTACATAAAATCCCACTGCCCTCAAATTACCTTCACAACCCCAATATTATCTGTGTAACTATGAGGTTAGCTCCTGTGAATCTCATTTCAGATCCATGTAGGTAAATAGAGTAGATAGGAGTAGTGTAGTTTTAAAAAAAGCAATAGACAAGATCATTAATCCTTTAATAAAAGTACAAGTTCTCCAAATTCCTGCTTATATTAGGAATAACCTTATGTAAACATTAAGAATTTGGAATCATTATATTTCAGTCACAATTTTCTAATACATTTTTGAATGACTCCTGCCTTAAAAATAAGATTATGCCTTGTACTCTTCTATCTACCTTTTCCCAACTACTTCAATTAATTAGTCATATAAGTTTTCCTCTTCAAATTTTATAATACTGATGTCTTATTTTTAAATCCAAATTCCTCAAGTATGTTTGTCCACCTTCCATACTTAAAAGCTCACTGTATTAGTATCCTGTTGCTATGTAACAAAGTAATACAAATTTGGCAGCTATAAGCAACACACATTCATTATCACATATTTTCCATCAGGTTAGGAGTCCAGGCATGGTCTAGCTAGCTCCTGAGCTCAGGGTCTCATGAAACTGGATTCCAGGCTCTGCCTGGCTGCTCCTCCTAGAGCTTGTCCTCTTCCAACATCAAACAATTATTGGCAGAATTCAGTTACTTATGATTATAGGATCAAGTTCCCCATTTTCTTGTTAGCTGTTGACTACTAGCCACTTCTCTTCATTGGCATATCTTAACGTGTCTGTTTGGTTTCTTTTAGGTTACTAGGAGAATCTCTCTCTGAAACTTCATGTTCTATAAAGGCCCCCTTGATGAAGTCAGATCCAGACAAGTTAAGCTCTCTTTTGATTAAAACTTAAAGTCAACTAATTAATAACCTAATCAATGAAGTGATATATGATCATATTTTTTAGACCCATCCACACTCAAGAAGAGGGGATTATATAAAGCATATAAACCAGGGCATAAGAATCTCAAAGGGTCATGTTAGAATGCTTCCTACTATACTTATTACAAATCCAGTTCTATTCCTGAATTCCTCTTTGATACACTTATTACTTGGACTTCATCAGTGAGTAGTAATTACTTTGAGAAAAGATCATATGGGCTATAGTTACTGAGTTCTTACTTCTCTGAGAGTGTTTGTCAAATGTCATTTTTACCCTGTGATAATTTAGCTATACTATAAATGATTACTTATCTGGATAAATATTTTAGGTCATTTTTGTTTTACCTTGGAATTTTATAGACTTCCTAGGTGGTACTGAAAATTGTGGAGAAATTTGTGATATATATTACTTCCTACTTCTCATCCTTCATGGGAGACAGAAAAAAATTTGATTCTTCCTGAATGTCTAAGAAAGTCTTTCTTCCTCAGAAGTTCATAATTTACCTAAGATATTCTAATATGTCTTAATTTGGGAGACAATTTCCTCTTTTCTATATCTTAACAGATTTTTTTTTCCATTAACTTTAATCTCTCCTTCAAAGACAGCAACTGTCCTTATATTAGCTCATCTTTGGCTTCTAAGTTTCTCATCCGTAATTTGAAAAATCTTTTTGTTTATTTTTCTCCATTGAATTTATTATTCTAAGTATTTCTCCCAGGACAGAAGTTCAATATTTCACTCTGTCTTTCCTGCCTCTTGTTGTTTCTAATTTATTGTAAATGTTGTAAATGTTGATATTTTGAACTTGATTTGTTTTACCAGCTCTGAAATTTTCCATTTCATTTTATTTGCTTGTTTAGTGCCTTGTCTTTGACCCATTGTTTTATTGATTTTGTGTTTTTTATTAAGTTCTACATAACACAAAACACACTCGGAAAGTTTTCCTCTCATCTTTGGACAATATATTTTTATGAGTGGGTACTTAATCTGACGTGCACTGCTGCAGTCCATTGTTTAGTTGCTGACCATCTTTTAAAACCTTGTTTGTAATTAACATGCCCCTAATCTAAACATTAATATTGTCTGACATATTGAGGGTACATTCTTTTTGACACTCTCTTATTTTATCCAAGCTACAATTTGAGGAAAAATCTCATTTTCTGTTTGTTTATCTGCAGTCTGAGAGTTTGTAGTGATGAAAAAGGGAAGAGGACACATGAAAATAAAAGCACAGCTTCTAAGGAAACTATTCTCTGTTTTATCTTTGAGATTCTTCTAAATGTTCTATAAAGAGCACAAACCATACAACCAGGGTATCTTCTATCATAAAAAACTGGCTCATTGGAAAAATCAATTTCCTAGAGACCATTTTCAGTTCTGCTAAGATCCTCTCAAGGATTTCATTTTCACATTCTTAGTCTGCATCTGTCCAAACTGGGGTTCTCAGTGAGAAAATCTCAGGGTTTTGTCATCTCACCTTCTGTTCTCATTTGCCCTTCTGGCATGGAGAATGAGATGGCTTTAGAATCAAGAACTACTTTGGTGTAAAATTTTCTGCTTTTGTCATAATTTTTCAAAGTTTATAGCACAAGACTTTATCACTTGATATTTATTATATACTAGGGGGACTAAAGTCAGTGATGAAGATTCACTCAATTATCTTTACCCCCAAATTTTTATTAGTCTAATTCTCTTTTTAAAAGCAGAATTAAAATATTTTCAAAAATCTATCACTTGTTCTAAAATTTTTGAACACCTCTGTAACCATAAGCAAAAGGAAGCACTTATGTGTTGATATAAAAATATCCCCAGGTCACAAAAGTTATGTGAGAAAGGAAAAATACAAAGCAGAGTCTATACAATGGGCTTTGTGTGGGAAAAAGGTGGTGTAATAATGGTGTATATGCTGATGTACTAAGATATTCATCAGTATCTCTGGAAAGATATATTGATGGGTATGGGAGACTTTAGACTATATTATTATATTCTGCCTTTTGAATTTTTAAATATGTGAATACTTTAGTTTTTCAAAATTTAAATTAAAAATGCATTATCATGTAAAATATTCTGAAGGCTGTCAAAACTATAGTTGCCTTTCTTCCTCTTCAAATCAAAACTACAATGAGATCTCACCTCACACAGGTCAGAATGGCCCTCACCAAAAAGTCTACAAACAATAAATGCTGGAGAGGGTGTGGATAAAAGGGAACACTCTTGCACTGTTGGTGGGAATGTAAATTGATACAGCCACTATGGAAGACAGTATGGAGATTCCTTTAAAAACTAGGACTAAAACCACCCTATGACTCAGCAATCCCACTCCTAGGCATACACCCTAAGGAAACCAAAATTGAAAGAGACACATGTATCCCATTGTTCATCATAACACTATTTACAACAGCTAGAACGTGGAATCAACCTAGACATCCACTGACAGATGAATGGATAAAGAAGTTGTGGTATACATACACAAAGGAATATTACTCAGCCATAAAAAGGAACACATTTGAGTCAGTTCTAATGAGGTGGATGAACCTAGAACCTATTATACAGAGTGAAGCAAGTCAGAAAGAGAAAGATAAATACCACATTCTAACACATATATATAGAATCTAGAAAAATGGTACTGAAGAATATTTACAGGGCAGCAATGGAGAAACAGACATAGAGAATAGACTTATGGACATGGGGAGAGGGGAGGAGAGGGTGAGATGTATGGAAAGAGTCACATGAAGACTTACATTACCATATGTAAAATAGATAGTCAATGAGAATTTTCTGTATGGCTCAGGAAACACAAACAGGGGCTCTGTATCAAACTAGAGGGGTGGGATGGGGAGGGAGCTTCAAAAAGGGAGGGGATATATGTATACCTATGGTTGGTTCATGTTGAGGTTTGACAGAAAACAGCAAAATTCTGTAAAGCAATTACCCTTCAGTAAAAAATAAATCATTTAATAAAACAATATGAACATCAGTTACCTGCCTATCCTTATTTCCTGAGGAGACCAACAACATTTCTTACTGAAGGGATACAAAGAGTAGCTTGCCCATGTATTAGTTTTGTATTCGCATCCCTTGACTTGCCACTGCACAACTCCAACTCTGACTTTATCATCACATATTGTTCTCCGTGTATGTCTGTCTTCACGTAGCACCTTCTTGGAAAGACACCAGTCTTGTTGGAATAGAAGCCCACCCTATTCAAGCACAGACTACATCTTAACTAATTAGAACTGCATTGAACTGATATCCAAATATGATCATATTCTGAGGTACTGAAAGTTAGAACTTTAACATACTGGGGGATGACACAATTGCAGCTATAATAGCTAGACTGCAAAATCCTAGAAATATAATGATATTGGTAGAATAGTGTCATGTATCATATGTATTAGATGTTTAAAAGATTTTAAATAAAGCTTATGTAATACTTTAAAGGGATAAAGAAAATAATACATACCACACCCAAGTACATGCCAACCAGAACAAGAAGGAAAAAATTATTGTCACTTTGAAGGTTCTTATACATTCCTTCCTAAATCCATTCATCCTATCTTCCTAGATGAAACAACTATAATGGATATATGTTTTGCATAACATTTTGTTGTTTAATTTTGCAGGGTTTTTTGAAGTTTACATCATTGATTATGCTCTGTGTACCTCCTTATTTCTTCTGCTTAAGATTCTGCTTTTTTGTAAATTCAATTTTAATAGTGGATGTAGCTCTAATGCCTTAATTTTTCACTATTCTAAATAAGTATTTGACCATGTGAATATAAAAAATCCCATTTATTCATTTCATTGTTGAAAGATTTATGTGTTGATTTCCAAAGTTTTTAACACTACTACTTTAAATATTTTGTACATATCTCCAAGCACATGTATTCTAGTTGAACAAATGTCATAGATAAGAGTTGAATCAATATTAGGAGAATGATTATGCTTAATTTTACTAAGTAATTCCAACTTGTTTTTCAAAGCAGTTGTACCAGGGTATAATGATTTTGTTTTTTTCACATCATCACCATCAGTTGGAATTTTCTGGCCTTTTAATATGTGACTCTCCAATTAAGTGTTATGTGCCATTTAATTGTGATCTTACTTTATGCTACTCAAATATTTTGCCCATTTTTTTATTTTACTGTTGATTTTTGTCCTATTAATTTCTCAACTTTTTTTACATGTTCTTGGTTACCAGTCCTTTGTCAGATATGTTTATGTTTGATACAATACTTTCTTCTAATTCATGAACTGTCTTCCTACTCTTTTCTATGATGTCTTTTACTTAAAATAGGTTATCTTTGATGTCATTAAATTTATCAACATTTTTCTTATGTTATTTCTGCTATATGTATATGTGTATGTTTAAGAAAATTTTACCATGGTGTTTTAAAAAAATATTCTGCCATATGGTTTGCAAAAGTCTGTAGCTTGCCTTTCATGTCTAGGTTAAGACAACTGAAATTGATTTTTTGGACAGGATTCTAATTTCATTTTTATTCCATCAAGATAATTATGTATCTTAATTTCATTTAATCAAAACTGTTTATCTACTAGTTTGCATAAATCAGTTACTGTTTCTATAGATGCTTTTCTATGTTCTCATTTCACTAGTAATTTGCCTATACCTTCACCATTAAACCACTATATTAATTACTGTAGTAATAAAATAATTCTTGATCTACAAAAAGGCAAATCTCCACAACTGTTCTACTTCATGATTAACTGGTTATTCTTTACTCTGTTCAGTCACATTGATTTTCAAATATGTTCATCAAATTATGCACATGCACACACACACATTATCACACAGAAGCCTGTTAATATTTCAATTAGAATTGTTTAAATCTATTAATATAATACAGTGACTTTTAATCAACTAACATGTATCTCCATCTTTTGGTATTTTTTTTTAATGTTTTCAACAGTTCATTTTTTATCCATGAAGGGCATGCATAACTTCTTTTAAAATACTTCCGGAGGATTTGTATTCTTTGTACTTTGTATCATAATTACTTGCATTCTCGTGTACAGAAATGTGACTGGTTTGTAGATAATGACTCTCCAAAAATCTTCCGAAATTCTCTGATTAAACTAATTATATTCCTCTCATCTGTTGATTTATCAATTTCTCAGAAGGGTGAGTTAAAATTTCCTACAGATATTTTAGGCATTTAAAAATATGTCTTAATAGATCTCCCACCTGGCTAAAAACACAATTGAATTTTTGTGAGATTCACCTATGACTTTATTTCCCACCTAATTATGCATTTATAAACAATATGATTTAGTTTTGCCTAATTCATATAATTGTATTACACACTCTATAAAATGTTATATTTAGCTCCTTTCTCTCAATTCACCTTTTGTGTTGTTGAATTTGTTTTCCATAATTGCTATATGAGCTTCCTTGGTGGCTCAGATGGTAAAGTGTCTACCTACAATCAGGGAGACCCAGATTCAATCCCTGGGTTGGGAAGATCCCCTGGAGAAGGAAATGGCAACCCACTCCAGTATTTCTGCCTGGAAAATCCCATGGATGGAGGAGCCTGGTAGACTACAATCAATGGGGTTGCAAAGAGTCAGACATGACTGACCGACTTCACTTTCTTCCTTTCTAGTCTGTTGTATGACTACTCTATGACTTAGCCATTCGAGTATAAGAATATCTCTTACTTATAAAACAGAAATAGAGTCACAGATATAGAAAACAAACTTATGGTTATCAGTTGGGGGGAGGGGAAGGGAGGGATAAATTGGGAGACTGGGATTGACATAAGCATACTACTTTTTAAAAAATAGATAACTAATTAGGATCTACTGTATAGCAGAGAAAACTCTACTCAGTAATCTATAATGACCTATAAGGGAAAAGAATCCTTAAAAAGAGGATATATGTATATGTATAACTGATTCGCTTTGCTGTAGAGCAGAAACTAACACAACACTGTAAATCAACTATATTCCAATAAAAATGTTTAAAAAAGAATATTTTCAGGTCACCACAACACTGAAAATTCAGACTCCAATTATGGATTAAAAACCAGTTTATTTTTGCTAGTTCTCAGGATAAGTTTTCTGCGCCTTTAATCAGCACCAATGTTCATAACAGAACAATTTTCTCTGGCTTTTCTTGGGGTAGTTAAACTATTTCTGGTGTGTGTGTGAAGTCGCTCAGTCGTGTCCGACTCTGCGACCCCATGGACTTTAGCCTACCAAGCTCCTCTGTCCATGGGATTTTCCAGGCAATAGTACTGGAGTGGATTGCCATTTCCTTCTCCAGAGGATCTTCCTGACCCAGGGATCAAACCCGGGTCTCCCGCATTCTAGACAGACGCTTTACTATCTGAGCCACCAGGGAACTTTGCCTTTATACCAACAGTGAAGTCTTTTTCGTGATTGCAGCTTTATAGGAAGTCTCTTATTTGATGTCCTACCTTGTGTTTTTATTTCCTATCTCCTAAGACCTATAAAACCCAAATTTACTCAGTTTTGCAAATGCCTTCAAGGCGAACCCAGCTTGAGTGTCTAGCCTACATCTTTTAGTATGTACCTTTACTTAGTCTTTGGGCTGACTATTCCTTTATTTCTTATTCGTAATCTGATATATTATATTCCTTTATTATATTCCTTTATTCCTAAAGTAATATTCCTTTATTTCTTATCAGTAATCAGAAGTGCAGCAGCTGTGATGGACTGCGCAGAAGTGCAGCCAAGAGGAGCTACCAAATGCCCAAGGACAGGGGCAGCAACCAAGAGTGCCAGGCTGCCACAGCACAGAAGCTGCTGAGAGGAGCTACCCCATGTCCGAGGTCAGGGGCAATGGCCAAGAGGAGCTACCCCACACTCGAGGAGCGGCAGCTGCACAGGGGTGGAGAGAAGCTACTCCACATTCAAAGTCAGGAGGGGCGAACTCGTCCAAGGTAAGGAGCAACGGCTGTGCTTTGCTGGAGCAGCTGTGAAGACATACCCCGCGTTCAAGGTAAGAGAAACCCAAGTAAGACAGTAGGTGTTGCGAGAGGGCATCAGAGGGCAAACACACTGAAACCATAATCACAGAAAACTGGCCAGTCTGATCATATGGACCACAGCCTTGTCTAACTCAATGAAACTAAGCCATGCCATGTGGGGACACCCAAGAAGGATGGGTCATGGTGGAGAGGTCTGACAGAATGTGGTCCACTGGAGAAGGGAATGGCAAACCACTTCAGTATTCTTGCCTTGAGAACCCCATGAACAGTATGAAAAGGCAAAATGATAGGATACTGAAAGAGGAACTCCCCAGGTTGGTAACTCCCCAGTATGCTACTGGAGATCAGTGGAGAAATAACTCCAGAAAGAATGAAGGAACAGAGCCAGAGCAAAAACAATACCCAATTGTGGAGGTGACTGGTGATAGAAGCAAGATCCAATACTGTAAAGAGCAATATTGCATAGGAACCTGGAATGTCAGGTCCATGAATCAAGGCAAATTGGAAGTGCTCAAACAGGAGATGGCAAGAGTGAAAGTTGGCATTCTAGGAATCAGTGAGCTAAAATGGACTGGAATGGGTGAATTTAACTCAGATGACAATTCTATCTACTACTGCAGGCAGGAATCCCTTAAAAGAAATGGAGTAGCCATCATGGTCAACAAAATAGTCTGAAATGCAGTACTTGGATGCAATCTCAAAAACAACAGAATGATCTCTGTTTGTTCCCAAAGCAAACCATTCAATATCAGAGTAGCCCAAGTCTATGCCCCAATTAGTTATGCTGAAGAAGCTGAAGTTGAATGGTTCTATGAAGACCTACAAGACCTTTTAGAACTAACATCCAAAAAAGATGTCCTTTTCACTATAGGGGACTGGAATGCAAAAGTAGGAAGTCAAGAAACACCTGGAGTAACAGGCAAATTTGGCCTTGGAGTACAGAATGAAGCAGGGCAAAGGCTAATAAAGTTTTTCCAAGAGAATGCACTGGTCATAGCAAACACCTTCTTCCAACAACACAAGAGAAGATTCTACACATGGACATCACCAGATGGTCAACATTGAAATCACATTGATTATATTCTTTGCAGCCAAAGATGGAGACGCTCCATACAGTCAGCAAAATCAAGACTGGGAGCTGATTGTGGCTCAGATCATGAACTCCTTATTACCAAATTCAGATTGAAATTGAAGAAAGTAGGGAAAACCACTAGACCATTCAGGTATGACCTAAATCAAATCCCTTATGATTATACAGTGGAAGTGAGAAATAGACTTAAGGGACTAGATCTGATAGAGTGCTTGATGAACTATGGACGGAATTTCGTGACATTGTACAGGAGACAGGGATCAAGACCATCCCCATGGAAAAGAAATGCAAAAAAGCAAAATGGCTGTCTGGGGAAGCCTTACAAATAGTTGTGAAAAGAAAAGTGAAAAGCAAAGGAGAAAAGGAAAGATATAAGCATCTGAATGCAGAGTTCCAGAGAATAGCAAGAAGAGATAAGAAAGCCTTCTTCGGTGATCAATGCAAAGAAATAGAGGAAAACAACAGAATGGATCAACACACAGAAATCCCTTGCATTCGTATACACTAATAATGAGAAAGTAGAAGAAGAAATTAAGGAAACAATTCCATTCACCATTGCAACAAAAAGAATAAAATACTTAGGAATATACCTACCTAAAGAAACTAAAGACCTATATACAGAAAACTTTAAAACACTGATGAAAGAAATCAAAGAGGACACTAATAGATGGAGAAATATACCATGCTCATGGATCGGAAGAATCAATATAGTGAAAATGAGTATATTACGCAAAGCAATTTACAAATTCAATGCAATCCCTATCAAGATACCAGCGATATTTTTCACAGAACTAGAACAAATAATTTCAAGATTTGTATGGAAATACAAAAAACCACGAATAGCCAAAGCAATCTTGAGAAAGAAGGATGGAACTGGAGGAATCAATTTGCCTGACTTCAGGCTCTACTACAAAGCCACAGTCATCAAGACAGTATGGTATTGGCACAAAGACAGACATATAGATCAATGGAACAAAATAGAAAGCCCAGAGATAAATCCACATACATATGGACACCTTATCTTTGACAAAGGAGGCAAGAATATACAATGGAGTAAAGACAATCTCTTTGACAAGTGGTGCTGGGAAAACTGGTCAACCACTTGTAAAAGAATGAAGCTAGATCACTTTCTAACACCGCACACAAAGATAAACTCAAAATGGATTAAAGATCTAAATGTAAGACCAGAAACTATAAAACTGTTAGAGGAGAACATAGGCAAAACACTCTCTGACATAAACCACTGCAGGATCCTCTACGATCCACCTCCCAGAATTCTGGAAATAAAAGCAAAAATAAACAAATGGGATCTAATTAAAATTAAAAGCTTCTGCACAACAAAGGAAAACATAAGCAAACTGAAAAGACAGCCTTCCGAATGGGAGAAAATAATAGCAAATGAAGCAACTGACAAACAACTAATCTCAAAAATATACAAGCAACTCCTGCAGCTCAATTCCAGAAAAATAAACGACCCAATAAAAAAATGGGCCAAAGAACTAAATAGACATTTCTCCAAAGAAGACATACGGATGGCTAACAAACACATGAAAAGATGCTCAACATCACTCATTATTAGAGAAATGCAAATCAAAACCACAATGAGGTACCACTTCACACCAGTCAGAATGTCTGCGATCCAAAAATCTGCAAGCAATAAATGCTGGAGAGGGTGTGGAGAGAAGGGAACCCTCCTACACTGTTGGTGGGAATGCAAACTAGTACAGCCACTCTGGAGAACAGTGTGGAGATTCCTTAAAAAATTGCAAATAGAAATGCCTTATGACCCAGCAATCCCACTGTTGGGCATACACACAGAGGAAACCAGAATTGAAAGAAACACATGTACCCCAATGTTCATCGCAGCACTGTTTATAATAGCCAGGACATGGAAACAACCTAGATGTCCATCAGTAGATGAATGGATAAGAAAGTTGTGGTACATATACACAATGAAGTATTACTCAGCCATTAAAAAGAATACATTTGAATCAGTTCTGATGAGATGGATGAAACTGGAGCCAATTATACAGAGTGAAGTGAGCCAGAAAGAAAAACACCAATACAGTATACTAACACATATATATGGAATTTAGGAAGATGGCAATGATGACCCTGTGTGCAGGACAGCAAAAAAGACACAGATGTGTATAGCGGACTTTTGGACTCAGAGGGAGAGGGAGAGGGTGTGATGATTTGAGAGAATGGCATTGAAACATGTATAATAACATGTAAGAATCGAAATGCCAGTCTATGTCTGATGCAGGATATGACACGCTTGGGGCTGACGCGCGGGGATGACCCAGAGAGATGTTGTGGGGAGGGGGGTGGGAGGGGGGTTCATGTTTGGGAACGCATATACACCTGTGGTGGATTCATGTCAATCTATGCCAAAACCAATACAGAATTGTAAAGTAAAAATTAAAAATAAATAAATTAATTAAAAAAAAAAAAACAGAATGGGAAAACTAGAGATCTCTTCAAGAAAATTCGAGATACCAAGGGAATATTTCATGAAAAGATGGGCTCGATAAAGGACAGAAATGGTCTGGACCTAACAGAAGCAGAAGATATTAAGAAGAGGTGGCAAGAATATGCAGAAGAACTGTACAAAAAAGATCTTCATGCCCCAGATAATCATGATGGTGTGATCACTCACCTAGAGCCAGACATCCTGGAATGTGAAGTCAAGTGGGCCTTAGAAAGCATCACTACGAACAAAGCTAGTGGAGGTGATGGAATTCCAGTTGAGCTCTTTCAAATCCTGAAAGATGATGCTGTGAAAGTGCTGCACTCAATATGCCAGCAAATTTGGAAAACTCAGCAGTGGCCACAGGACTGGAAAAGGTCAGTTTTCATTCCAATCCCAAAGAAAGGCAATGCCAAAGAATGCTCAGACTACTGCACAATTGCACTCATCTCACATGCTAGTAAAGTAATGCTCAAAATTCTCCAAGCCAGGCTTCAGCAATACATGAACCATGAACTTCCAGATGTTTAAGCTGGTTTTAGAAAAGGCAGAGGAACCAGAGATCAAATTGCCAACATCCTCTGGATCGTGGAAAAAGCAAGAGAGTTCCAGAAAAACATCTATTTTTGCTTTATTGACTATGCCAAAGCCTTTGACTGTGTGGATCACAATAAACTGTGGAAAATTCTGAAAGAGATAGGAATACCAGACCATCTGACCTGCCTCTTGAGAAATCTGTATGCAGGTCAGGAAGCAACAGTTAGAACTGGACATGAACAACAGACTGGTTCCAAATAAGAAAAGGAGTACATCAAGGCTGCACATTAAATATAAATACAAGGCTGTGTATTAAATATAAAAGATAAATAATCTTTCACAGTCTAAAGCTGTGATTCTCAGCTGTCATTCCAAATTATAATCATATAGGGTTTTAAAAAGATAGAAATGGCCAAGTCCCATAAATATCCAAGGAAGCAGGACTGAAAAAAACTGGTTAAAGCAGTGGTTCTCAACCATAGGTTAACATTATAATCATTTTTGAAGCTTTTAAGAAACAAATTTCCAGGCTGTATTCCTGGCCAATTAAATTGGAATCCCTGGGGCCTGATCCATGCATCAGTACTTTTTAAAGCTCCCAGACTTCTCCAATGTGCAGCAAAGTTGAGAACTAGTGGTCTAAAAATCTGATTGGCTAGATATACTATAATATATAGGAAAAAGACTTAAACATTCTACATAGTAAATAATTATGTTTGCATTCCTCTTAAGTACATATTTCTCAGAATCCTACAAAATGAATCCTACAAAGGAAAGTTTAGTGATGAGTGGAAAATTTTAAATGAATGATCTATATAACTTGGAGAAACTTAAGAATATTTTTCTAATTGAGAGCATAAATTTATTTTATTCAATCAGAAGTGAATCTGATATTAATTTAACACTAACAAGCATGGCTTCTTGCCCGAGTAAATGAGGAAAATACTGAATGTATTTCATTCATTCATAAAAAAAAAACATTTTTATAATCCTATGTACTAGTCATTGGCTTAAATGCTGGAGACATACTAGCGAGAAAAATCAAACATGCCTACTCACTAGACACATAATCTAATAGGAAAACAATTTTAAAAATCTCACCAGTATCTGTGTAATGACAAGCCATAAAAAGGACTATGAAGGAAAGATTCAGGGTGCTATAAGACATCTAATAGGAAAAAAAAGACGTGACACTATGCCAATCTTTTCAAAAGTGGTAGTTTCTACTTCCTGTCTATTGGACCTTCTTAGAACTGAGATCATGATATCAGGAAGAACAATGAACACGTGGGAGATCCATATAGAGAATAGCTACTGTCCATGGGACACAGTCTTGGTTAGGCACCAGTCAACAGTCAACCTCTAATTGTCACTCACATGCATGAGCAATCTGGAAAAGTAAATCGCATTGTCCCCTCTTTCCTCCAGTGTGGGGAATCAGGAACGGCCTCTCAGACAGTTTACTTCTGAAGAGCGAGCAGAAATTATGGCATGTGCAAATGCCTCTGGAAGAAAGATTGCTTATAGTTATGACCTATCTGCAAGTCATAATATTTTATTTGGGCAACTGGCTGGATTATGTGCAAATCTAATGACCATTACTTAACACATATTTTGACTTATAAAACAATGGAAAATAAAATATATATTTTGCATAAAACATCTCTATCAACAGGACACACAATAATACTAAAGGGAAATACAGTATTTGATAAAAAATGTTGTGACTACTAACTGACATAAATAGATCAAAATAAATTTTTAAATTCATTCTATAATTTTCATAACTAACCATCTCCACTAGAATACTATATTATTTTGTTAAACTATAAAAGATGCTTTTCTTTAAGGATCCATCAAAATTGTATGAGATCAATAAACTGTTCCCGCTTTTATGTTAGACTTAAAGGAAGTAAAATGAAGAGTCTTACCAGTTTCTATGAAATACTTGAGTTGTGTAAGTCCCAGCACTCGAATACCCATGCCTACACTTAAATATTCAGTTTCAACTCAATGATTATGAATTATACTCACACTTATCAAAGCACATCCCTGCATAAATATTTCGAAGTAAAGGGGAGCTGGAAGATGAGCGAAGCACTGTCATTATATTCAGCTCTTTGCCTGCAATTTAGAAACAAATGAATCCTGAAGTATTTTCCTGTCTGTGTATTGCCCTCTTTCCCGGCACTTGTCAAGATAAGATTGAAAATAGTGATACAGTATTAAAGCTCAGAGAAAATCCTGACATGTGATGGATTAAAGCACAGAATTAGTCAGACTTTATGATTTTCAAACAGCTTCCGCAACCATTTCTCTTTGATTCACCAGTGAGCGGAATTCAGCATGAATTTTTATCCTTTTCTACAGTGTTCAAATCTATCAGCTCTTTTCTAGAAAGCCTGTGCCCTCTCTTAAGCCTCACTGAGGTCTCCAACATCAGTAAGAAATTATAATTTCTTGAGTTAAGTACTCAGCTACACAGTAGTTCATGCTGCCCTCCTTTCTTTTAATGTGTCCCACTGGGTATTAATAGTGTTCAGATTTATTTTTCATAATTTAGAACTTGCCTTATGAAATATTAAAATGCTTATTAATGTTTGGAAAAGTGACAGAGGCACTAATATATATTGTAAGCAGCACACTGCTGTTCTTCAGCCTCATACTAATTACCCATACATATAAAAATGCTTAATTATATTTTGTCTTCATTGTTCAGAAGGCAAATAGGAAAAGGAACACAGAAACACATTTAAAGACTCTAAGGACAAGTTTGTGTTTATCCGAAACTGTCACCATTGGCTCAAACTGTTCAGGTCATATTTATGAGCACACAGTATGTACAATAATTTTAAAAGGTTTCTCATGTTCTCCCTGATACATAGAAAATAGTAAATTCCCATACGTTACTAAAAATCAAGATAAAAATCATACATTCCAAACTATGAATCTTTTGTGTTTCTCAGTCACCATTATCATATTAGTTCAAGCCCTTTTCTCTCAAGAATGATAATGAATTCAAGTTGTTTCACTCACCCTTCTGACTGAATCCTATAAGCTGCATTTGCCAGATAAGTATCTAAAAGTATCAAAAAATACGCTCTGTCCATGGAGAATTGTTGTACATATATAGTATTCACTTCAGCTGATCTCACTAATCAAAAAGTAAAATTATTTTACAGAATCTTAAATGATAGCATCTGATATCCATATTTCTATAGTTACCAAATAGGAACTTTTGCCTTCTGATACTAGTCATCAATACAGTGGCCAATATCAAGCAAAATTAGGAATAAATTATGTCAATACCAAAGACTTATTTTGATTCATTAATTTTGATTTTTAACTTTAGCAGCATTAAATTTCTAGAAATATGTTTTATAGGACTTTTGCAAATAAAGATGCTTTTGACCTACTTGCTACTTGATGATCTTTTCTGGAATAGAAGGTAACAGAAATGAGAAATCAAGTACAAGGCAAAATAAATTCCCTATTACTGGAAATTCTGATATACTGCTGTTGCACCAATTTCACCGACAATGTCATTTTAAGGAGTTAATCACAGAGAAACAATTCAGCCCTGTACATTAACGTAGTTCAAGACCAAATTTGTGTTCTCCTTTAAGTGACTTCCTTGTTTCTACCATGAGAGTGCAGCCTGCTTCTCCTATGACTGTGAGTAACACCAGGAAACTGTTTCATTCCTATGAGCCTCCATTTTCCAATCTGATAGAAATGATAGCATCTACCTCAAAAGAAACAATTAGACAGTTTTCATAAATCACTAATCACAATGTGATCCCTTAAGAAGTATTATCTCTTATTACCCTGTTAAACATATAAAAAGCTATAATTTCTGAAATGACTATATTTAATATTTTCAATTATCTAAAATCAAAGCTAGAGTTTAGAAACTTATGTAAATTGTGAAGGGAGGAATAGGAAGCAAGACATTGTAAACATTAATCAGATGAGTAGTTTCCATATCTGATAGAGTACAATGCTATCATTCAGACGACTTTCAATGTTTATGCTTCTTTTCATTACAAAATTTATTTATATCTCAGATATTGTTTACTTTTAACTGGAGCACATAGATTAGGGTAAATGTTTTTTAAAAGATGTATTTTATAAGGAAATTATAACATGCTATTTACCCAGAGAAGGTGGACAAGATATCTTTGATCCTTTTTACTATAAATACATATATTGTGATCTTGACTGTGGGAGAGTGGAGTTCTGCATGAACAGAACGATACAGGGTATTTCAAATAGGTGGGTGACTAAGTGCAAGTCAACGGCAGGAAATTAATAGGAAATTATTTTCACTGGAGGGTGTATACTGACTGATGCCTGTGCATTAACCTGCATTAGTTAATGGAGTGTCACCAAATGAATTATGGAATAAGATAAGTATGGGATAAGTCAAGAGACTGTAAGAAATTCTTATTTACTCTTTGTGACTCAGTATTAAAATTTTGCTGGTGTGAAATCTACTGTGAATAATACATAAGTTACAAAACTTTGGCCCAGAAGGATTAAAATGCACCAAGCTTTTTTGTCATTTATTTGCTTTGCTTTTTTTCTTAAGTCCTAAGGTTTTCATTAAGAAAAAGTTAAATAAGATCAAGAAATAGGATCTCTCTCCCTTTCTTTCCCTCCCTTCAATCTCTCTCTCTTTCTTCCTAAAAGATTAAAGCACTGTTCCCTACTACAAATGAGTAAATTAAAAACAAAGTGACAGAATTCATAAATTAATAAAGAACACATATTAATATGTTCACTTCATATTTGTTAAGAGGAGGTTTTAGGTATATAATTGAATACTAAGCTTATCAGAAATATCTGATAACAGGTCTTATTGGTTCCTGTGCAGTATATATGCATTATGTTTCTTTTTATTTTCCCTAATAAAAATATGTGAATTTAAAATACTGAGCCTTAATTTACTTTTTTTTTCTTAATTTACTTTTTGTTTTATTAAAATCTTCTCTAGATATATTGTGATAAATTTGTTATAACTTTTACTATCTAAGGTAGAATATTTTATTAACACCCAACATTATTTATTGAACTTTGAGAGAATCACAAACCACCTTTAAGAAACTAACAAAAGCCATTTCCAGAAAAGACACATACATTTAAATACACACAGAGACACATACAGAGACATACATATTTTGCTACATTATCAAGGGGCTCTTATATATCTTGAAACTCATCCTTTCAAATTAGGGCCACAAATAAAGAAATCCTGATCAAAGGCTATTTTAACCTAAGGCCACATAGTATTCATGCTTTTGAGAGTTTCCAGTGCTTTGAATCAAAAGACATAGTGTCCTCTCCAAACTCTACTCCTCATTTAACCTTAGTTGCCTAATTTATAAAATAAAAAGAAGTGGTATCAAAGGTCTCTTCTAACATAAAATTATCTGGGTCTAGGCAGATGAGGAAACAGTGGAAACAGTGTCAGACTTTATTTTGGGGGCTCCAAAATCACTGCAGATGATGATTGCAGCCATGAAATTAGAAGACGCTTGCTCCTTGGAAGGAAAGTTATGACCAACCTAGATAGCATATTAAAAAGCAGTGATTTTGGAGCCCAAGAAAATAAAGTCTGTCACTGTTTCCATTGTTTAAAAAAATAAAAATAAAAAAATAAAAAGCAGAGACATTACTTTGCCAACAAAGGTCCGTCTAGTCAAGGCTATGGTTCTTCCATTGGTCATGTATGGATGTGAGAGTTGGACTGTGAAGAAAGCTGAGCACCAAAGAATTGATGCTTTTGAACTGTGGTGTTGGAGAAGACTCTTGAGAGTCCCTTGGACTGCAAGGAAATCCAACCAGTCCATCCTAAAGCAGACCAGTCCTGGGTGTTCATTGGAAGGACTGATGCTAAAGCTGAAACTCCAATGCTTTGGCCACTTCATGCGAAGAGTTGACTCATTGGAAAAGACTCTGATGCTGGGAGGGATTGGGGGCAGGAGGAGAAGGGGACGACAGAGGATGAGATGGCTGGATGGCATCACCAACTCGATAGACATGAGTTTGGGTAAACTCCGAGAGCTGGTGATGGACAGGGAGGCCTGGTGTGCTGCAATTCATGGAGTCGCAAAGAGTCGAACACAACTGAGCGACTGAACTGAACTGAACTGAGGCAAAGAATAAGTTCCTTTAAGAAAAATAATACTGTTTGCAAGTTACAAAAAGAAAATCAGTTACAAATATGAAGGTTTTCATTTTCCTATAGCTTTTTAACAAAAGGAATCTTGAATAGAAAATGCATGTTCTATCTGAATTGTGTTGACATACATGGCTTTATAGATTTTTGTGGAAAAGAAAAGGTGAGTTAGTTCACAAGTCATATTTACATATGATGATATAAATTATGTTTTGCATATTTTCTATATCTTTTCCAAGGGTGGTTTAATAATATTAAGTAATTAATTGAAATAGAAATGTACTACTAAATCAAACATTTAGAGAAAAAAAAATTCAGTTTTACAAGTGATACTATCATTTACAATAAGTGACAATGTTTAGAAGGAATTGATTGTCACTGACTATTCATACTGAACCAGCTTACACACTGACAAAGGAAAAATATGTACTCTACACCAACAAGGAGAAGGAAATGGCAACCCACTCCAGTATTCTTGCCTGGGAAATCTCATGGACAGAGGAACCTGGCAGCCTACAGTCCACGTGGTTGCAAGAGTCGACACAACTGAGCGACTAAAGCAAACCAATCATACATCAGCAAACATACTTTGGCTAAGCTGTCTTAACTTTGAAGTTTAAAAAGTAAAGAGAGAACATATTCCTATGTGAAAACATCTTAATACCCATATTTTCCATCACTAACTTCAAATGCAAGTTTTTCAACATAAAGTCACAAATAGAATCTAAAGCTCTGTCTCCAAAAAAGAGGGGAAAACTATAGCAGCAAGGAAAACTAGAGAGGATGTAATAACACTTCTAAAGTGTCAAGGAAGGGATGTATTCTACTTGCAAAAATGTCAAGGAAATTCCATGACGTATAGAACATCGGAGGCCATACTGAAGGGAGGGTTGACTATAAATTCCCATCCTATAAGAGAATATCTTGCTCAGAATTAGGTGGAACATACGACCACAGAATCTGGCATGTGAAACATCAGGAGGCATAGCCAGAGTCAAGGGTGAGCAGTGAGCTTGTGGGAAAGCTATCAATCCCAGACTTTTTATAAAATATTTTCAAATCAAGATATCATGTTTAAAGGGGTGAACAGAAACTTTTAGAGATGATAGATATATTCAAGGCATAGATTGTGACGATGGTTTCACAGATTTTTACTTAGTTTCAAATTTATCACATTGTATACATTAAATATGTGCACCTTTTTGGATGCCAAGCATACTTCAGTAAAGTGGTTAAATTAATGAAAGAAAATCCCTAGGATGACTGAGGAATATGGAAACTATTCTCTGTTAGCCTACAAAAATTATCAAATTCTGTTTTAAGATTAAGCCTCTATGCCCATAATGTAAGCTAACTGGATGAAATGATGTGACTTCACTGTATTAACAAAAGTCATTTGATATGGAACATACAGCACACATTTTATAGACACAGAATACAGTTTAGTAAACCAACTACAATCTCAGAATCTATAATAATTAACCATGAGTAATATTAAGTTTAATTATCAAAGACAATTTGTATGGTAAATTATGTTTTAAATGGATTTAAGTATACTAAGAATAAACTTAAATTTGAACAACTTTTAGAATGAAATGAAACTGTTAGTCACTCAGTCGTGTCTGACTTGGTGACCCCATGGACTTGTAGCCTGCAAAGTTCTTCTGTCCATGGAATTCTCCAGGCAAAAATACTGAAGTGGGTTGCCATTTCCTCCTCCAGGGGATCTTCCTGACCCAGGGATCAAACCCAGGTCTTCTGCATCACAGGCGGATTCTTTACTGTCTGAACAACATGATAACCCTTAGAATAAACTATTCTCACACAAATGCAAAATTCTAAAGTTCACATTATTGCTTCTAGTATTAAGATATTCCATTAGTTAATTGCTGCTGTATGTGAAAACATGTATTTGTTTTAAAATTTTTATACACTGTAGCTTCTCACTAATTCAAACTGACTCTTCTCTCAACTGCTTCCCACCTCTGTGATATAATTTTCAATTTGTTGTATAAATATAGTTGATTTTAATATTAATTTAAATAGATGATATTTTATGGCTATGACATTCACCATTTCCAATTAAGAGTGATAACAGACAAATTAGGAGAGGCTGCAAAACTAAAATAAAGAGATTCTAAGAAAGCTGTGGTACATATACACAATGGAATATTCAGTTCAGTTCAGTTGCTCAGTCATGTCCGACTCTATGTGACCCCATGAATTGCAGCACACCAAGCCTCCCTGTCTATCACCAACTCCTGGAGTTCACTCAAAATCACGTCCATCAAGTCAGTGATGCCATCCAGCCATCTCATCCTCTGTCGTCCCCTCTTCCTCCTGCCCCCAATCCCTCCCAGCATTAGAGTCTTTTCCAACGAGTCAACTCTTCGCATGAGGTGGCCAAAGTACTGGAATTACATTAAAAAGAATACATTTGAGTCCGTTCTAATGAGGTAGATGAAACTGGAGCTTATTATACAGAGTGAAGTAAGTCAGAAAGAAAAACATCAATACAGCATATTAATGCATATATATGGAATTTAGAAATATGGTAATGATGACCCTATATGAGAGACAGCAAAAGAGACACAGATGTATAGAACAGTCTTTTGGGCTCTGTGGGAGAGGGCGAGGGTGGGATGATTTGAGAGAATAGCATTGAAACATGTATATTATCATATGTGAAACAGATCCCCAGTCCAGGTTTGATGCATGAGACAGGGTGCTCGGGGCTGGTGCACTGGGATGACCTTGAGGGATGGGATGGTGGGAGAGGTGGGAGGGGGGTTTCAGGATGGGGAACTGATGCACACCGATGGCTGATTCATGTCAATATATGGCAAAACCCACTACAATATTGTAAAGTAATTAGCCTCCAATTAAAATAAATAAACTTAAAAAAATAAAACAATAAAAAGATTCTGTCATAGCCTTTTTCCTAGCTTACACATACCATAAAGACATGTTTGTCATTAGCAATAGAGGCACCACAATTTCAAACTCTGGCAAACATGCCAAACATCAACAATAAATACATTAGTTACCTGTATCAGTTGCAACCAACTTAAATTTTGGACTGATAATCTCACTGTTTCCTCAAGTAGCTAATTTTCTAAAATACTACACTGCAAGTAACATAATTCTAAATTTTCCAGCCTCTGTGCCTCTACGCCTGTTAAATTTAAACCAAGATTCACATCAATCTAAGTGAAAGCTTTCAAAGCAAATTTTGTGCTTGCTTAGTTGCTCAGTTATTTCCTACTCTTTGCAACCCCTGGACTGTATGTAGCCCATCAGATTCCTTAATCCATGGGATTTTTCAGGCAAGAATAATGGAGTGAGTTGCCACTTCCTTCTCCAGGGGATATTCCCAACCGAGTGCTCGAACATGTGTCTCCTGAATATCAGACAGATTCTTTACCCACTGAGCCATCAGATAAGCTCCAAATCAAACTTTCCTTTTGCCAAATTGGAGATTGAGAAAATTTTCACATCCTTCTCTTTAATGATGCATAAATGAAAACAAGTTACCATAACTACAAAAAATATGTGGATCCACAGACAGAAGAAGCAAGAAGAACCACAATCCTGCAGTGGCCAGAACTAAAATCATATCACAGAAAGTTAACCAAGATGAAAAAGCACAGGGTTTTGTGCCAGATAAAGGGGCAAGATAAAATCTCAGAAAACCAACCAAATGAAGTAGAGTTAGACAACCTTCCAGAAAAAGAATTCAGAATAATGATAGTGAAGATAATCCAGGATCTCCAGGAAAAAAAAAAAAAAAAGGAGGCAAAGATTAAGATGCAAGAAATGTTTACCAAAGACCTAGAAGAACTAAAGAATAAATAAACAGAGATGAGCAATATACTAGAAGGAATCAAAAGCAAAATAACTCAGGCAGAAGAATGGATAAGTGACCTGGAGGACAGAATAGTGGAAATCACTGTTGCAAAACAAAAATAGAAAAAAGGATTTAAAAAATGAAGACAGACTAAGAGACCTCTGGTACAACATTAATGCACCAATATTTGCATTATAACAGTTTCAAAAGGAGAAGAGGAAGAGAAAGGATCCAAGAAAATATTTGATCCAAGGGAACATTTCATACAAAGATGGGCACAATAAAGAACAAAAATGGTATGGACCCAACAGTAGCAGAAGATATTAAGAAGAGGTGGCAACAATACACAGAAGAACTATACAAAAAAAGATCTTCATGACCCAGATAACCACAATCATTCACCTAGAACCAGACATCCTGGAATGTGAAGTCAAGAAAGCCTTAGGAAGAATCACTAGGAACAAAGTTAGTGGAGGTGATGGAATTCCAATTTAGCTATTTCAAATCCTAAAAGATGATGCTGTGAAAGTGCTATACTCAATATGCCAGTAAATTTGGAAAACTCAGCAGTGGCCACAGCACTGACTTTCTTTGCCAATCCCAAAGAAAGGCAATACCAAAGAATGTTCAAACTACTGCACAGTTGCACTCATCTCACACACTAGGAAAGTAATGCTCAAAGTTCTCCAAACCAGGCTTCAACAGTACGTGAACCATGAAATCCTAGATGTTCAAGCTGGATTTAGAAAAGGCAGAGGAACAAGAGATCAAATTGCCAACATATGTTGGATCATCAAAATACCAAGTGTTCAAGAAAAATATCTACTTCTGCTTTATTCTCTATCCCAAATCCTTTGACTGTGTGGATCACAACAAACTGTGGAAAATTCTTAAAGATATGGGAATACCAGACCACCTGACCTGCCTCCTGAGAAATCTGTATACAGGTCAAGAAGCAACAGTTAGAACTAGACAACAAACTGATTCCAAACCGGGAAAGGAGTACATCAAGGCTGTATATTGTCACCTTGCTTATTTACCTTATATGCAGGGTACATCATGAAAAATGCTGGGCTGGATGAAGCACAAGGTGGAATCAAGACTGTCAGGAGAAATATCAGTAAACTCATATATGCAGATGACTCTACCCTTATGGCACAAAGTGAAGAAGAACTAAAGAGCCCCTTGATAAAAGTGAAAGAAGAGAGTGAAAAAGTTGGCTTAAAGCTCAACATTCAGAAAACTAAGATTATGGCATCTAGTCCCATCACTTCATAGCAAATAGAGGAGGAAACAGTATAAACAGTGGCTGACTGTATTTTCTTGGGTCCAAAATCACTGCAGTTGGTGACTATAGCCTTGAAATTAAGACGCTTGCTCCTTGGAAGAAAAGTTATGACCAACCTAGACAGCATATTCAAAAGCAGAGACATTACTTTGCCAACAAAGGTCTATCTAGTCAAAGCTATGGTTTTTCCAGTAGTCATGTATGGATGTGAGAGTTGAACTATAAAGACAGCTGAGCACCGAAGAATTGATGCTTTTGAACTGTGGTGTTGGAGAAGACTCTTGAGAGTCCCTTGGACTGCAAGGAGATCCAACCAGTCCATTCTAAAGGAAATCAGTCCTGATTATTCATTGGAAGGACTGATGCTGAACTCAAATACTTTGGCTACCTGATGCGAAGAACTGACTCATTTGAAAAGACCCTGATGCTGGGAAAGACTGAAGGCCAGAGGAGAAGGGAATGAAAGAGGATGAGTTGGTTGGATGGCATCACCGACTTGATGAACATGAGTTTAAGTAAGCTCCGGAAGTTGGTGATGGACAGGGAAGTCTGGCGTGCTGCAGTCCATGGGGTCACAAAGAATTGGACATGTCTGAGTGACTGAACTGAACAGAACAGCTGAAAACTTCCCCAATATGAGAAAGAAAATAGTCAACCATGCCCAGGAAGTACAGAGAGTCCCCAGCAGTATAAACCCAAGGAAGAACACACCAAGACACATGGTAATCGGAATGATGAAAATCAAAGGCATAAAATATTGAAAGAAACAAGGCGAAAATGACAAATAATATACAAGAGAACTCCAATCATCTTATCACCTGATTTTTCCACAGAAACTCTACAAGCCAGAAGGGAATGGCATAGTATTTTTAAAGTGATGAAAGGGAAGAATCTATAACCAAGAATACTCTACCTCACAAGACTCTCGTTCAAATTTGATGAATAAATCAAAAGCTTTCCAGATAAACATAAGAAGAGTCAGCACCACCAAACCAGCCTTACAACAAATACTAAAGGGATTTCTTTAGCCAGGAAACACAAGAGAAGGGAAAGACTTATACAAAATAAACCCCAAACAATTAAGAAAATAGTAAAAGATCATACATAATTACCTTAACTGTAAATGGATTTAATGGACTGACAAAGACCAAGATTAGCTGAGTGGGTGAGAACATGTGCATGTATGCACTTCTACTTCCCACACCACTCTGCTTAACCCTCCAAATTGTACGTAATTATTTTATATTGTTAGGTTAATCATGTTTCCATTATGCCTTACAATCATAATTATATTTTATTTTTGTCTGACTGTGGACTGTGAAAACTGATAAATATCTTTTACTATTGTGATTATGTAACTATTATTCACTTAATACCACTGTATCATGATTGGTCAACAGAAAACAATAGACTTCTACATCACTAAAGCTACCATTTAATAAAAAAACATGTAGTCACTTTAAAAATCTAGATACATAACAAAATTATCCTGGAATTTTTTGAAAACTATAAATGTTCATATATTGCTATTCTCCTTTAAAAAAAAAAAATGTGGTTCCAAATAAAAGCCCATACTATGATAAGTCTGTCCCTCTGAAGTAAACATTGGAAAAGAGGAGAAAGAAAAAAAATATATATATATATATTTTTTAAATGTGTATTTAGTATTTTCACCAAGATTCAAGACAACATAGTATCTGTGAAATTAGGCCAACAGTTATGGTAAGAGAATAAATTGAGATCAGTAAAGATAGTATGAAGATGAAAAACTAAGAGCTAATTTTAAAATTGTATTAGAGCTAATAAGCAGAATATTGAAGGCTCAAGAAAATAAAATTGATCAAGCACAAATACATTCTCAAAACACAAAATAAACAAAATATTAAAAATGAAAAATGAAGAGCAGATCCAATCTGCTGATAATAGAAATCGCAAAGGAGAAAGCAGATAATTGAAAGTTGACGAGTCTGGATGTTCAGCCCAAGAGGCTGTACCAGGAATAGAGCTGTGCACAAGAAAAGGTATAACGTATCTTAAGATTCATTTCAGTAGAACCAAAATCTGCATCTCATATTAAGGTGGTTACAGAAGGTAGAGGAGGATTCAGACTTTCACAACTGAACAGGTATCAGGAAAGAACCAAATCCAAATTAGAGCTGTCAAAAACTAAGAGATCGCCTTGGGAACTACACAGTGAGTTACTGTTGCTGGGAAATGTGAATCTTTCAACAATTTCTGTGGATGAGTATGTGATCAGCTAGACAGCTGAGAGTGCTGAGACAGTTTGATTAGATTAAAAAGAAACAGCACTAAAGATTTACGAGGGAAGAAAAAAAAAGCTTCTGAACTAAACAAACTTCTGAAAAGTCCCTTAGTACCAGGCAAAATTGTGGAGATAAAGCAAAACAAAGATGTATTCTACAAACATTATAAACATTTAAAAATCTCAGTGAAACTGAGAATTGGGGGAGGAGGGATATAAATAATAAACAGACTCAAAAATAATCAGCAATCCACAGGCAGAATTCTTGTACTTCCTCCTCTCCTCCTTTCTTTCTTTCTTTCATCCTCTGCCTGGCTGCATCTCAGCCCTGTCTCTCTGCTATATTAGCTCTGTTTAAGGCCTTCCGACTGATTAAGCTATATTCACTCAGAGTATTATTAACATCTCCCATACTTAAAGTCAATCCTACTTACTTAGGCAGCTGATTTGATCATTTAATTATATCTGCAAAATCCCTTCACAACAACACACTTTGTTTAGTGCTTGATTGAATAACAGGACCATAACCAGGCCAAGAAGACACATCAAAAAGTCAACTGGACAGCATAACAGAAAATACAACTTTCCACCTTTTTACCTACTGTATAGCACAAGGAACTCTGCTCACTGTTAAGTGGCAGCCTGGAGGTGGGGAGGAGTTTGGGGCAGAATGGATACATGTAGTATGGCTGAGTAGCTATGCTGTACACCTGAAACTTTCACAACATTGTTAATCGGCTATATTCTAATATAGAATTAAAAATTTAAAAAGAAAAAAAGACTTTCCACCTTTTTCCTTTTAGCCCTCAACCTCCTTTTCCAACTAAAGGAGAAATCGGAATCAGTGGCTAGTGAGCTGAGGTAAGTAGAATTGAGGACCCACAAGACAAGGTTTTGAGAAGCTGACTGACTACATGTCAAACAACCCATCACCTTTGAACCTCAAGCAGTACAAATTTGTTGGAAGTTCCTGGTTTTTATTATTACATTAGACAGGTCACATTAACTACTAAAATTAGACCACTTCTGTGACTGAAAGTCATCATAAAATCTATAAGTGGGAGTAATTTGAAAATGCTAGGACCCTACCAAAGATTTTATCTGTGATTAATAAAAAACTAGGCCACTAAGCAGAGTTACAAAGAAAGAGTAAAGAAGAAATGGAGTTGTTTCTTCTTGAACACCTTGAGATTTCTTTTGTTAAATTATAATAATCTACTTCTATGCTTAATCTTCTATGCTAGATCCCTTCATCAACTTCAGAGTAATATATCCAACTTCTTCAATGTTTATAACTAGAGGTCCAATAATTATCATGGTGCTGCTAAGTCACTTCAGTTGTGTTCGACTCTGTGCGACTCCATAGATGGCAGCCCACCAGGCTCCCCCGTCCCTGGGATTCTCCAGGCAAGAACATTGGAGTGGGTTTCCATTTCCTTCTTCAATGCATGAAAGTGAAAAGTGAAAGTGAAGTCGCTCAGTCATGTCTGACTCCCAGCGACCCCATGGACTGCAGCCCACCAGGCTCCTCCATCCATGGGATTTTCTAGACAAAAATACTGGAGTGGGTCGCCATTGCCTTCTCCAAATAATTCTCATACCTGAAACTAAATCCTTGATTATACTCCTAAATCTGGTGCATTCTAATCCCTCCACTTCTCAGGAAATGACGTGAACCTCATCAGGCTTCTCAGTACAAACACTGTTAGCTTATCCTTTTGTACCTTATTCTCTCAAAATCCAAATATAATACACAAGATTTCAAAAAAATTTTCTAAACCCAACTCTTACCAGCATGTATTTCATTCCCCTTAGTATTATTCTCCATCAACTCTAACCAAAAATATGATAATCACTTTCTAATAGCTGTTCTGTTTTCCTTGCCCTCTATAAATCAATTTTAAACTTGGTAGAGCTCAGTATTTAAAACAGATCACAAAATCGAACAGACACCAAAGAAAGCAAGATTATCGAAACAGAAGGTAAGGGGAAAAAATGAACATGTAAAACAGAAATAATGACATTAAATGGATCCAAGGGATAGTAATCAAAATAGTAGACATGTGATAAATACTGAGGATACTATAATAGAACGGGAAAAAAATCCTATATTTCAAAAAAATTTCTGAAATAAAGACTTGGAACTAAACATCAAATACACACACTGTGTACCTGGAAAAACTTACAAATAACAGTCAGTATCAAGATATATTCTAGTAAAATTACAGAATGTTAATGATAAATAGAAAAAAATACTATAGGTTTTTAGCCATTAAGGCCAATTCACATATATGAGAAATAAAATCAGACGAACATCAGATTTTTTGAAACACAAAACTTTATCATGGAAAAATGAATCAGCATATTTACGGTACTCAAGGAACAGAAAGTGTACATCAACATTTTACATTCAGCCAAACTGACATCTTCACACAAACCCCACAAATAATCATTAAATTTAAAAGCAACATTTTACATCCAGCCAAACTGACATCTTCACACAAACCCCACAAATAATCATTAAATTTAAAAG